>NC_079161.1:20799548-21132523 GCF_947563725.1 Argiope bruennichi
TAAGAAATAAATTCCATAAAACGTAGAATCTCGTTTTAACGTTTTAACATATTTAAGAGATTACAATCGAATTTCTTAAAAATACTTTATTTTCTGTTTGTTAAAGTAAAAGTAAAAATTTCTAAAAGATCAAAGTATTTTAAGGAACATCTGGAAAATGGCCTTAGGTTTCAACTTCTATAGAAAGGGCATTCTTTTTTTCAGGCTCATAAATGTCAGTTTACTTCATTCATTGATGATCGATCAGTGCCCATTGTGTGTTCTTTTACCTGATGAGTGACTAGGTCTCGTTTCTATAGTGATGAGGGACTTAAGTCTAATTCTATAACCCGGTTATCTTCAAGCATGATTGGGAATAGAATTTTTGCATAAAAGAAACGACTTATTTTCCCAATCAATGATTTTATGAATTAGAGATGACTTTATTAAAGTTGCTTATGTTAACTACTTTAGAAATTCGTTATATATTTATATACAGTAGACTCCCGATTATCCGCGGTGCGGATTATCCGCGCCTGCCACATAAAGTTTTTTTTTTTTTTTTTTTGACTGATTTTTTCAAAAAGGTGCAGTTTTACAGTTATGCTTTTGTAATTACATAATACATTACAGTATTAAAACAGTACATATGTATTAATTTTTCTGTGTATCCTTAACGCCTCTCGTAAGTACAAAGCACTTTTCTGTTTTCATTCACAAAATGCATTTTAGGTTAGTTTTGAGTGATATACTAAAATATTAAGCGTTAGTTAAACATTTCCTGCTGTTTATTTTACGTTTTATTGTACATAAAACGATTTTTCAAAGTTGGAATGACTGTTTTCTTTTTTGCTATACCCGTTTTTAGCTTTTTTCGGATTATCCGCGATTTTTGTTATCCGCGGCGGCCGCGCCACCCAATTCCGCGGATAATCGGGAGTGTACTGTAGTTATAAAAATATATAACGTTATATATTAAATATTAAAAATATCAAAATTTTGAATATTTTGAGTATTTTAAGCTTTTATTTAAAAATAAAGGTTTCGTTCTATTTTAGAAAAATAAAGGTTTTAAAAGTTCTATTTCGTCTCTAATGTTTTGGGAGGTTGCATTTATTTCCGCGATTATACAACTCTTCTTTTAATACTATTTTATATCTTTAAATATTATATTCTCAAATTCCAAATCTTGGGGAAGTTTTCTTAAGAAAAACCGCCCGGCTATTCGAATATAAGTAAACATAATAACTAAAAAAATTTAAGAAATCTAAAGATAAAATTTAGTACCCAAATTTAACTTCAAAAATACAGATACATATTCAAATTTAGAACTAAATTCATTAAATGGTTGGCCATCTGTCAGTCTTTGCATGCATGTAAATTCAATGGCTGATAAACACTCTAACTTAAATAGATGTAATTTGGTACATGATTTTACAGATTATAATTGTAGTGAAAAAATTCAATGTGAAATTTTGATTCCAATCGTCGGATAAAATATATCCAAAATATGCATTCGTTTTTCTGACATTGGCGTATTAACCACATCGCAACGATTAATCGCCAAAAATTGCACACTCATAGTAATATTTCATAACTATTGTTCACCAATGACATGTAGTTAGTAAGTTCACTAGTCAGAGAATGTGCGAGTAAGTTTCGGAGAGACCACTCGTTCTATGATGTCAGTTTCTTCCTTTACTCATTTTCCTGGAAAGAGATTGATTTCTCACATTTATGATGGCCAAACTAGCTTTACGAATCAGAATGATGATCGATGGTGAAAACCTAAATTGTTGCCATTTGTGGACCAATTTCTCCGTAGAAGTTTACAAACATTGCAATCATTCATCTGTGAACCCAGCAGGTCTTGTCTCATTTGCTTTCTGAAAGGTTGTATAACGTGAAGCGTCGCGTATCTATCTGGCTATTCATATAGTAAATTCTTAAGGAACGCCCGGGCATGAGAAAAATTGCTTCACGATGGGTTCCACATCATTTGGCGGAAATTTAGAAATGGCTACGATATGATGCTGCTCGAACCCACCTGGAGCGCTATGAATGCGAAGGAGAGGCCTTTTCACACCGTATCATTACGCTGGATGAGACTTAGACCAGATCGTACCAGCCAAAACTGAAACGCCAAACAAACGAATGGCGTCATTACGGGTCACCACGAAGTTCGAAATTTCTTCAGAACCCCAGCAATGTGAAAGTTATGCTGATTCTCATGTACGACTGTGATGGTGTCATCCTAACGCATACCGTTCCCCCACAGCAGGCCGTCAATGTGCAGTGTTACTGCTCATTTTTGGAGCACTATCTCAGACCAGCTTTAAGAAAAAAATGGCGACACTTTCTGCAGAACGTCCCTATCATTTTGCATGACAATGCTCGACCTCATGCAGCGCAAGCTGTGGCTGATTTGCACGATTGATGGGGTGGGAAAGTACTTTACCATCCACCATACTCCCCAGATCTAAGCCCTTGTGACTTTGACTAAATTCCTAAGATGAAGAAATCACTTCGTGGCATTCGCTTGAAAACTGTTCCAGAGATTCTTGCGGCAGCAGACTGATCCATTCGAACTATCAACAGAACAGGCGCTGCTACAGGTGTTCTGCGACTTCCACATCGTTGGAAACGGGTTGTACACAATGCTGGCGACTATATTGAAGATCTGTAAAACATGGTGACATGAATCACTTTTGTATTCCATGTAAATAAATAGTTGCCACTATTAAAGTTCCAACCCTTGTATATATATATATAGTCTCGTGATTGTTTAATACCGGTTTAAACTGGTTAATGATTTAAATTAATTAAGACAAATAATGACTTAACTTGAAATTTGCGATCGTAGATTTCATTTTAATTATTATTATTTTGCGTCATTTCGAAAGTTACTTAATTTTGTACTTCGATTTAAAAAAGGTCGAATAGATAGATTCAATGCCAAATTAATTTACTCAGGTATTGTTTCAATTAAATTTTCTAGTAACATTAATAATTAATGCGATTTTCTAGCATTTATATTATGCTACTTAACAATTCCAAAAATAAATGTGATGTTTTATACTATATTAATAAACCATACCATAGTGTTAAATATTATGTAGATTACGGCATAAAAAAGTTTCCAAATTTTTTTTGTTACTATTTAGTTTAAATATACTTTCAGATTTCAACTATGCGCCTTTTTATAAGCGATATTCTGAAGATTTTTTTAAGTGATCTATTAGTAACCGTTTTACTATTTCGGTTTGTTAAAAATTTGCTATTTAAAACTAGACTCCCAATTTTCCGCGCGCGCAAAGTTTTTTTTTTTTTTTTTTTTTTTTTTTTGACTGATTTTTTTAAAAAGGTGCAGTTTTACAGTTATGCTTTTGTAATTACATAATAAAAAAAGTACATATGTACATATTAATTTTTCTGTGTATCCTTGGCGCCTCTAGTAAGTACAAAGCACTTTTCTGTTTTCATTAACAAAATGCATTTTAGGTTAGTTTTGAGTGATATACTAAAATATTAAGCGTTAGTTAAACATTTCCTGCTGTTTATTTTACGTTTTATTGTACATAAAACAATCTTTCGAAGTTGGAATGACTGTTTTCTTTTTTGCTATACCCGTTTTTAGCTTTTTTCGGATTATCCGCGATTTTTGTTATCTGCGGCGGCCGCGCCACCCAATTCCGCTGATAATCGGGAATGTATTGTACTTAGATAAAGATTGCATAGTAATTGATTAAAAAAGGATTTGGATTTGTAGGTTCGGAGAGAATAGGCTTTCAAATATGCATTACCTAAATATCCCTAGAGAGCTTAATCCAGCTTTGCCCCAAGCGTCACTTATTTTTGTAACGCCATAGACGGATAGATTTTCAATCGAAGGTTTAATCCGAAATTTAATCAAAATCAAAAATTTCAGTCTGCCAGACCATGTTGTAAAACTTTAAAATTATTTCAGCGTAAATTCCTAAAAAAATGCAAATTTTATGTATTAAAATATAATGTTGTTAGTAAAACCTTTTCCAAGTGCAAATGGGCTACGTCACATCTGTTTCATTATGACTGCAATAATTAAAATGTAGATTTTATACACATCGAGAGCCGTTTTAAATAATGTTGCTTACATGCACAAAAATCTATAATTATGAATTGCAATAAATAAGGACATAATGATGATGCGCGTTTTCATCAATTTATTAAAATAAAAATAAATAAGTTCACCAAAATTAAAATCTTAATATATAGTCAAATTAAAAATATTTTGAAGTATAACATTACATTATCCAATTTATTAAAAGAAGGAATCTTTTAATGTCTTATAACTTCTTTTCTGCAAAATTTCTAAATCCTCTATTGTAATGGAACTAAGTTATTTGAGTTCTCCAGTCGCATGAGAAACGTAATTGCATATATTATTTAATAGCTAATTGTACCATGCTTCTTCTACTGCAAAATACGAAGTCGACTCCACAATAACGCTTAGTACATGATACATTTTCACATGAGAGCGAATTAATTTTACGGCTGAAAATAAAAATTTACACAAAAAGAAAATGATGAAACCGAGCTGGGAGGGGGTAGCTTATATTTCAAACTTCTAATCCAATCCAACATATTTTATGATATTTTAAGCAAGATTGTTTTGCATTGTTTTAAAATGGCATGATTGCATCCTCCATTGCACTTGCTTAATTCATGCTAAGAGGTGGGGGTGGGCATGCTTATAAAGTCAACCATCTAACTCTTCGACCCGCCACGAAGGCACACGGATTTAAACCATAAAAACTGAATGACCGGACCGCC
Organism: Argiope bruennichi; assembly: GCF_947563725.1. Lineage (NCBI taxonomy): Eukaryota > Metazoa > Arthropoda > Arachnida > Araneae > Araneidae > Argiope > Argiope bruennichi. The sequence goes on from NC_079161.1 coordinate 20,804,340, forward strand.
GCAACAGCAACATTGGCGGGAACTGTGGTTGAGTCCTAAGGGCTGTCACCGGTCACGGTACAACCCTCCCCGAAGGAAGTACTTCCCTTCATCGATGGGAGGAGTCAGATCCAACCACCATGCCGGAAGCATCTCATCCTCATTTCGAGGTGCCCCCCCCCCCGGGGTTGGGCATGCTTGTAAAAGTGAAAATGGGAATTCTTCCTTGAAATGGATATCCAAAGGAAGTGATTTTTATTTTTCATCATAACTTCAAAATTGGCTAAGACACGAGAGTTGATGAGTGGATGAAGTAATAAATTGATTTCAATTTCATTACAATAATGAAAAAGCATTATTGAAAATTATGTATAAAATTAATTTTGAGAAATTGAACAAAAAGTTTATTTGAAATAAAATTGGTGGCAATAAGTATCGTAAATTTTTGAATTGCATAACAATCCAACCTCAGTCAGGGCTAGATTATTGAATAGGCAATATAGCAACTGCCAAAAGACCCCATACATTTTTGGGACCCTGAGGTCTCAAACTTTCTGCCAGTATTTTCAGAATTTTTTTAATTTTGTACTTTCAGTGAATTTGCAAAGTACCATTCAATTCAATTTATTTAAATTAAAATCAAGTATCATTTAATTGTGAAATATTACTCTTAATAACTACAGAATTATTTATCCTTTCTTTTAAATTTTGTATTACGTTGCTATGTAATTCTAAAACATATGTTGCGTTATAATTAAAAAAATATCATCCTATTATGAAATGGTATTTAGATTATATTACAGAATTGTTGTTTTTTTAACCATCTTGTAGGAAATTATTTTTGAATGTCAATTTTGGATTCTTTTTATACGTGAAATTATAAAACCAAATCTCTTGAAAATCGCCCTCAGGTTAATGTCTTGCTATTTCAATTTTTCAAAATTATCCATTCCGAACTGCTTACAAGTATATTAAATTCAAATCCATGAAGAAAAAAAATCTGATTTTGAGAAGTAGAGAAAAGAAGAAAAAAAAAGAGGGGGGGGGGCTCACCTATATTTCCATTGCTTAAAAATTAACCCAGTTTTGATTTTAGATCCAACAGTCTGCCCTGTTGAGAAATTGCACTCTGTACTGTATGGATATAATTTTTATATTGTGCGATTTACAAGAAATATAACAGTTTAGAAGAATTACCATTTTTAAAAATCCACTTCAGCGATTACCTAGTAATCCGACAACCATCCATCATAACTTGCATCCGGCGTCTTTTCCGTAAAGAAGGGAGAGATATAATGGTCAGTTCTCATTGGAGTGAAGAGTACATTGGAGTGCTTTTACAACTCAAGTGTTGTTATAAGGGCACTATCCACCCCCATTCTTTAACGAGGTATTATAAACTGCCCTCCCTTCTCCCTTTGTTTATTTTGACAGCCAATAACACATTTCCGGTTATGTAGGGTTATTAGCCATAGATTCCATGAAAACAGCAAATAACCAGTTTATCCATTAATTATCAACAGACTCGGGTCCATTTGCTAGATAGAACGCGTGTAGACGAGGGACAGTTCCGATCGAAAAAGTTCGAGCAAAGCAGAAAGATTTTCCATTACATTCTATTCGGCAGTCTTCTATATGATCCTCATGAAAAAGTAACAGACATTTCTGTATAAAATTTTGTATAAAAACCAGCAGCAGTGCTTTTCCTCAACTTTCACGGATACTTATCAATTTGGGGCTTTTTAAGGTAAGAAAAGTTACCTAGTGAAACAATTTGCGCATGCATTTTTAATATTTGCGTCTTCCAGATTGGCGTCTAAAATTTAGCGCATATCTTCTATTTTGGTGACAAATCGCCAAATTATATATAACATTACTGTACTTGTTTTGACTTTCATTGGTCGTCTTCTTATATATGTTACCGTTAAAGTATGAAATCCGTTATTTTATAGAATACCTAGTTATTCCATGAAATAACTGATCGTGTCCGTTAAAGTGTAAAACTCTCTTGTATTTCATGGTTTAACTAGTTATTTCATAGAATAACGATCTGCAGCCCGTTAAAGTGTAAAATGATGTATATCATATATCTCGCACGACAAATACATTTACCTTCCACCCCTACTTCACCTTATGTTTTTGTTTGTTTGTTTTAGAAATAAAAAATTATTTTGTTTTAGAAATAATGTTCTTTGTCGTTCCAAGTGTCATTTTAGTAATCCTTGTTGTAACAAATGATTTTATGCTACGTTTCCATAAATACCATTTATACGCTGCATAAATGAGATAAATTGCTTCTTTTTCATTTTAATTGTCTATCATTAGTTTCATTTCATTTTAGATAAATTGTTTATTTTACACTTTAACTGTCTCTCATTAGTTCATTTATAGAATACCTAGTTATTTCATAGAATAACTAGTTAAAGTGTCAAATGAATAACATATTGCACACTTTAACGGACACGATCAGTTATTTCATGGAATAACTAGGTATTCTATGAAATAACTGCATTATATACCTTAACGGTAACATATAGATACATGCGCAGCTTCGCAGAGTGCAATTTCTGAGTCAGGTTTGGTCAACATTTCACTCATATCTTCAATTTTTGATGACTTATCACCTAGTTCATTCTGACTTTCAGCTATTGTGTAGTGTTTAGTAGTATAGTGTAAGAATTAAAATATACGTTTTGGAATTTTTTCCTTTCCATAGATTAAATTATCAATTTAATCTATGGAAACTCTACAATTTTGATGACAAGAGGATAAACCAAGTTTTCAAGTTTGAGGTTTATAGTGATATTCTAGTGTTGCATATTCGCAAATGAACTGATTTCCGTAGAGCGATCTCTCTGATAATATTCGTCAAATTTCAATAATATCTTCAGTTTTGTACATACCTTTTAACATGTTTTGATTTCGAATTATAATATAGTGTCTAATGCTAAATGATATTGAAAAGTATAATGAAAAAATTCAAACATGATTTTTTTGGAATAATTCTGTTTTGCTATTTGAGTCGGAAAAAATGAATGCAAGTCTAAAATTTTTAGTGACAAAACGATAGTTAAAATTTTTATGTATGCAGCTTGTTATAATTTTTTTAATGTATTTTCGTTTATGTATCTTGTGATTTGACCTTCATGCATATGCGACTGGACAGTGAACCCCCGTGTTAGCGTTTATCCAAATTACAGTAGACTCCCGATTATCCGCGGGCGGGTTATCCGCGGAACGGATTATCCGTGCCTGCCGCACTTAAGTTTTTTTTTTTTTTTTTTTTTTTTTTTTTTTTTTTTTACTTCTAAGCAAAGAGAAAATGCTTCCAAAGCAAGAAGCAAACACAAATGACTGATTTCTTCAGAAAGGTGTAGTTTTACAGTTATGCTTTTGTAATTACATAATACATTACAGTATTAAAACAGTACATATGTATTCATTTTTCTGTGCATTCTTGACGCCTCTCGTAAGTACAAAGCACTTTTCTGTTTTCATTAACAAAATGCATTTTAGGTTTGTTTTGAGTGATATACTAAAATATTGAGTGTTAGTTAAACATTTCCTGCTGTTTATTTTACGTTTTATTGTACATAAAACGATTTTTCAAAGTTGGAATGACTTTTTTCTCTTTTGCTATACCCGTTTTTAGCTTTTTTCGGATTATCCGCGATTTTTGTTATCCGCGGCGGCTGCGCCACCCAATTCCGCGGATAATCGGGAGTGTACTGTACAATCAATTTTGATATAAGAACGTTGCATCACTTGACTCTTTCGGTTTGCGAGTAGTATATAGGCAAATTATATTGTGGTAGGATATGAACTTTTACCTACCACAGATTGAATCCAGAATTCAATTCATTTTTGATGATATTTCATATATGTATTTTCATGGGATTTTTCTTTTGAAAGATTGTCTTCCTCTATTTATATGATAGAAATAAGCAGACTTTCAGTTAAGGTGTATGTACACACTTATTTTTTAGTTCAGGAACTAAATAATATATATTATGTTTGCTTTATAAGTATTTTGAGCCATAAAAACAACGCTTTTTTTCCCCATTTTTTGAAAAACATTTGCCAGCCAACTCAATATTTCGTATGCAAATATTAAAATATATAAATATTTTTGAATTTTTTTTAAAAATCAATTCCGAATGTAGTCACAAAAAAAAAAAAAAAAAAAAAAAAAAAACTTTCAAAACTTTCAAAAAAAAACTTAAAAGTTACGTAATTACTTAAAAAAACTGAAATGTAATAGATTCATGGAATTTCAACAAAACATCAAAAACATAGGTAATTATGATGAATATGAATATGAATATCAAAAGAATAATTACCCCAAACTATAGTGGCATAGTCATCGCATCCAAACCACTCGTATATTGCGATCCAAAGGTTCTGAAAGAAGTGACTCGGGGTCTCCCAGCCACATTCAGGTCTCCTGTTGCGGTAGAGACGCATTGAAAATAAAATACCTTCGTTAGACATTTAAAAAGAATAGAACTCTTATACAAAAGAAGCCTTTTGTTCGAGATATAAGTCTCTGACAGATTTCGAGGGATTTTACACAGCAGTGAAGATTGCTGCCTGATTAAATATAATTAATGCAAGACGAATATACAATCGAATCGTCTGTTTTCGAAAGAAAGCAACTTATTTCTATATTATTTTTAGAAAAATTAAGTCAGTAGTTTTCTGTCAGGTATTTATAACACATATAGTAAAAATGCCTACTTAAGGTGTATGTACACATTTAAAACTTCGAAAATCGTTCAAAATACCGAATATTTTTTTATTGCTTAATAATGTTCTCTGATTCTTTAGCTTTCAAACGATACCAAATTGTTGTCAATATTCGAAATATTTCTCAAGTTATAATTATTTTCCTTGAGCTGGTTTCATTAAAAACTCTAGTTACGGGTTTTTTAAAACTCATTTTATGAAGAATGATATTTTCCCCCTATGTTGCTTCATTCAAACAATCATAACTCATCAAGAAATGAACCAAATACAATTATTTATATACCAAAATAATCTGTATGAAATAGCGGATGTTTTTTGCCTCAATCAAAGTTATATTTATAGAAATAAATTTTTTATAGCTGTTTAAATGTTAAAATGACAGAAAAAAATCTCGCTTTTTCTATTCATCATTGATGAAAAAATTGTTTAAAAAAAACTATATATTTTTATAACTTGGTTGAGGCAGACAACATGAAGACTCATATTAGGCATCATTTCCAACTAGAGTTGGGTGTCTGTACAAATTATAATTTAAGATATCATGTTTCAAAAAAATATGCTAATTAGCCCATTAAATATTAATTAATAATTAGTGTAATATGGTTTTTTCTCACTGAAATGAATTTAAATATATATTAATGACCTACTGTGAAAAAACTGGATTTTTAAAGTTAAAATTTTTTTAAAAAAATCTTCTAGTGTGTAGGTACACCTTAACTAGATCTTTGAGATTCTCCATCCAAATTTCGATTATACCTTCAATTTCGGTTTAAAAAAAACACAAAACAGAATTCCTTCGCCTAGTTCCTTCCGATTTCCGGTTATCATGTTCAGACATGCACAAACTTAATTATTATTTTTCAACGGATTCTAAAACTCTCCATACTTTTGTTCATGCGTTAGGATGGTTTTAATTCAACAAAATAGAGGTAAAACGAAAGATGAAAGGAAGGGACGTTTACATTAAAAAAAAAAAAAAAAGTAAATTCCAGAAAAGCGCACATTAACCCTCGCCTCACCCCTTTGTGAGATAGAATCATCGAAAAGTGGTCGTCTCAGGTTACTGAAACGAACAGTGTAAAAAAAGAATGTTTGGATAGTGCAAAGTCTAAAACGTTGAGATTTATTAAAATATCGTGAAAGAATTTTTTGAATATTATCACATTATATATACTTTAATTACGAAATGGTAAAAATAACAGGCTACATTTTGTGTCAGGAAACTTTGTATTATAATAAACTGATAGTTAATTTCTTAAGTCTAATAGTTTATATCATAAATCTATCTATTTATTTCATAATTTTTCACAATTTCGAGCTGAATTTTGAAATTGGGACTTATCAACAAACTTTAGATCTGTGTCAAATTTTGAATCAAATTTTTCAAAAAGATCTCCTAAACGCATAATTTAATATACAACGAATATAAGTCCGAAATGCAAAAATATGAAGGAAAAAAAAAAGTTGAAGGAATAGCACTTCTTCTGGTATGTTCAGTTTTTTTTTTTTTTTAATGTTATAATTTTTTTTCCTAAGAATCATGTCTCTAAAAAACACTTTTACTCAATCATTTATTCCATTTTACTAATTTTTCATTTTTTTTCCTTTTGCTTATTTTTTAAATTTTTTTTCTCCTGATTTGTATTTATATCTTCAAAACTTTCTATGGATTTCTATTTTTTTAAAGTACAGCATCATTTTTCAGAAGAAAATTTCAGTGATGCTTCCAGTAGCTATGGCAATTGAAGTGTTTCTCGTTTTCTCGTTTTTCAATTAAAATGTTTTTTTAGGAATGATATTGATTCCTTTTGAACTATTTTTCTCAATATTCGCTTTAATTTTTGTTTCATATCTTTACTTTTAGCAATTTTCAATTTTGCTATTGTGTCAATAGGAGTGTACAAAATTTAATTCTGGGTTTTCCCCTTCTTCACTAAAATGTTTTTAGAGTAGGTATTGATTCCCTTTCAGTATTTTTATTTTTTCAATTTCTGTCCTTTAATTATTTTTTCTCAATTTTTTTGTTTCATTTTGTACTTTGTTTTTCATAAGCAATTTTCAACTTTACTATTGGCGGTGATAGAAAAATACTAAATTTAATTATTTTTTTATTCATCTGAAATGTTTTTAGGGCATATATTCTTTCCATTTTATTATTATTCTTTCAACTTCTGCTATTTAACTATTTTTCTCCATTTTTGTTTAAATTCCTATTTAATAACTTTATTTTTCGTAAGAAATGTTCAACTTTGATACATGAGGCAACAGCAGTATACTAAGTTTAATTTTTATTTTCCAGTTCACCTTGCGAGAATATTCAAAGGCATTTAGCCAATGACAGGGAACGCACCAGGACCAAGAAACTGAACGACGCCTTCGCATTGTTGAGGAAGATGATCCCGTGCAGGCCTTCTGACAAGCTGAGCAAGATTCAGACTCTGCGACTAGCTGTCCTGTACATCGACTTCCTACTCATGTGCCTCCAGCAGGACAATTACCTAGATCCCAGGAGTTTCACCATCTCTTCGGTCCGCGACAAGCTTAGCAAGGACTTTTCCTATTGGAGACTCAAGAGAGAAGGTAAACGATTCGCAAAACTGATCTCGTAAGTGTTCGTAAGCCATTGTAATGCTTTGAAACTACTCATTACCTATTTTGATGCACTTTTCAGTCATCAGATTTTTCCGCGTTATATGATTTCAATTTTTTAAACGTTTCCATTTCAATTAAAGAGTATTATAATTTAACTGCATGGCGTTAACTGTTTTGATAAAATCACTGAAATTAAATCTACAATATCATATAAAATAACAAAAATAATGTTATTGATTTTTTAGGCTTATTATTTTTTTAGTGACAATGTTTTGGCATAATGAATTAGAAAAATTCAACCAGGGATAGTAGTCCCCTCAAAACTTTCTTGCATAGTATATTATACCAGAAAACTTCTGGCTTACAATATTAATTTTTGGCTTGTATTTAACACTTTTACTGAATATATCGGGCGATCCGTGGCGAGTTTTTTGGTGTTAATTCCTGGCACGCGGCTATGGTATCCGAAAAATGAATTTGCATTTCAGACGCGTTTTCTTAATCGATTGAAACAAAAATTTGACACAAAACTGCACTTGTTGTCATAAAATCCCATAGCAAATTTCGTATACTTAAGCTATTGCTTTTTTTATATTATCGCGTTTAGATAATAAACACGTTGTTGTAACCGGTTCAAACTTTAGGGGTCTGCGCTTTAGATATTAAATTTGTGCACCAAATCTCATCTATCTAGTTTGTTTTGTAGTTATTGTGATAACTTAGATTTGAACAGCCGAATAAATAGACTTCATCTAAAAAAATTTTACTCAAAATGTGATAGTAATCAACAAATATAATGTTAATTCCGTATACCAATTTCATTCGTCTTGCTCGAAACGTTTTTGAGTTATTTTTGTCACAGGCAGACAGACGGAAATTCTCCAAAGATGTGTTTTTCAAAATCAGGGAGGGGAATCAGGATGGGAAGTTCCCGAGTTCGAATTTTTTCACATTTACAATACTTTTCTCCGTATTTAGTACACTAAAAAGTACAAATCGGAACAAATTATTGAGATTGAAGACTGTATAAAAAGAGAAAGAAAATGATACATTGCATGCCGCTTAATATGATTGCGATTAATTTTCTCATTCACTTTATATAATAAAAAGCCCCTGGTCTTAAAACTTATTTAAATACGCACAAAAATATTTATTTAATGCGATCGCTACATCATTTAATATATCAATCCAGCTATTGAAGATTATAAAACTTGTTCCTAATAAACCCCCGGTAGCGTCTGAACGGGACGTTAATCAATATAGACCACATCAATCATATCCGGTCTTGTGAGCAATCAAGTCAGATAATTGTCATGACGGACATAGTTCTAGAATTCTCCTTATTTCAAATTCTTATTTAATGGCAGCTTTCAAGAATTTTGAAATGAGGCGAAATCTTTATTAAAATAACCAGCCATATCATTCCAACTATTAAGATTATAAAACTTCTTTCTAATTTTTAAAAGCTTTCTAGGTCCGTTAATTTTGTTAAGCACATTTAAATATTTTAAATCTGAACCTCACCAATGCTATAATTCGATTAAATTTTATAAAATAATTTAAAAGTGGAAATCTCAATCTTAAAATATTATCATGCTGTTAGGTTTCGGGTTAGAAATATGAATCTCTTAAAATTTTTTTAACAATTAAGGCAATAAGTTTTTTAACATATCACTGTTTTATAATGAATAAAAAGCTTTTTTTTAATTAATAAAATGGCACTAAATATAATAATAACAATAATTGCAATAGATAACTGATTTTAATAAGCAAACAATATAAGCTCTTTGCACCCAATAATAATACAAATAACTGTGCAGTATATATAAAAAAAATCCCATTAAAGAGCTCAAAGTTTCTTAATAACAGTTAAAATATTTTTATTGCTTTTGCAATAGAAAACATTGCACGCACAAAAAAATTTCATGAGTAAATTAAAGAATTATTCACTTACAATAATTGAGGGTGATAGGTATAGAAGTAATCAAATACAAAAAACTCTTTTTTGAGATCAAATTAATCGAATTCGAAATATATACAATATCTTAACATCATGCTAATAGGAAATTTAAGCGATCAGGAAAAATTAATTCTAATTACTGACAAATTCGTTTTAAAAATGTTCAAACTGACCAAATTTCATTGTAATGTCAAATATATAAGTTATAAACACAATAATAATAGCTTTATGCATAAATATCTATTTAACATATGCATTTCTTTGGGCTAGGGCAATGTTCAGTTAAAACACATAAAGCCAAGAAATCAGCTGTTCATTTCAATAACGTTTAACCTCTTTAATACGTAAATGGAACATTCGAACCTTTTCCCGCGCATCTTTTAAGCCATGAAAAAACGTCTATTACGTCACCTGTGACGTATCTTAAAGCGTAAAGCAGTGAATAATTGCCCATATCATCACTGAGATTTTAATAAGTCCCTTGACGCTGAACAAAAACGTTCTTTTTTTTTCCACCCTGGTTTCGAATGTCAGATGATGTCAAGGCCACTCCGACACGCCCCCAAATGACGGTGGCAGCTCTCCCAGGGCGATACTTAGTGGCAAGATAGATAGAATGTAGTATCTTCAAACAGACGATATTTCCTCTTCATCCTCTTAATTGTCAGTTGGGGAGGTCTTTTAATTGTGGGTTTCAAAGGGTTGGCTCTCTCTCTATACTGAGAATAGAGTTTTTGATTTTTATGTGATGAGTAAACCAGTAAATGATCTATATGTTCTAAAGAGTGTTTCAATGGTTAAACATATAAGATGAGAGCACAAAATCTTAAATTTAATATGAAATAACTGTTCGAAAATCTATATATAGGGTGTTCATTAATTATTGTCGGGGTTTCCGTACCTCATAACTTTCGAATAAAAAATATTACGCAAAAACCGATTACATTTTTGTATATTACAACTCAAAGAATTTTATTAATGATATTAAAGTGTAAAGGTTGCACAATTTGCACTTTGTAGGCATTCAGCAGAAGGCGATTATGTATTCGTAAATTCGCTGAACAAATGTTGACTTTTGATAATCGTGCGGGTTCTCCGAGCCCCATATTCTACAGTTATGTTTATTCACTTTTTCTGACACATGAAAAGTGGATTCATCACTGAAGAACCATTTCCGAACGTAATTTTCATCATCCTCAATTCGAGTCAAAATTTGTTCAGCGAATTTACGAATGCATAATCGCTTTCAGCTGAATGCCTACAAAGTGCAAATTGTGCAAACTTTACACTTTAATATCATTAATAAAATCCTTTGAGTTGTAATATACAAAAATGTAATCGGTTTTTGCGTAATATTTTTTATTCGAAAGTTATGAGGTACGGAAACCCCGACAATAATTAATGAACACCCTGTATACTATATAAAAAGTTAACGTATGAGACACAAAAATCAGTCTTATAACATGTCAGACGATATTTGGGTTCAAACCCTGTAATTGTCAAGATCAATCGTCTGTAAGGCCTGTAAGGCCCGCAGAGTAAAATGTTCAAAAAATGAACAGTGAAAAATGCATGTGACTGGTGCTTGTAAAAATGTTGTAGGTCGAGGAGACTTCTTAAAAACAGACTTTTATTTCTTGCGACAAACAAACATTTAATACATTATAAAATATCGCATATTACACCGACACAGACTACGAACACAAGTGAAAAGAAAAAGAATCTAAGTAAGCGCGCACGAGTGCTTCCGCTCTTGTATAGAATGAAAAAAACATTTGCATAAAACCGTCAAATAACACATTGCATAAATAATTGGAAGCATCATTTCACTTCATGTGATAAATCGTTGCGAACGGAGTTCGAATCATCAACAGTTTGTGTACACGCATTCGGATGGAAAGAAAAACCCAATATGAAACGAGCATTCTATTTTTGCTAACATAACAAAGAGCGATTTCTGTTTTATTATTATCACAAAAAATGCTCATGTTTACATGAATGTGAAAATAGCAACATATTAAATGTGATTAAATTTCTTACGAATGGATGGTACTCTAAAATTTCAAAACTAAACTCTAAAATTTTCAAAAATCTAATTTTCTCACAAGTTAACAGGATCAAAAGGGTTTGCAATAATAAAAATTCTTATATTGAAGCATCAAATATCCTCCTTAAAAATTTAATTAAAAATGATTTTCCTAGAAATTACTGTAATGTCAATTTTTTAATTAAACAAGGTATGGTTTGGGATTAATCCTTTGGCTTAAATAAAAATAGAACTTTACTTGCATATTGGATCACTCAATAGATGGCGCTGGGTGCCTACCTCTGTTTACATAATTTACCGTTAACTATTTTAAAAAACAGGAAATCACAATCGATTGTTTAAAGTTTCCTTGACTGTTGGATGGTATGTCCTGGCCTTTTCGTTTTTAATTTTAATTTTAATTTTAATGATGTTTTTGTTTTTATTGTTATTTTTGTTATTATATTTTTACTTTGTTGTGGTTATTTTTTTCTAATTTGTTATTTTGTATTTCCTTTCTGTTAAAATGGTATATCTCTTGAGCATAATTTCAGGGGATTTTCGGGTCACGAGGAATCATTATTAGACAATGTCTGTATGTCCTCACAGAAAAAATCCCTTTATTTGAATCCCTGCCTGAGGGTGACCCTTGAAAAAGTCTTCAGGCCGGATTCTTTTTTTAATATTTTTTAATAATTTTTTTGGTTTAATTTTTATTTGATTTTTGTTTTTCCTATTAACTTGATTCTAATACTTTTGTATCAATTCATCTGTGTTTTAGAAGTAGCTGCAATTGCGCTCTCTAAATACTATGAAGTTCTTTTTTGGTTTTAGTTTAAATAGGTAATAAATTTTAGTTGCGATTTCGAAACTGTTTTGTTTCGTTTTCATTTTAGTTTCGTTTTCAAACTTTTTCTTACTTTAGATTGGTTACTTATATATATATATATATATATATATATATATATATATATATATATATATATATATATATATATATATATATATATATATATATATATATATATATATATATATATATATATATATATATATATATATATATATATATATATATATATATATATATGTGCATTCGTTATATTACAAAAAGAGATCATTGTGCATTTCCACTTTTTATTCTTCTTAAAACTATGCATTTGAGCATGAGGGTTCAAAAAGACCCGAACACAGTGAACGTTTTTGCTGACAAATGGGCTTATGCTGCAACAAACTGAGCTGAACAAAGAACAAAAATATATCACAGAATAGCAAACTGGGCTCATTCTTGATGCCACAATGTAATGGCCATGATATTTTAAAATTTATTACAAAATTAAATGGCATTTGGTTCGAAATGGACCCGAATACGACAGCAGTGTTAAGAAAGAAACGTCAAAAAAAATTAATTAATCGAGCATGAAATTATTTAAAATTATTGCCAGCTAGGTAATTTACATTGATTTAACTACGGATATTGATATTTCAAAACCATCATTTCCCAAAAATGACGTTTGCATTACTTTAAAATCAAAAAATTAGATTTAATGATATCGATTTCATCTATGCATAACGTTTTCTTTATTTTTTAATATTTCTTTTAATTAATACACAATTTTTCACAATTAATTTTTAATGTTGCGATGAAATTTAAGTTTATCCATTAAAATATTCAATTGTGTTCTGTCTCCAATTGTAACATTAAAGTAAAAGAAAAAAAAAGAAAAAGAAAATATGCTTTTTTTGGACATTCATTTCGAAATAGGATTATATATTACTTTATTGAAATTATTATTTTTCGCATAATAATTCACTTCGCATCCTAATATCCCTTGATTTACTAAATTACTTACTGTTTACTTATCAGTTATTATTTTAATATTTAAAACTGTTAAATTATTTTTTCAAAATCACTACGTTTCAGTTTGGGAAACGAAAGAAAGTTATTTGGAAATTTGGATTCCATGTTATGAAAATTGGTGAATTATGTTATAAAACATGATCCAGGCACATATACTCATTTTTTTTAAATCTTGAATTTGAAATGATGCTATTATCAATAACCTTTTTCTTTAAAATATTATTATTTCTTTTCAGGTGATTGTACAACTGAATTCAAGTCATCCTTCAACGAATACCATCGAACACTGCATGTTATTTAAAATGTTGTAATGTATTTTTTTTCAGTAGACATTTTCATCATTGTTTCATCATTTCATAATTATTTAACCAAAATAAAAATTGTTCCTTCAAATGCTTAAAAAAATGTTTTTAAAAAATTCAGTATAATTGCTTTAAGTTAGAATGAAAGTAATTTTGTTGAATTTAAATTTTTGAATTTACAAATGCTGTGAATTTTTTTTGTATTCTAATCAAAACACCAAAAATAGAATTTATTCTGGTTTTTTTTTTTTGGGGGGGGGGGAGTTGTCTACTAATTATTTCAGAAAGTCAGTAGATATTATCATGCTTCAACGAATTATTTCATTGTTATTTCATGTTAATTATTTAACGAAGTCAAAAACTTTTCCTTTAAATGTTTAAAAAATGTAAAAAAAAAAAAAAAAAAAAAAAGAAAGAAAGAAAATCAGTGCAATTTTTTTTTTATGTTAGAAAGAAAGAATTTTGTTGAATTCAAATTTTCCCAATTTACAAATGATGTTAATTTTTTTGTATTCTAATCAATATACCAAAGGCAGAATTTATTCCGTTTTTGTGTTGGAATTGTTTACTAATTGTTTCACAAAGTCAGTAGATATTTTCATCATTGTTTCATTCTTTCATGTTAAATATTTAACCAAGTAAAAAAAAAATGTTCTTTTTAATACTTAAAATTAATGTTAAATTTTTTTTTTTTTTAATGCAATCGCTTTAAGTTAGAAAGAAAGTATTTTGTTGAATTCAAATTTTTAAATTTACAAATGCTGTTATTTTTTTTTATTCTATTCAAAATACCAAAGATAGAATTTATTCTGCTTTTGTTTTGGAGTTGTCTACTAACTGTTTCAAAAAGTCAGTAGTTATTTTCATCACTGTTTCATGTTAATTATATAACCAAGTCGAAAAATATAGTTCATTTAAATGCTTAAAAATGTAAAAATAAATAAATAAATAAAAATAAAAAAAAATTCAGTGCAATTGTTTTAAGTTAGAAAGAAGGTATTTTGCTGAATTTAAAATTTTGAATTTACAAATGCTGTTAATTTTTTTTGCATTCTAACCAACATACCAAAGACAGAATTCATTCTGTTTTTCTTTTGCAGTTGTTTACTTATTGTTTCATAAAATCAGTAATATTTTCATCATTGTTTCCTTAATTCATGTTAATTATTTAATAAAGTAAAAAAATGTTACTTAAAATGCTTAAAAAAAATGTAAAAAAAAATTTTTTTTTTGTCAGTGCAATCGTTTTAAGTTAGAAGGAAAGTATTTTGTTGAATTCAAATTTCTAAGTTTACAAATGCTGTTATTTTTTTTTTTTTTTGTATTTTAATTAATATACCAAAGACAGAATTTATTCTGTTTTTGCTTTGGAGTTATTTACTAATTTTTTCAGAAGAGCAGTAGATATTTTCATCATTGTATCATTTTTTCATGTCAATTATTTAATCAAGACAAAAATTGTTCCTTTAAATGCTTAAAAAATGTTTTTAAAAAATCAGTGCAATTGCTTTTAGAAAGAAAGTATTTTGTTCAAGTCAAATTTCTGAATTTACAAATGCTGTTAATTTCTTTTGTATTCTAATCAACATACCAAAGACAGAATTTATTCTATTTTTATTTTGGAGTTGTTTGGAATAGTTTCAGAAATAATTTTGTTTATTTTTTGAAAGTGCCAAAGATAAATTTTATTGTATTACGTGCTTTTGATGTTACTAAGGGGTATGAATTTCATCTTAATGTACTGGGCAAAGTGCAGTATTTGATGTAGTGCAATTGTTTCATTTTGTATGAGAGTATTTTTGTAGAAATCTGTATAAAATGTGATATAATAAAGGAGCTTAAAAAATCCTTTTCAGTTTTGCTTCTCTTTTCAGCTAGAAAAAAACAACCACCCCGAAATAGTAATTAACATATTTATTCAATTTAAAAAATTTTATTTCATCTATTTTTACTTTACAATTAAGAATTTAGGAATTAGATGACAAGCAAAAGGCATTTTTGTAATTTCTTTACGTAAGAAATTGAAAAATTTCATGAAAATCAGGAATTAGAAGCAGAAATACTTAAAATTTAGATTTATCCTTTCAAAAATTTATTCTGAAGCAAAATTCATTGCAACACTTCAGAAAACGGTTTAAGACAATGAAAAAATTTCAGTTAACAAAAAAAAAGTAAAAACAATTAATTTTTGAAATCAAATAAGAAAAATATACATTCACGAAGATTTCTTTTTTCAGAAAGGATAGGGACTTTACAAAAAGATATAAACAATTTTCACAAATCAATCATTTAAATTTTTTTAAACTAAACGAACTAAACTCAATAACCCCAAAACCTTCTTGCAAATTCTTTAATAAACTTATCATACCAGAGAACACCATGCATGACATGGGCGTACAATAGTTATGAAATATTAACTTTTGAGGTGAATTTAGCATTTTTATTGAATCTTTTGTGCCATCCTTGGCTGCGTTTTTGGCGTTTAATCCCTGGCATGCGATTAATAGTATCCGAAATTCGAATTTGTGCTTTAGACACGGTTTTCTAAATCGGTTAAAATAAAGATTTCACACAAAACTGCACTTGTAGACACAAAGACCCATACCTAATTTGATATATTTAAGTTACTACATTTTCGAATGATCGCGAAAACATGTTTTCCAAGATATACACCAGAAGTCAACCCCTTTTTTGATTTTATCTCATATTTTGACTGGTGCTGTTACTATAGCTGTTAAATCTGTGCATCGAATGTTGTCTATCTAGCTCTCATATTCGAACAGGCGGACTTCGTCTGAACACATTTTACTCAAAACTTGATAGAAATCTGCAAATTTGGTTTAAAGCCCGTACACCAAATTTCATTCATCTAGCTCAAAGCATTTTTGAGTTTTCCTTGTCGGAGACAGACGTACATTTTCCAAAAATGTGTTTTTCGAACTCAAGAAGGCCTAAAACGTGGAGATTTATCTAAATCTCTGGTTCGAATTTTTGGCCGATTAATATACTTTTTCTATACCACGTATACGACAAAGTAAAAATCAGTGGTTTCAAACTTTTAACAGCGTCGTTAATCATCTAGCTAAATTGTAAAAAGATGAAATGCGACTCGATATCTCAAGATTTCTCTATTAAATGAAGATTTTTAGATAAAAAGATAAGTTACGAATTATGTTATTTGGTCAAAAAAAATTTTTTTCAATCGGATTGAATTATTTATATGAAACATTATAGCAGTTTAATATTTAACATTGTGATAGATCTAATTTTTATAATAGTTCATAATTTTTAGTGTGATAATATTTTTTTTAAAAATGAAAATCTCAAAACAGAAAATACATAAATTTTGGCTATAAAATATATATAAAAAAAAATCTCTTTGCTAACCTACTAAAATGTATTTCCAGCAACTAGAGCGCACAATAACTAGAAAACTTTTAAAACCAAATACTTGAAGTCTGTAGCTTTTAACGCGAGTTCGCAAATTGTACAGACTGTCTATGGCAAAGGATACCGACGCGCTCTGATTGGTTTAAGCCTTGGCATCTTTTTGGCAATGTTTTGCACTCATAATAGTGTATTTTTCGCTTATTTGGCTCAAACTTTGTACCTTTCATTAGTTTTATGGAAGATACGAGTGAATATCAGCAGGATCTAATTTTTATTAATATAGTTGTTTTCTCTAAATATTACTAGTAATACTACTAATACTAATTATTATTAATAATAATAAATAATACTAGTAATACAAGTAACTAATGTTGTTTATGCACAGAAGTATAAAAACTACATGAAAGTAATGACTCAACATATGATGCAGCAATGAAATAACTCTTATTTTTCTATGATTTTTGTGCCTTTATTAGATAATTTATGCAGTCATTGAAACTTGTTGCTGAACGTTTGTTACTTTCCCATCAACTACATATGGGAAGATGATTACTTAATGCCCAAAACATATAAATATGTAAGCTTTAACGGAATATGTGATTTCGTAGCTAATTTCTAGTTATATCAAAATAATATTAAGAAGAACCACACAAAAAAATATTTTAATAAATTGAAATTTTTATATTTCCTGAATTTAGGTTTCAGGATTTGATCTTTTTTGCTGTATATGTGTTCCAGATTAATATGACATGTAAACCGTAAAAAATAGGGGGGGGGGATAAATTCACAAATTTTATTTATTTTCATAAAAATATATTTCGGTATGGCATTTTTTTGGAAAAACATTGCCAAAAACTGCCAAGGCTTAAACCAATCAGAGCACGTCGGTATCCTTTGCCACAGACTTAGTCTGTACAATTTGCGAACTCGCGCTCTTAACAGCCGTTAATTTAAATTTGTTGACTTTTTGCAAATCGTGATTCAGACTTCAGACTGATGACGAAAAAATAATCCCTCTCTGCTCTTGCAAAATTGAAAGAAAAAGAAATTATAT
This sequence comes from Argiope bruennichi, assembly GCF_947563725.1. Taxonomy (NCBI): domain Eukaryota; kingdom Metazoa; phylum Arthropoda; class Arachnida; order Araneae; family Araneidae; genus Argiope; species Argiope bruennichi. The sequence continues at coordinate 20,822,250 of NC_079161.1, forward strand.
AAATAAAACACTGTACTAAAGAAGAAAATGTTCGCTCCTGCCGTGTTAATGAAGAGGCATCCGTTTCACTTGTGTTTGTTTAAGAGTTTTTTCGCCAATTTTCTAGCGGATCTGTGGCTGCAGTAGCAAGGTTATGACCTCAAATTTCCTGCGGAAACGAGTAGGTAAATAAATTACTAGAGCGAGGTTTGACTGTGAAATATATCGCGGAGATGGTGACATTAAATTGTCCGAGAAAACACTCATAACTGTTAAAAAGCAGTAGAGGTGACATTTATTAGAGATCCTCATATTATGTACCAAAGAGCCTTTGACAGTAAAGAGGGATTCTAGCTAATGGGGTGGGTTATGTAAGCTTTTTTTAATAGTTTAGTATATGTTTTATAGATATTTACTAGCCACCTTTGGCGACCAGCCGGTTCGCCAATCTTAATGTTCGTTAAAATTTTAATAATTAAATATTTTATGCAATTCCTACTTTAATAGCTTCTTCATTAAAATATTTTAACACTTCAAATTTTCATTGTCATATAATTCATTCATAATATTATAAAGGCCTTCAGTCATAACGTAATATCTATCTCTCTCATTTTCTGCTAGCACCCGTAGAATTTATGCTTTAAATTAAAGTGGAAAGAATGAATCTGCAATTAATATAATAATATTTTTTATTGAAACAAAGCATTTTTTTATAATCTTATTACTGAAAATAGAGTCACTCAGCGTTTAAACTTTATGGGCACTAAAGAATATCTTTTTTAATTTATGTAATATCTCAAGAATTTGTCAACAAAATTTTCTTAGATTCATCATGAGCAGATCGATTCATTAACAATGTTTAATTTTAAATGCATCAAACACTAAGAAAATAAAACTAATCGTTTAAAATAAACGGTTGAAAACAGGTTTTAAAAAAACTACTTAAAAACCGATGTACTTAAAACTATAAGCATATACAAAAAATATATAACTAACATAAATACATTTTAATTAGAAAAGCATACATCGAACCTAAAAGTAATTTAAATCCAGTCCGCATCCGTTGATAATAATTGTCAACACAATGCGCATGTGCGATTTTTCAACGCCAGTTAAGGTAACGCAAATACGTGAATTTTTCTACGCCAGTTGGGGTAACGCTATGCAGATTAGAAATTTTTATTTTCCTTTATTCTGTTTTATTTTAATTCAAAAGTACTTCAGAATGAATCTGAAAGATCGATTAATTAATAATGTTTTTAAATGCATCAAACATTAAGAAAATAAACAGAATCGTTTGAAGTAATCGGCCGAAAAACGTTAAGCCTAGCCTGATTACTGTTGGGAAAAAAAAACTGAAGCCTTACTCATTTGGCGGTAGGGCAAATGAAGACTTTTTGGCTGGAAAGTTAGTTTTTAATTAATAATTAAAATGCTAATTAAAAATTCAAAAAAAGGAACCCCAGGTGCACATTCCCAACCTCCAAGGTATACATGTACCAAATTTGGTAGCTGTAGGTCAAACGGTCTGGCCTGTAGAGCGCCAACACACACACACACACACACACACACATTGAGTTTTATTATAAGTATATTGATTACTGTCTCATCTAGGAAAAGGCCTTACAATACCTACATTAATTTCTCGGCTATAAAAAGACCGAAGATCAATCATAATGTTGTAGATCTAGAGGACTGAAGTTATTTCAAAATTATTCTTATTTCGAATCTAGATAGCTACGATTTGCTACACGTGTGAATTTGCTGGAAATTTTTCAACTTTTAGACAGCATATTATCTAAACAATTGTTTTAACTTTCAGTGTCTGGAATTATATTTTAATTGCATTTTCTGTAGAATAATGTTATCTAACTGTTCCACCCAAAAAATGTACAATTATTTTAAAAAAATTGTAAAATTTAAATTCCTAAAAAATTTTGAACTTTTTTTTTAATCCTTAAGGTTTTTTTAACATTACAAATTTTTCTACTGATTTTTTTTCCTGGTGGTTGCTAATAATTTATATAAAACTAGCTATGGATTTCCTTCTGCTAATGATGTTTAGATTTTTTAAAAACATTTTTTAAATTCTGAAACGCACAAAAAATTCTGATAAATGCATTAATTTGAAATTTAAACCTTTTTTTAAAAATTACTACATGTCTTCGAGCTAATTCCATAGCAAATTTTATAAAGCATATACTTTAGAACATTCACAAAAGATTACACTTCGCTATTTTATTTTCATAGAAAGCCTTAGGCTTTTGAAAAATAACATATGAGCAAAAACACATCAAGGAGAAAAATAAATTTAAAGTTTTCATTCATCATTATCATGATGTAAAATCCATCCAATTTATCTGTAACTTTCACAAAATGTTAATTAATTTACTCTAAATCGTTTGAAATAAAAAAAAATGGGAAGAATTTATTGAAATAAAATATTATGCTTGTTGAAGAAAAACTTTGGAATGTTCAATATTACAAAAGTCTTAATAATAACAAATTAAAAAAATATCTCGAAATTGATTGCATTCACGTTTCTACTGTAAACATGAATGAACAAATATATAAAAATAAGAATACCTTATTTTCATTGTTTTAGAAGTGTCTCTAAAATTGTAAAAGAATAAAAACTAACTAAATAAATAAAAACGTTATCTAATTTAAAACGTTTATTCTTATCAGAACAGTCGAATGTAGATAAAACTGGCTTACTTCATTACAATTTAACCTTACGAGTTTGCAAATGGTAAATAATAATAATAATAATAACAATAATAATCCTTTTTTTTTTAAATCGAACTCTGTTTTAGAAGACGATCTATAAAGTTGGTATGGAAACATTGTTTTCTGTCCTGAACTGCATGAAAATTTTTCAATAATATAATAAAAAATGCAGATACAGCTATAAAATTTTGCACACACATTTAGAAAGATTCAATTAATCATATTAGCCAGTAAAAAAAAAAAAATCAATTTCTTTTTGATAACTTTTTAGGTACTGTGTCAATATTTTTTTTAGGTATTTAAAATTTAATTAAAAAAAATTTATAGCTATTAACAAGAGCGATGCAATATCCATGTAAACTTAAGTCGCTTAAATGAGGATGGAATAAATGTTTAAAAAAATCATAAATTTAGAGAAAAAAAGATTTTTTTCCCAATTTCAGATCGATAGCTGTATTATTCTTCGGAAAATTAAACTTTATCTAATAAACCAAAATTGTCGAATTTTTTGACATCTCTGCTTTTATACAGATCAGCATTCGGTAAGCTTTTTTTTTTCTTTCTTTAAATCCTGACCTGTTAATAAGTTTTCCTATTTTCGAACTCATGGGCCGAATAAAAATCCTATTCTAAAAATGTTACTGCATGATTCCAAATGGTATTATAATGCCCAATTTTCAGAAAAAAAGGAGAAGGGCGAGCAAATTTTTATTAAAATTTTATTGCTTTTTAGCATACAAATATATTTATTGTGGACCACAAATGACTCGTTTCTCAAACGAAAAGTTAGAAACCAAAAGACACCAAGCAGTAGTGGCAAAAGTTGTTCAACTTCTATTGGTCGCCAATAGTTTTATTGTAATAAATTGGCTATTTTTCAATTTCTTTAAATTTTTTATTTTAAATCTTTCTTTACATTTCTTTTTGACTAATTATAAAAAACAGCTGGAAACATCTACAATAATATCTAAAATTCATCTAAGCATTTGGAAATGCTACAAGCGATCAAATAATAATTTATTGATAAAAAAAAACGTTTTAAAGTAATAAATTTTCAAATTAAATCAGTGACAAAAATAGTTTAATGTTTTTTATCCTATTTTTTTGTCCTATTAGGATAATGTTTGTCAATTTCTTACATAAATACGCTAAAAGAAAGTAAAAAGCATCGATAATACAAAGAATTACTTTTTCTGAAATATCTCCGTTTTAAGATTTCTGTTATTTGCGAACACGTCTTACGCTTTGCTATCGTGCTGCCATCTATGTTATTATTTAAACATGACAATATTGAAATTGATATTGCAACATTACTGACTCACGATAATGTTGTACAAATACCTTAGCTTGAACAAAGCTTTGAATTACTTAGTAAACTTCTAAGGAATATTGAAAATCTTAAAATCCTTTCTAAAAATTAATTAATTAATTTTTTTTTATGCTTTGAACTTCAAGAGCAACAAGCAAGTTGTTTTCAAATAATAAATTATTACTAAATTTGTCTTATTTTAAATACGGCAGAAATTTTAATTAATCAAAAGCTTTTTAAAAATATTAAATAGATAACAAGAAAAATATTTAAAATATGAAAATATATTAAAAATTAACTAAATAGAATTAAATAGAAAATTTCTTTTCAAGCATGAAATTATTTAGTCACAGGGCAAATTTGAAGGAATGAAATAAAAATTGGCTAAAAATATTGCAAAATTTAAATGAAATGAGTAAAACAGAATCAAAAATAAATTTTAAATTAATCATATTTTTTTGTGTAAACCTTCTGAGAATATTTAAAAAGTAAATCATAGGATAAAATTTTAGAATACACATTTTTTTATGACGCTTTAGAAATGAAATTGTTAATTAAATACTAATATTAGATTTAAAAGCAACTAAATAAAAAAATTGTATTTTTGAAACTGATATATTTTCTTTTCACACTTTTTTCCCCCTTCTTCATTTTTTTCTTTTAAAAATTTCTAATGGAATAATCATTTTAAAGTATTCGTTTCGTTGCGACAAGTTAAAATTCTCAATTGCTGTTAGGGAAATTCTACAAATATTTGGTTTAAAAAAATTGGGTAAATGATTCAGCGGAGTAAAATATAATTGCTCTTTTATGAATTTACTCTATTTTTGTATCATACTTTACTCAATAGATGGCGCTAAAATTACGCTTTTTTTCCTTTGTATATTTGTAATGGAGTAAAAAGATGATTTAATCTAGTTTGCTGAAAAGATGTAATACATTTGAACTACAGTTTCTTAACTATTCTCATTCATTCGTGAGAACAGTTCAACTGTGAAACAAACATGGGGGGGGCAGTTAAGTTTCAATACGATAATGATTATAGGTTAACAAATTGTCTTTAATTGTGTCATGCATGATTACAAAATTCTCTATAAGGCAGATTCTTCAATGTAAAGCGACAAAATGCACAACTAACCTCTTGGCGTCTTTTTGAATTCTCGCCAAACGAGTGGCGATAACGTCACCAATGTGGCAACCTAGACGAATTTTTATTTATTTATTTTATTTTATTTTTTATTTTATTTATTTTATTTATTTATTTATTTTATTATTATTATTTATTATTATTATTTTATCATTATTATTTATTATTATTATTTATTTATTATATTTATTTTTTATTATATTTATTTTATTTTATTTATTATTATTTCTGGCCTTCGAGTATCGTTTTTTAATTGAAAAATAATAATAATAACAAATATTCAATTAGTAGTCAACTTGGCGAGATTTCAAATAAGTCGCCAAGAGGTGAGCCCATCTAGGATTGGGTAATAAGTGCACACTAAGCAAGTTTTAAAACTTTTTAATTAATTTTTTATTACATATTTATTGAAATTTTAACCTTTTCTTCAATGACTTCGGATCAAATAATTACAGAAAATGATGCTCACCGAAAGTTAAATTTAATAAATTAGCTTTTAAGTTATATGAATTTTTTTTCTCTTAGATTTTTTTTTTTATGTTAGCAATCTTTGCCAAATATTCTTAAATATATTTTTCAAAAATTCTTTTCATTATTTTAGTGCTAGCATTTATTCAATGCAGTGTTGAAACACATATTAAATACATTTCTATGTGAACGTGGTATTTATCATATATAATTATTTCCTTTAAAAACATTTTTTCGAACAATAGGTTCAAATTTTTCTTGAAATCAAATATTATTAATCATATAGAACAAAAGGTTTTCAGCTACAGTTTTAACTGTCTGTCAGAATCAAAGCCGGATTTAACTTTATAGAGAGTAACTTTATAGGAGTCTTTATCAATGCCCGTTTCGATGAGCGACTTTCCCCTCTTCAACTTCCAGCATCAGAATTTTTAAATTGATTTTAGTTTAAATTTTATGCAAGCAGCTTCTACGTAACAAATATTATGACTCAGCGAAATATCAAAATATTTATTTTCAAAATGAATAAATAAATAAAAATAAAGATGAAATCTACGATCGCAAATTTCAAATATATATATAATTTTTATTTTAACATTATTATTTTTTAAATCATTATTTGTCTTAATTAATTTAAGTCATTAACCAGTTTAAACCGGTTTGAAACAACCATGAGACTTATATATATATATAATTTTTTTTAAGTTTCATTTTTAATTTTTCTAGCTGGCAAACAAAGTTTTGGAGCTCAACATATTTAAAGGAGAAATAACAGCTATGATGTCATAGTTCTACGTCAACCTTTTAAAAATGCATCTGCTTTCAAAGAAGCATACGTAATAATAATGCAATACTTGTAAAAGCAGGTAAAAAAATATATGCGATTAAAAGATGATGATAAAAAGTGCCATTTATGCTTTATTCACTGCCTACGTAATTTCGAGCTTCAGAGCTTCCTAACCAAAACAGCATCATGTTCTCACATGATAAAAAAATGGATTCAATAATCCGAGAACAAAAAATCTAAAACGAAAACAATTCTAAACAAATTGGTAACATAATTACATAAACATTAAAAAAAAAAAATCTAAATACTTTAATACAAAATTGGCAGAGCTGTTAATTTGGTAATCAGCCAACCAAAAATTGAACCAAACTAGTCTATAACTGAAAAATCCTTAAAATGATGTCCTGAAATTAAAAAGGTTTTTGATTTTAATTTGAATAAATTCGAATATTTGATCCTTCCAAATCAAATAAAAGTACAAAATCAAATTACCCTGAGATATCCTCCCGTTGGTGTGGTGTGGCGTGGAGAGGGGGGTGCCAGCTCAGGTGTCGTCCTCGTCATCTGACCGAGGTTCAAAATGACGAGGTCCATCCCAAAATAGCCCTAGTGTTGCTTCAAACGGGACGTTAATATAACCAAACCAAATCAAACCCTGAGTAAATCCTCCAAAATTCAATAACTCTCGAGACATTGAAACTCCTCAAAATCTTGGTACTCCTGAGAAGTTGCTACTTTGTGTTTCTAATATATTCAAACTCAGAATATAACAATATACTATAAATCGAGTAAGACTGCCAACGAACTTCATTTTTTGAGACAAAAAACTTTATTTTTAAGCAAAATAAACCCGGTCATGAGGTCTTTTATGAAGATGCTAATTATTTTTGAGAGTCGAATCCGAATCTCATAACAAGTGCGAATTATCATATAAACAATGATTAGTGGGACTTGTATTCATAAGAGCGCCATCTTCTGAAAATTATTCAAACTAAAATCAAGAATTCATTGCATTTCTGGATATTGCTTTTAATATTTTCCAATAACCTTGTAGATCAGAGACAGCAATTCATCTCTCTCTTTATATCTTTTTATTTTAACAGTAATAAGTAAAAAATCTTTTTTTTTAAAAAAACTTATTCACTAGTCGAGTTCGGTGATACTATATCAACCTGAAACTTTATATGAAATAATCAAAAATATCTGGTATATAGCACTATTAGCACAATATGCCCAACAACAGTGTAATGAGGTCTCCATGATATTGGCCGGTGTTCAAAATATCGAATAACATTGTAGAGATACCGCACAATATCTTGTACTAATAGGGAGAACTGGACTGTTTAAGAGTGTCAGATATTCGGTTTTGCATGCTTTCTAGAAAACTGCCCGTTTTCTTAAGCTTCAAAATGTAGCATCTTAAATTCTTAAAACTAAAATAATACTCCAAGCAATTTAGAATTCCATCGACTTGTTTATTCTTTCAACTTAACAGTGTATATTACAAACCATTGCCAGATTCCAAAAGGTTTACAATGGATCATCAGCTATTATAGAAAAAAAAAAAAAAAAAAAAAAACGAAATAATATTGACAAAATATGTTTATTAAAGAAAAAATCGTTTGCTTTTACTTTTTAATAATATTTTAACAAAATAAAAAAATAGTAGCATTTATAAAATGTCTGAAAAGGAATCGTCTGCTAAATGTCTATTAACAGATTTAGATTGTGATATTTACCGAACACTCGGTATCAGTTTTTGGATTCGACTGGTAATCATCTTGACTACACTCGTTTTTAATGCGAGTTCGCAAATTGTACAGACTAAGTCTATAACAAAGGATACCGACGTGCTCTGATTGGTTTAAGCCTTGGCATTTTTTTGGCAATGTTTTGCACTCATAATAGTGTAGTTTTCGCTTATTTGGCTCAAACCTTGTACCTTTTATTAATTTTATGGAAGATACAAGTGAATATCAACACGATCTAATTTTATTAATATAATTGTTTTCTCTAAATATTACTAGTAATACTACTAATACTAATTATTAATAATAATAATAAATATTACTAATAATACAAGTAACTAATGTTGTTTATGCACAGAAGTATAAAAACTGAATGAAAGTAATAACTCAACATATGATGCAGCAATTAAATTCTTATTTTTCTATGATTTTCGTGCCTTTATAAAATAATTTATGCAGTCATTAAAACTTGTTGCTGAACGTTTGTTACTTTCCCATTAACTACATATGGGGAGATGATTACTTAATGCCCAAAACGTATAAATATGTAAGCTTTAACAGAATACGTGATTTCGTAGCTAAATATTTAGTTATATCAAAATAATATTAGGAAGAAACACACACACAAAAAATATTTTTAATAAATAGTAATTTTTATATTTCCTGAATTTTGGTTCCAGGATTTGATCTTTTCTGCTGTATAGATGTTCCAGATTAATATTACATGTAAACCGTAAAAAATAGGGCGGGGGGAAATCACAAATTTTATTTATTTTTATAAAAACATATTTCAGTATGGCATCTTTTTTGCAAAACATTGCCAAAAAGATGCCAAGGCTTAAACCAATCAGAGCACGTCGGTATCCTTTGCCATAGACTTTGTCTGTACAATTTGCGAACTCGCGTTTTTAATCGGCTGACTAATCTGATACAAAATTTTAGGTCGATATAATGTAGTTTTCTTTTCATCCTTGGCGACACAATTAGCATGGGTAATGGGTATTTTTAACTATATATATTTCAGCACAAATCGTTATTTGTCTCTTTATAGTGATTTGCATTGTTAAATTTTATCCATTTTTATGTTGATGCCTTTGCTTTTATATTTTAATAAACGTATTTTATAATCCGCTCTAAGATTTTACCATGTGCTGGCACACCATATCCAAACGTGATTCTTGCGCCAAAAAATCGCATTAACCGGCCAACCTATACTAACTATATCAGGAAAACCATCTGCTTTCTTTTCTGATCAATCTGTCAATCACCGCCAAAACCAAAGCCACAGGCGCATCTATATCAATACTTCTGAAGAAGCAAAATCCCATTGGCTGCATACGAGTACATGTATCAGCTACAGCCTCTAGTGCGAAAACCGAGAACTTGGTTTTATCAGATACATAGACATCTGATAAAAACATCAGATTCAATCGAGTATCACTATCAATCTGTACCTGATATAAAAAAAAAACAGATATCAGCTCCGCTCTACTTACAAATCATTAACCCTCTGACTGCGTAATTCTTTAAAATCATTTTTTAGATGAGATGTTTGCAAATTATTTCAAATATTTTTCAAAGAAAGTGAACTGATACTGTATGTTAAACAATAATCTATACTTATATAAAGCTTAATGTGTGTGTGTGTGTTGGCGCTCTACAGGTAAGGCCATTTGAGCTACAGCTACCAAATTTAGTACATGTATACCTTAGAGATCGGGAATGTGCACCTGGGATCCTTTCTTGAATTTTTAATTAGAATTTTAATTGTTTATTTTCTTAAACAGAATCGTTTGAATTCTTTCTTTCTTCTGTTTATTTCTTGATGCATTTAAAATTAAACATTGTTAATGAATCGATCTTTCAGATTCATTCTGAAGTACTTTTGAATTAAAATAACACAGAATAAAGGAAATTAAAAATGTCTAATCTGCATAGCGTTACCCCAACTGGCGTAGAAAAACTCACGCATTTGCGTTACCGTAACTGGCGTTGAAAATTAACGCATGCGCATTGTGTTTTGATTGTTGAAAATATTATCAACGGATGATTCTTGATTTAAATTATTTTTAGGTTAGTTGCATGTTTTTGTAATTGAATTGTATTTATATTAGTTATATATTTTATTGTATATGCTTATAGTTTTAAGTACATCTTTTCCTAAGTAGTTTTTTAAACCTGTTTTCGACCGATTATTTTAAACGTTTCATTTTATTTTCTTAGTGTTTGATGCATATAAAATTAAACATTGTTAATGAATCGATCTGTTCATGATGAATCTGAGACAATTTTGTTGACAAATTCTTGAGATATTACATAAATTAAGAAAGATATTCTTTAATGCCGTAATAAACGTTCATTTCTAACTCTCAGTGACTCTGTTATCAATAATCATATTACAGAAAATGCTTTGTTTCAGTAAAAAATATTATTATATTAATTTCAGATTAATCCATTCCACTTTAATTTAAAGCATAAATTTTACGGGAGCTAACAGAAAATGAGAGAGATACATATCACGTTATCACTGAAGGCCTTTATAATATTATGAGTGAATTATATGGCTATCAAAATTTGAAGTTTTAAAATATTTTGATGAAGAATCTATTAAAGTAGGAATTGCGTAAAATATTTAATTATTAAAATTTAAACTAACATTAAGATTAGCGAACTAGCTGGTCGCCAAAGGCGGCTAGTAATATAATATAATAAAAATCTGTAATCGTAAAAACGAACACTCTAAACTGCGAAAAACCCGGGATATAACAGAAAATGTATTAAATGCCAACCCGCGGAAATCGCGGGATACGCAGTTGAAGGGTTAACCTTAGCAAAATTCGAATACTGGTTATATATTGATTATACTGTTTGTTTCAATATTCTGAGACGACCACTTTTGGACGATTCTATCTCATCCAGAGGAGAGACGCTGAAGGATTAGCGCATCTCCGGAATTCTTCGTCATTCGTTGACCTTGATTTTCGCACTATTAGATATATTTTTGTTCAATTTTTTTTCATGCTGTTATTGTTTCTAATGGCACTTGTCATGAACAAGCTCGCTGACGAAATCAGCGATTGTAAGCCAAAGGAGCGTCTCTTGTTTTAGTAGCACCAACTAGGGCCAAGAGTACGTCTTAGCTACTCACGCATCACATTCGCTTGCACAACCCCTTTTTACAGGGGGGGCACATTCACACATCTCACAGATAGAACAGATGAAGAACAACCATGCCCGAACCGGGACTCGACGCCCAAATCACTGGGAAGGCGCGTTACCCCTACGCCAGGACGTCGACTTCTTTCATGTTTATGTGAGTATCGTGTCGTTTCTGACTAGGGATGACGAATATTTTACGAGCGGTTATTACGTAACCAATATCAAAAAGTCACAAATACAAGTGATCAATACTTTTCAAAGAGGGGTGTGATTCAAATCCTTGATACGATCTTACTGGTGATATTTCGATTACAGGTTTTGGATCACGATAGAAACTAACAATCGATACGATATCACTGAAATTTACCGGAACGGTGACTTCACTGGAAAGTAACAATCGATACGATCTGTCCAATGGAAGTTCTCGAACAAAACAGAAAAGGAGAAATCTGTGAACGGATTGAAAAGTGAACGAATCGGTTATTGGAATCATCGTATCACTGAATTGCATATCACTGAAATTTATCGGAGCGGTGACTTCACAGGAAAGTGTGAAGTCGCCGCTCCACTTCATGAGAGTAACCGGTCTTACTGGTATTCGTATGTGTTAATGCACTGTTCCAAACAAATCGTTCTTAATTGCTTCTGATTTGACTTTGCATATATTCCATTTACTGCTGGCGCCATCTATTGGTAGAATATAGAACTAAACTAAGCAATTTAAAGAAATGACATTTATATTTAATTCAAATTTTTCAGAAAATGGTTTACTCCAATACAGAAATTAAATAAATAGTTTTGAGAAAGAAAAATAAAAGTTAAGAAGTAAGCAGAAACAGATAAATGAATTCAATCACACGTTACTTAAATGAGTAAATTAAGTATTAATTACAGTTAATAAATTTTATATTTAATATTAAATAATAATTTTTAATTAATAATATGATTAAAATAACAGATATTTGGAACAAATATTTAAAAATAACAATAACAATATTATTTGTTATTCAAAAAATCGTGGATTATGCATCTCTTTTTCTGACCGCGTTATTTTAATTCAGTCCCTGAGTAATCCGAGTTTATTTTATTGTTAAATGTAAACATCTCCTCCTTTCATCTTTCCTCTCACTCCTATTTTGTCGAATTAAACTCATCCTAACGAATGCGCTAAAGCGCGGAGGGTTTTAGAATCCGTTGCCAAACAATACCTAGCACATTTCGAAATATTTCGATTGAGCCAAAAATGTTTTCATATTCTTTCAATATTTTGTTTAAAATAAGTATTTAATTTTAAAATTTTCATTTTTTTTAGATAGTGATAAACCATCTTTCTTGAAGAAGATAATCAAAGGAATGCCTTGGTGTTTTAATTTGTCATAATATGTGTTATTTAAAGGTTGCTTATACCGTGGTAAAATCAAAGTCAGTTGAAAAAATTTGTTTTTAGAAACTGGGGTGGAGGAATGAATGGCCGAAATCTTCATAGCTAAAAGGTCCTTACAAGATTTTTATCCAATTTTGCCCTTTAAAGATTCAATATTTTGCGTTATTAGGCTTATTTGTTAGGTTAAACTGCATAAAATTATCAGAATCTCAGAAATAAATAGTTGACAAATAATATAAAAAAAATGTATTGATAGGATATTTCTTGCAGGTTGTTTACTCTGCATCTTCATAGAATTCATTGTGATTGAATTGCTTCCTATAATTTATAAAGTTCGAAAAACTTTTAAGATATTTAAACGTTCCCCTATAAAAAATGACATACTACTAAAATATATACTAACTGAAAATAAAACAGAATATATGTCAATATTAGATTCTAAAACATGTTGGAACAGTTTATTCCTAATGATGGAACGATTTTGGAAACTGAGAAATTCAATCCAACCAATAATCGATTTAAACCTGTAAATTAATTTTTCAGATAGTGAATTCGACTTAATCAGAACTGCATCAGCTCTACTTCTAATAAAACTTACTATTGAGACATTATGTCGGAGAGATTCTAATTTATTAACAGCTAATGCAACAATAAATTTCATGTTGCAGTCACTGAAAGAACAGCACACATCACTATCTGAATTATATATTACATTGAAAAATCGCACAGAAGAAAAGCATACCGAAGGTGAAAATGTCTTATGGTATTTAGATAATTATAATGATTTTAAAAATGAAAATGAAAAAGAGGAAAAGAAAATAATCAATTCAAATCTGATTAAATTTACAGTAAATTTTCTTAAAATTTTTTACCCACAAACCTATCTACATTCAGAAGAATTCGGTTCAGTTATCTAAGATTATGTTGACACTAATGTCGATAGTGAAAAGGAATTGTCTCTTGAACAAAAATTAGAATTAGCGATAAATAAAAAAAATTTCAATAAACCATAATACAATCAGCTATATCCAAAAACCACCCGACGAGAAGTCGTTTTTTTTGGAGATGAGGATTTAGAGGTAAATACGTGGAAAAAAATTTATCGCGCATTGTTAACAGTACCACCAATTAGCGTAGATGCCGAAAGAGCGTTTTCGACAGCTGGTCATTTTTGTACAAAACTACTTTTCAGGCTTAATGACAGTGCAATTGATGCATTATGTATTTTAAGATCACATTTCAAAAATTTGTAATAGTACCACAGACTGAATAGTGATATTTACACTTTTTTTGGGATTTAAATAAATAAGATGTTCCTTTCCCCCTTTTTTTTGTGATTTTTTATATACTGTTATAATTTATAAGTTGCAATTTTTTTGTGATATTTATGCTCTAATAAAACTGGCAAATGAAACAAAAAAAAAATACCTTTGTTTTCTTCTTTTTTTTTTTTCCTAAAATTTCTAATACCGGTATTAAAACCGGTATCCCGGTATTAAGATCCAAAAAATACCGAATACCGGTATTGAAATTTTGATCCAGTATTGCAGTCCCTAATTACAATACCGATGAAAGATGGTTGATGGGGTTACAGAAATATCTACCAGAATTCAAAACTTCCATGCCAATAAAAACGCACAAAACGATGTATAAATAATTTATATATCTAAAAAAGACATACTCACAGAGAAAGATCCAAAATTTAATCTCCGTTAATAATATCAATGGAGTTTTTGGGAAAAAAGAGTAGTGATTTTTCATCTGAAAACTTGTTTCAAATACTAAAATACTGAAATATGATATTTTTACATAATGAACACCGAGTCGATTATAACGTCCGGAAACACTGCTCTTTCGCACCTCAGCTATCTGGATACAATTTTTTTAGAGGCACTAGGCTAAGAGACATAAAATGACGCTGATACACTTTGCTGTTGCGGAAGACTTTATTTGTGCCATGTAGTTGGTCTAGGATTCCTAAAACACCAAAATTTTCATTGAACCTGCAAAAAAAAAAAAAAAAATCAATAACTCATCTCGTATTCTTGTAATGCAAATGGTTGTGTTAAAGTTACAGTACTGTAGCTTTAAAAAATTAAATTTAAAATTATCACAATGCAAAGCTTTAATTAAATTCAACCGTTATGTTAAATATAAATCCAAGAGACGCCTTAAAATGATAATGAATCAACGTTTTCACACAGAAACTAATGTAGTGGTCTCCTTAAAACTTTCCCGCATTCTCTCTAATAAACTTGTCATACCAGAGAACGTCATGCACGGAACCGTCGTGAAATAGTTACAAAATGTCAAATTGGCATGAATTCTTGTCCTTGGCGATTAATGCTTGGCATACAATTAATAGTATCGAAAAATCGAATTTGCGTTTTAGAGATGTTTTCTTCAAACGATTGAAATAAAGATTTGATACAAAACTGCACTTGTAGCCACAAAAATTTCAAATTTCATTTATTTTAGTCGTTTCATTTTTGAATTATCGCTTTTACATGTTTATGAAAGTACAGACAGACAGACAGTCTACTTGCCGTTGTATTTGGATCAAAATTTGACAGACGTCTACACTATAGATTTTAAATCTGTGCACCAAATTTTATCTATCTGGCTCTCTTTGTTTTGTAATCACCGTTGTTTACTTATAATCCAAAAACCGGACAGACGGACTTTCTTTGAACAAATTTTACTCAAAATTACACAGATAGAAATCTGTAAATTCGATGTACCGAATTGCGACCATCTAGATCAAACTGTTTTTGAGTTATCTTTGTTACAGACGGACAAACATTTTCCAAAAATGGGTTTTTAGAACTGAGAGAGATCTAAAAACCTGAGACAACGTCAAACAAAACATCTGCTATTTTGGAGTTAATTAAGCAAGGAAAAACGGCAGCGAGAAATCGTCCGTTTACTTAATGTGCCTTGACAAACAGTGTTTAATGCAATTATCCATCGACGATCGGGCCGCGGTGGCCTGGTGGTAAGGTCTCGGCTTGTGAGCCGTAGGGTTTCAGGTTCGAGACCCGATTCCACCGAAGAACCGTCGTGTAAGGGGATCTGTTGCACGTTAAATCCGTCATGCCAAACGTCCTCCCGCTGCTGTGGTGTGGTGTGGAGAGGGGAGTGCCAGTTCAGGTGTCGTCCTCGTCATCTGACCGCGGTTCAAAATGACGAGGTCCGTCCTGAAATAGCCCTAGTGTTTCTTTACAACGGGACGTTAATATAACTGAACTAAACTATCGACGATCAGGAACTGAATTGAAACGTATCGTGAACACTATCAATAGCCCTAAGGTTATCAGAAAGCGAATTCAACGAAATCCGAGGGTTTCCATGAGAAAGATTGCTGGTGAATTGGGAATAAGGGACCGATCAGTGCAACGAATGGCAAAAACAGAGCTTGGACTGAAGCCTTGCAAGTTCCAGAAAGTTCATCTTCTCACAGAAGAAAACAAACTCGTGCGGCTCCAAAGATGCCGATAACTTTTGTGACAGGTCGCACGTCAGTTTTGGTAGAGATTTCTTTTCACTAATGAGAAGCTCTTTACCGTCCAACAAGTTCATAACTTCTAGAACTATAGGATTTAGTCTGTAGATGCTCCAAGAACTTTACGAATTGTTGAACATTGCCAATATACGAAATCGATCATGGTCTTGGGCGGAATTTGGATAAAAGGCAAAACACCTTTGGTTTTTGTGGATGAGGGCGTTACCAGGAATCAAAAATCGTACCAGCGGAGTATTTTAGAAACTTTTATACTTCCGTGGTCCAAAACGCCCTTCGGCAATGTGAAGTGGACGCTTTAATAATACTCCGTATCAGCTCACAAGGCTCAAAAGACAAAAGAATGGTGCAAGGCGCATTTTCCGGACGGGACATCATCTGGAAAGTGGACACATTATCTCGGCGAATCTGAATCCCATGATTACAGTGTATGGTACATTTTGGAGTCTAGGGCTTGCACTAAACGACATAAAAGTTTGGACTCTAAAGAAATGTCTTCGGCGGGAATGGGATGGATTAAAGGCAGAAGACTTGCCGCCCATTGCTGAACATTTCAATTTGCGTATCCGTCTCTGCAACACTGCAAAAGGTGGCCACTTTGAAACCAAATAAATTTATTTATTAGAAAAAGCTTATTCTTATTATTACTTATTAGATTTTGTTAATTAATTTACTTTTAATAAAGTTATATTAAAAGTTGTTTGTCCGGTTTTTTCTGCCGCATCCAGTATTTGCTTATATTTTCAATATTTAAATATTGGACGTGAAATTAATTATTCACGTTTTGCTTCAAGTTTTGAAGCCGAACGATGAGCTTTTCTTTTCACATTGACAGACTCTCGCTCGGATTTTCCTCAGTTTTTTTTCCTGATATCGCTGGACGCCACATTGTTATTTAAAAAAACAATGCAGAATTAATTCATGCATTGCTCAAGTATTCAGATAATTGCTAGTCAAAACATTTCTACTCAATAAAGATAAACAAATAGGAAATTTATTCAATATTGTTGCCACAAACGGTGAGTCTAAAATTAGAATTAACAAATAATATTTTTTTAGACTCATTTGCTTCTAATACGGCGTTAATCAAAACTTTATTTTTCCTTTTTTTTTTTTTTGTCGCCATTTCACCATCAAGTGCAATATAAATACTTACTACGACTTAATAATTATTTTCAATAAATATTTCAAACAATACTGTGAAAACCAACCTCAAATGTCATGGATCAGGTGACTCGCTATCTACCAATCACAAAGTGAATAAAACCCATTGTTTCATAAATTAAATTTTACGTGATAGATTGAGAGATATTTTAGTTTTCAAAATAATATCTTCAGTAATTATTATAATATTAATAAATATTTTATAAAAAAATTTAATGAAATAATTTAATTGTTGCTGACACATGCATTTATCAAGAAAATATATCGTGCATTAAATGAGGTGATTAGTATAAGGGATAAAATAAAGTGATTATGTAACTAAGATTTATTATCGTTAATCCGAATGAAAAAACAGCAGGTTTTCAATTTGTGACATAATCTTAATCTGCTTCCATTATTAAACATGAATGTGAAGAGATATGCATATTTCTCATATTCGATTTCATGCTTCGAAGATTTCTACGAGAACCAACGAATGCTGTTAACAGGATCCGAGGATTTTTTTTAAAACTTTTTTTCCATATATCAAATGAAATTCTCATCCCATATATGCTCAAATTTATAACCTGCCTTGCCGCTTGGTATCAATCATTGCATTGTTTTTATCATTTGTTCCTTTTCATTTTCTCCTATAAGTAGAACAGAGTCCAGTAATCAAGAAAGCATTCGAACTCGAGATTTGAACGAATCTACACGTTTTGGACGCTTTGAGTTCGAAAATAGTAGAGTTCGAACATTTTTGGAACTCTGCCTGTCTGCTACAAAAATTACTCAAATAACTCTTTCCGGCGTCCTGGCATAGGGGTAGAGCGTCATCTCTGTGATCTGGGCGTCCTGGGTCGGGCATGGCTGTTCTTCTTTTGTTCTATCTGTGAGATGCGTGAATGTGCCCCCCCCCCCCCCTGTAAAAAGGGGTTGTGCAAGCGAATGTGATGCGTGAGTAGCCAAGACGTACTCTTGGCCCTAGTTAGGGCTACTAAAAAAACAAGAGACGCACCCTCGGCTTAAAATTGATGACTTTGTCAGCGAGCTTGTCCATGGCATGTGCCATTAGAAACAACAACAACAAAAAACGCTTTGAGTTAGACGATTAAAATTTTATATATGGTATTCACAACAAAAATGAAAATTTTTATCAAATTTTGAGCAAAATCTGTTCGGAGGAAGTCTGTTAGTCCGGCTGTCCAAATATGAGTCAACACGATAATTACAAAACGAAGAGAGCAAGATAGATAAAATTCAGTACATAGATTTAACGTCTTCAGTATAGACAACTGCCAAATTTTAAGCCAAATCCAACTGACCGTCTGTTAGTTTCTATTTTCAGAAACTTTTAAGTCCAATTATTCAAAAACGCAGTGAATTAAATATACCACATTTGGTATGGGATTTTGCGACTACAGATGCAATTTTGTGTCAAATTTTTGTTTCAATCAGTTGAGAAAAGCATATCTAAAGCACAAATTCGATTTTTGGATACCATCGATTCAGGCCGAGGATATTTCCCCAAAAAAACTAGCCAAAGGTGACAGGATAGATTCGGTAAAATGAAAAATTTACTCCAAAAGTTAACATTTTGTAATTATTATATGCCAGTGTCATGTAAGGCGTTCTCTAGCAAGACAAATCTATTAAAGAGTATGCCAGAAAGTTCTGAGTCCACTCCCTATGGTTGAAAATAGAGTAGTCAATCGAAGACAGTCTTCAAAAATAAGTATGGCGATATTCTAAAAAATAACTTAAACTTGCTTTATAATTCAGAAGTTGTTGATAATTTAATAGAGTGCGGTTTAGTTTAGTTATATATTAACGTCCCGTTTTAAAGCTACACTAACGATATTTTGGGAAGGACGCCGTAATTTCGAACAGTGGTCAAATGATGAGGACGGCACCTGAGCTGGCGCTCCTCTCTCCATACCACACTCCGTCACACCAGTGGGGGGACATTAGGCTCGAAGCGGATTTGGCGTGCACCACGCCCGCTTACACGATGGTTCTTTGAGGGAATCGGTCTCGAACCTGAAACCCTTTGGTTCCGAAGCCGAGAAACCAGTTCGCCTTTGGTGCAGTGTATTCCAAAAAACTTCTTTTCTTTCTTTTTAAAGTCTCATTCATATTGTTACGAAATTTCCGGGTTCGTTTCGATAGTGGGAGTTATATTGTGTGAAGGACGCTCAATCACCAGGCGGCAGTAGAAAATAAAACAACGACGTTTATTTACACGAAGACACACAGGACAGCACAAAGACGACAACTATATACAGCACAGAAGACGATTATCTTCAGCCGAGACGTGCAGCATACAACAGCATACACAGCAGCATACAAAAAAGCATAAACCGCAGCATACAACAGACTCTACTGCAGACAGTAGCACACAGCTTAGTTCAGCACTAGCTTCACTCCGTCGCTGCTCCGCTTCGCTCTGAAAGGCCAGTTCTTTAACGTCGGTTCCGACTACGACGACCCTGGCAGCCGCGGCCGCCTCCTTTTATGGGTCTTAGGAGGTGGGGCTAGAAGCCTCTCAACCAATCAGGCACGTTCAAGGCATAACTCGGTTCCTACTGGACGGACGGGAAAATTCTCGATGTTTCGGGTATAATCTATTTTGGCGCCAAAGTCGCCAAATGGTCGCCAAGTTTGTCGCTAAGCTCTGAGACCTCCTATGGTACCAACTATGCTGGGAAGCCGCATCACAGGTTCGTAACAATATTTAACTAATGAGACATGTTCGCGCGCTTTCCTCTATAATCACGTGTCTCAATGTAATCACGTGACGCAATGTGTCGATGTATGTTCTCTATTCTGTGTTGTGTTGTAATAAATGTGTGTGTCTAAAATGGCGTGGTTATTTTGAGGAGTAATAAAGTAGAGATAATTAATAAATTGGATGTGGTATGAGGAGTAAACAATATGGTCCGTCGATGGGTTGTGTGAGGAGTTAACAAGATACTTGCAAAGTTTAGCATTTAATTTTGCCAGGAAGCCATGATCATCAAATACTGAGGTAGAATGAGTGATAAACACCTACGAAAAGGGAACGAAGCGATATACACACACAGCGACACACATAGCGTTGATCATATTGTTACGAATCCTTGATGCGGCTTCCCAGCATAGTGGGTTCCATAGGAGATCCCAGAGCTTGGCGACAAACTTGGCGACCATTTGGCGACTTGGCAATTTATTTGGCGATTTTGGCGCCAAAATAGATTATACCCGAAACATCGAGAATTTTCCCGATCTGTCCAGTAGGAACCGAGTTAAGCCTCGAATGTTCCTGATTGGTTGAGAGGCTTCTATCCCCGCCTCCTAAGACCCATAAAAGGAGCTGCAGCTGCCGGGGAGTGATAGTGAATGAGTCGTGAACCAGTAGTCGTCGTGAATTGAGTAGTAGTGAACCAGAGTCGTAGTCGTGGACCAGTGGAGTCGAAAAGTCGTCGTAGTCGGAATCGACGGAAAAGAACTGGCCTTCCAGAGATAAGCGGAGCAGCGACGGAGTGAAGCTAGTGCTGAACTAAGCTGCGTGCTACTGTCTGCAGTAGAGTCTGTTGTATGTTGCTGTTTATGCTGTTTTGTATGCTGCTGTGTATGCTGTTGTATGCTGCACGTCTCGGCTGAAGATAATCGTCTTCTGTGCTGTATATAGTTGTCGTCTTTGTGCTGTTCTGTGTGTCTTCGTGTAAATAAACGTCGTTGTTTTATTTTCTACTGCCGCCTGGTGATTGAGCGTCCTTCACACCATATAACCCCCACTATCGAAACGAACCCCCAGAAATTTCTTAACAATATACTCAAACGTATTCTACAAGAAAGAAGGCCTGCACTTTCCGTTTTTCGACCTCTTTTTTTCCCCAAGTGTAAATTCGCATTTGTGTGTAGTTTTTCACTGAAGCTTGTCGAACCACAGATTATTCATTACAACAGAAATCAGCTAGGATAATAATCTTTTCAAACCTTTCTCGCATGCCCCTTTCACCCAGCCTAAAAATATTGGACCTTGGGGAAAATCGTCAACCCCAAGACTGCTTTTTTAATTTTACCTCACATGAATTGAGTACACATTTTGGACACTATTTTTTTAATCAAATAAAACCAAAATTTAACTCACAATTCAGTAACAAAATCAAAATGTACATTTTTCTTTATCTATTGTTGCATTTTTGAGTTAATCGCGTTTACCTGTATGTACAAGTACAAGCTGAAAGTTGGTCAGAATCTAAATATATTTAGTTCAAAATTCCTGTCAGCATTTTAAAAGCTAAATGTGAAATTTAAATTTTATTCATTTCCATCGTTAAATTTCATAATT
Source organism: Argiope bruennichi (assembly GCF_947563725.1). Classification (NCBI taxonomy): domain Eukaryota; kingdom Metazoa; phylum Arthropoda; class Arachnida; order Araneae; family Araneidae; genus Argiope; species Argiope bruennichi. Next base: position 20,843,957 of record NC_079161.1, read on the forward strand.
ATCCTGCTCGCTTATACTCAGATAAGCAGACAGACAGACATCCTGAGAATGGATTTCATTTTAAATTTGATGGAAATCTAATGTTTTGACGCTAAAGGCTGTGTCAAAGTTCTATCTTGTGATATCTTATGAAATTGAAAAGCTATGAAGACAGATGGTTGTTGCTAACATTCCTAGTTCAAGCATTCACATGAAATAACCAGGAGAAATGGTCTCCTCAAAATTTTCTCGCATACTTTCTAGTAAACTTGCCATGCCACAGAAGCCTTACATACGAATACAATAGTTACGAAATATTAACTTTTGTGACGTGAATTTAGTATTTTTACTGAATCTAACGTGCTGTCCTTGGCGAGTTATTTGGCGATTAATTTGTGTTTCAGTCGCATTTTTCTCAACTGATTGATACAAAAATTCGACACAAAATCCCATATCAAATTTAATAAATTTAAGTCATTTGTATCTTAGAGTTATAACATTTGCATGTGATACGACCGGAGTTTGTGATAACATTTGCATGTGATTGCGACCTGCTTGGCGCAATTTTCAAAAATCGCCAACTCCTAAACAACGGTCTTGCGCCGTGTTTTGAGAAATGTTCAAAAGCGAGGGAGCAGATGTCTAATCATAGCGCATAATAAAGGCGAAAGGTAATAGGTTTGCCAGTCTGGTGATTGCCAGCTTTGGCGCGTTATCGCAACTTGGCGAAGAAGAGGGCTAAACTCCGGTTCATCCTTTGCATGTTTCTGAAAGTGCAGACCGAAAAACGATCAACCCGTTGTTCGATTTGGCTCAAAATTTGAAAGGAATGCGGATTATAGATGTTAATCCCTTGTAACGGATTTTATCTAGATCTCTTCGTTTTGTACTTATCGTTTTAACCTGTATTCGAACAGACGGATTTCCTCAGAACAGAATTTACTCAAAATCCGATAGAGATCTGCAAATTTGATATAAAAATCGTATACCAGTTTCAACCGTCTTGCTCAGTGTTTTTGAGTTATCTTTGTCACAGTCAGACAGATGGACATTTTCTAAAATTGTATTTTTAGAACTCAGGGAAATCTAAAACGTGGAGATTTGTCAAAATTTTAAGTATCTTTTGAAGATTACTAAACTTTTTGTACACTGCGTATATTAGAAAGTAAAAAATAATAATATAATATATTTATAAAAAGCAAAAATATTAATAGTCGCTTTCATTGACCAATTGTCCGCCCACCCATATTAATAATATTAACATAATTTCAACCAACGTTAATTAACCCTTTCTAAGGCTGTGGGAAGTATACTTCCCACCAAATTTATCAATCTTTGTATGAAATTATGTAGGTTGGCATAAGTTCTGACAAATTCTTTTAGAAAGACAGAAACTTAGATGTTTAAGTTCTTTATCTCACACAAAATGATGTGCCTTGGTTTGTCACTTAATTATTAATTAACCAAATTAATTGATTAATCAAATTAAATGTATCTAATAAGCTAATAAAAATAACTAAATAAAGCCTTTTCTTATTCTAATTTCAAGTTTAAAAATATTTTAACATAATATGACTAGAAAAATTGGCCCTTTAAAGGGTTAAACAACCACTTATCTCAGAGAAATGTATTAATTTAAATTATATTTGTACAATAAATATAGAGCATTTTCTGTAGAGAATAGCACGCTTGCAAAATGAAGAATTAGGAAAAATCTGTCCAGTGATTTGACGCCAAAGGTTGTGCCAAAGTTTTATTTTGCAATATCTCTCGCCAATGAAGAGGTATACGAGGCAAATGATCCCTGCTAGCGTTCCTAGTTCAAACTTTCAAATGAAATAGAAATTGGCGAAATCGTACCAATTGTATGGCTGGGGAAATGATTCTTTATTGTTTTTTTCCCCTTCAATCTTTTATGCGTATAGATTAGGGAAAAAAAAAAAGACTTACTTTAGATGATGGAAATCATGAGCTTCGGGCGAGGGAAAAAAGGGGAAGTGGAAGCCGCAGTGTGAAACCAGAGTGGATAGCAGCGCGAGGGAAAACCAGATCCAACTCGTGAACATGTGACTTCCGAGCAGGAGGGGTCCGAGGAGTGCCGGCGTCAGATTGGACAGAAGGTGCTCCACAGGATGACAGTAGATGGCAGTGATGGCGATAGGAGACGTCCATTCATGGTGGATCTTATGAATGTGCTTGTAGATGCGTGGGAGGTGAAGAAGTCTGAAGATGAAACGTTGGGAAACATTATTATATCACATATAATTTTGATATATCGTTTTACAACATAACGTTTAGTTAATCGGCCCTTAAAGATCTTAGTTTACCTTTTAAAACTGGAATTTGGGAGATAACATGGGAAATTCTATTTTCGTTTTACATTCGTTAACAATTTTTTACCCCTTTCAACTATTTGATGCATGGCTGAATTTTGTTTTCCCTTATTAGTAATACAAAGAGTTAATCATACATGGGAAGAGTGAGATGATTAAATTATCCATTGATTAGCAACTCTAGAGAACTAGAGTCTCTGAGAACTAGGGTTGCAATCAACTTTGGTGTTTTAGTGACTCGACTTTTGTACGGCTTCGTACTAAAAGTTAGGGATGACGAATATTTTCAGAACGGTTATTACGTAACCAATATCAAAAAGTCACAAATACAAGTGATCAATACTTTTCAAAGAGGGGTGTGATTCAAATCCTTGATACGATCTTACTGATGATATTTCGATTACAGGTTTTGGATCACGATAGAAAGTAACCATCGATACGATATCACTGAAATTTACCGGAGCGGTGACTTCACTGGAAAGTAACAATCGATACGATCTGTCCAATGGAAGCTCTAGAAAGAAATCTGTGATTGGATTGAAAAGTGAACGGACCGGTTATTGGAATTATCGTATCGTATCATTGAATTGCATATCACTGAAATTTATCGGAGCGGTGATTTCACCGGAAAGTGCGAGGCTTCATTGGAAAGTGCGAAGTCACCGCTCCACTTTACGGGAGTGACCGATATTCGTATTTGATGATGCACTATTCCATACAGATCATTTTTAATTCCTCGTGACATGATTGACTTTGATTACATGTACTCTATTTACTGCTGGCGCCATCTATTGGTAGAATATAGGACTAAAGTAAACATTTTAAAGAAATGACATATATTTTTAACTCATATTTTCCAGAAAATGGTTCACTCTAATAAATAAATTAAATAAATAGTTTTGAGAAAGAAAAAGAAAATTTAAGAAGTAAGCTGAAACAGATAAAGGAATTCAATCACACGTTACTTAAATGAGTAAATTAAGTATTAATTACAATGAATCAATTTTATATTTAATATTAAGTAATAATTTTTAATTAATAATATGATTGAAATAACAGATATTTGGAACGCATATTTAAAAGTAACAATAGCAATATTATTTGTTATTCAAAAAATCGTGGATTATGCATCTCTAATGAAAGTGAAGAAAACCAGCCGGTGTGATCTGCCCAAACCTTTCTTGTATAAACCCTAACAAAAGTGTTCCGGAGAATGTCTTGCATAACACAGGCGTATAATTGTCAAAAAATATTGTCGCGTATTTAGCTCTTTTACTGTATCTACCGTGTCACTCTTGGCCAGTTTTTTGGTCATTAATCTCACTGGCATATGGTTAATAGAATCCGAAAATCGAATTTGTGATCTGGGCGAGTTTTTCCCAACCGACTGACAGAAAAAAACGTTGACATAGAATTACACTTGCAGTCATAACATCCCATGACGGAATTAATATACTTAAGTCTTTGAATTATCATATTTATAGATTTCTGAAAGTACAGACTAACAGACAGTCAACCTATATTTGGATTTGGCTCAAAATTTAACCGGCGTCTGCACTGTAAATGTTAATTCTGTGTCTTGAATACAATTCACCTATCTCTCTTCGTTTTGTAGTTACCGTATTAACTTACATTCGAAGATCCAGGCAGACTGACTTCCTCTGAACCAATTAGGCCCAAAATTGATAGAAACCTACAAATTTGGAGTAAAGACTGTATACCGAATTTCGACCATCTAACCCAAAGCTCTTTTGAGTTATCTTTGTCACAGATAGTTCTAAAAATGATGTTTTTCTGATACAGGAAGGTCGGAAACCTGTAGATTCGTCAAAATCTCGAGTTCGAATTTTTTTAATGACTATTATACTTTCTCTATACTACATATACTTGAAAGTAAAATATTACTAGCGGATCTGTACCTCTTACAACGGAGATATTAAGCAGAAAAATTAAATAAAGCGGAGATTTAATTTTCTGATCTAGGGTCAGACCATCTGAATAACTAAATATACTACGGATCATTGAAGAAAAAATTAATAGAAAGAAAAAAAAATGAAATATGCTTATAATGTTTTGATTAATTAACTAGAGAAACAATGTTCGTAATATTTTGTATGTTTACTTATGATATTAAAAGTTCACTATTTGAACAAATTAGTCAAAGTCATTTCTTTTTTGTGAGGAAGTCTTTGTTTGTGGATAGTTTTCTTTCATAATGATTCTGTAGATTTTTGTACTACATTCAAGGTAAGTTCCCGTATTTATCTTTCACTCATATTTATGTACTGGCATAGGGGTAGCGCGTCTTCCCCGTGATCTGGGCGTCCCGGGTTCGAGTCCCGATTTGGGCATGGTTGTTCTTCCATTGTTTGAGGCCGCGGTGGCCTGGTGGTAAGTTCTCGGCCTGTGAGTCGTAGGGTTTCAGGTACGAGACCCGATTCCACCGAAGAGCCGTCGTGTAAGGGGATCTGTTGCACGTTAGATCCGTCATGCCAAACGTCCTCCCGCTAGTGTGGTGTGGTGTGAAGAGAGGGGTGCCAGCTCAAGTGTTGTCCTCGTCATCTGACCGCGGTTCAAAATGACGAGGTCTGTCCCAAAATAGCCCTAGTGTTGCTTTACAACGGGACGCTAATGCAACTAAGCTAAAACATGTTTATGTCAAAGCTATAGAAAGTGTAAATTTATCCGCATTGAAAAATGATTTTGAAACAATATTTACCTATGAAAATAATAGAATCCAATTTCTTCCATAATAACACAGAATGCTATTTCCAAAACGATTCTTCGAAACGTTGGAATAGTCTTTCCTGAATCGTAGCCCCTCCAAACCATCATGTGATACCCAAAGACATAGAAAGGAATGCCGACCCAAAATTGATTAATGAGTACTTGTTTAATAACTTTCCATAATTTTTGGAATGGCACCTGTGAAGAGTGAAGAAATTGATTATTGTGAGAAAAAAGAAAAACAAAGTAAATCATTTTTAATGCAGAAATTTGAAAAATAAATTCATTCTTATTTTGAAATCTTTCAATTAATAAATTAATAAAATTTTTGTAATAATTTCTTGAATATCATTGTTTTATTTTAAATTTTTTAAATTCCCGATTATGATGAAACTGCTTCTATAGATTCTATAGATGAAAGATATGGATATTATCCTCACAATTTCTATTCAGTAAGGAATATTTCTGCTGGCGTTATGGCATAGGGGTAGCGCGTCTTCGCCGCGATCTGGGCGTCCTGGGTTCGAGACTCGGTTCGGGCATGGTTCTACTTCATCTGTTTTATCTGTGAGAAGTGTAAATGTACCCCTGAAAGAAAGGGTTGTGCAAGCGAATGTAATGCTTGAATAGCTACGACTACTCTTGGCCGTAGTTGGCGCTACTAAAACATGAGACCCTCTCTTGGCTTAAAATCGCTGACTTCGTGAGCAAGTTTGTCCATGGCAAGTGCTATTAGAAACAACTATGTTTCTAAACCATTCACATAAACTATGTTGGCACAAATTAATAAACTGATAGAAATGTGCTGAAAGTATTAGTTTTTTTGGTTTATTTTTCATATGCGAATTTCCATATTTTTTTGACTATATATCCGTGAAAATTTATCAAGAAGAAGAAAAAAAATAAAGTCAAACATTTTATATACAAAGCAGAAAAAAAAAGTATTTAAAAAAATGTTGATTTATTCATAAAATATTTAACATATTTCTCAGAATTTTATAGTTTTATTCTAAATTTTATTATTAAAAACTGAGCATTTCCAAACAATGAAAGATATAGGAATTTCTATTTACTATTAAATGTTGCTAAGCCACTTTTATATATTTAGTTTAATATGAATTCGATGAAAATGGATTAAAAATCTAACAAATAAGAATTCTATTTGAAGAAAAATTAAATGGTACATAAAATAAATATAAATAAAAAAAAACCGCACTGAGGAAAAAGATAAAAGCAACTTAAAAACATAGCAAGCAAATTTTTATATTAAATTTGATTTAGACATATTTGCATGCATATATATATATATATATATATATATATATATATAAAATGACTTCAATCAAAATAGTTTTTTTTATATAAGAAAACACCGGATCAAGAAAATTTGATTTATTGTACAAAATATTTATTTTAATCATTATCTGTGAAAATGCCTATAAAATCTAACTCTTATATGGTGAAAATTAACTAGATTTCAAAAAAAAATAATTTAAAGTATATCTAAAGAAATGATTTAAAAACTTGTCAAACAAAAATTTTATGAGGAAAAAAAAATTCATTTTATTTTTGGAACAAAAAATAAATCCAAACATACAGGATAGGACGCATTGTCTTGAATCTTATATTTCATCGCAAAAGCCGGTTTTCCAGTATAATCCATCAGTGTATAGCACAATCCAGCAATCCAGTAAACGAAAAAAGTGACTAGGAACGAACCTAAAATAAAACTCAAACTTCAGTCAAATCGTATATATATGGATTCCCAATCTGTAAGAGGCAAACATTTCATCTTATTTATTTGGAATATATTTTTGGAATAAATCAAGGAATGGAATGTTTTTTCTTAATTGAATAAAGCAATATACTTAAAATAAGTTTTCACTGCTATACTACAAGCAATTCACTTTCTTGTATACGTAGTATAGAAAAAGTACAGTCGATGGAGAGATTTAAAATCGCAAGTTTATATTCATGACTAGCCGCCTTTGGCGACCAGCCGGTTCACCAATCTTAATGGTCGTTAAAATTTTAATAATTAAATATTTTATGTAACTCCTATTTTAATAACTTCTTTATCAAAATATTTTAAAGCTACAGATTTTGATAGTCATATAATTCATTCATAATATTATAAAGGCCTTCAACCATAACGTAATATGTATCTCTCTAATTTTCTTTTACCTCCCGTAGAATTTATGCTTTAAATTAAAGTGGAAATGGTTAAATTGCAATTAATATAAGGAAATTTTTTACTGAAACGAAGCATTTTTTTTAATATGAGTGCTGAAAACAGAGTCGCTAAGTATTTAAATTAAACCTTATGGTCACTAAAGAATATCTTTCTTAATTTATGTAATATCTCAAGAAGTTTTCTACAAAATTCATCATGAACAGATCAATTAATTAAAAATATTTAGTTTTAAATACATGAGACTCTAAGAAAATAAACAGAATCGTTTAAAATAATCGGTCGAAAACAGGTTAAGCTTTCAAAACGTTCGTATCTGTTGTCAACAGTCAGAACACAATGCGCATGCGAGAATTTTCAACGCCAGTTATGGTAATGCAAATGCGTGAATTTTTCTACGCCAGTTGGGATAACGCTATGCAGATTAGAAATTTTTAATTTCCTTTATTCTGTTTTATTTTAATTCAAAAGTACTTCAGAATGAATCTGAAAGATCGATTCATTAACAATGTTTAATTATAAATGCATCAAACATTAAGAAAATAAACAGAATCGTTTGAAATAATCGGCCGAAAAATTTTAACCCTAGCCTCATTGCTGTTGGGGTAAAGAAAAAAAAAAAAAGAAAAAAAAATGAAGCTTTACTCATTTGGCGGTGAGGAAAATAAAAAGATTTTTTTGGCGGGAAAGTTAGTTTTTAATTAATAATTAAAATTCTAATTAAGAATTCAAAAAAAGGGACCCCAGGTGCATATTCGCGACCTCCAAGGTATACATGTACCAAATTTGGTAGCTGTAGGTCAAATGGTCTGGTCTCTAGAGCGCCAACACACACACACACACACACACACATTGAGATTTATATAAGTATAGATCAATACATTATTTTAGCACTTAAATAAGTACTAAAGTATTAAAATTAGTATTATAAGTAGCACTTAAATAAATACTTAGTACTAAAGAGATTTATATAAAATATGTCATATATATTTTTTAATTTATCCATTATATAATTTCCATTGTTTTTTCAATTCTTAAGTTCAATTTATCAAAAAAAATTAGATTAGAAAGATCGATAACAACTCTAATTACCCCATACAATCAAAGCAAATTCATTAGTATCAAACGCGTCGTAAACCACATTCCAGCAGCTTTGGAAAAATTCACCAGAAATCTCCCAAAAATATTGAAAATACCTGAAAGAGGAAAAACACTCAGATTAGACAATGTGTCAAAATTCTATAGATATATTACATTCTCAGTATTATTCTGGCCTACAAACTAATTTCTAAACCGGTAAAGATAGACATATAATCCCAATTAGAAAAATACTTAAAATGCTGGTAATGATTATATTTTTCTAGCCGCCTTTGACGACCAGTTTGTTCACTTAATTCATCGACATTTTATGTTACTGAATGATTAATAAAGAATGTAGTATATATATAAGATAATAACTATGAAACTATAAGATAAAGAAAAGAAAAGAAAATATAAATATATATAAAATGGATCACATTATAAAATTAAAGCATAAGATAAATAAAAGATAATTTAAAATATTATTAACAATAAGAAAAAGTAACATACATGCCATTTATCAAAGCATAACAATGCTCAAAACTTCAATATGTAAGAATTGTTCTCTCTAAGTATTATTATGGAAAAAAAATAGACATTTTATGAAAAAAAAATTGAAAAATTTAATAATTCGTTAATAAATGAATTACAAATTTAAATAAATGAATGAATTTATAATTTCATTCATGAATTTATAAAGGAAATTGATTATTATATTATAAAGGCATTTTATGTTTATTTATTATTATTTGATATCTTATGAAAAAACTCAATAAATCCCTGTTAATTTCTCAAGTTGGGATAAAACATAAGATAATAGTATAAATAAAAGAAAATTTAAAATATTAGGGTATATAGTGTCAAGAATATTAAATATTAGTAATATTATATATTATTAGTAGTAATATTATATATAAAATATTAGTAATATTAGTGTCAATCACAATTAAAATTCACTTTGCCAGTATGTGAACAAAATAAACCTAGGAGAATTTGAATTTAATTTTTAAAGATTTAAATCCAGCTCATGTTTTTTTTCAAAATGGACTAGTTATTTAATAAATTTATGTAAAATCCATATCAAATAAAGTCTTTTTTTTTTTCGAAACGTGATCTGGTATTTTTGATCATTTTCTCATTAATTGATGCAATCCTTATAACATGGAAAAACTAGATACTTTAAGAAATAACTGAAATAACCAGTCATAAATTAAACAACAAATATAATTAACCGTCAGATTTAAGGCATATGAACTTACTTCGCCGACATGTTTGAAAATCACCGAAAGTTTACCCTTTTACTTTTAAAATCAAATGAAAACAACTAATCATTGGACCATCCAACCGAATCTACTTTGAACTATTTTCTTAAAAACCGATCATTTGAAATTTGAAAGCCAAGTTTTTTCTTTGAGTTTGAACTGGTTCCGCAGATTTAAATACAGAAATTAATCCGAGCAGCGGGCACAAAACTGAGTCATTATTTGAACTGAATATTTGCTTAAAAATCTCATTCAACTAGCGAAAGGTTACAGATACGAATTAGCATATGCAATACATGACTGCTTTTGATTAAGATTTAACTATTATATAAAAGGAAAAAAGATCGTTTCGGCGATACCGTTAGAGAAAGTTGATACGCTCCAATGAACTTGAAAAGAGCTCTTATTCGTAACATTTTTAATTGTTTTTGCACGAGTATTTGAGGCTTAATTTGGAAGAAATCATAGCCTAAAATCTTATTTTTGTATTTATTTTCTAGTATAGGAAGTATAGAAAAAGTATAACAATTGTTTGGCGATTTCTCTTTGCGATTTCTTTGGCGAGATTTTGGCGAATTCTCCACGTTTCAGACCTCCTTGACTTAGAAGGAAAAATCATTTTTGACATTGCGTTTAGAACATTGCGCAGAGAACACCTTGTATAGCACTGACGTGCGATAATTTCCAAATATTAACCTTTGACGTGGATATAGCATTTTTACTGAATCTATTGTATAATCCTTGGCGAAATATTGGCGATTAACCCCAGGCGTGCGGTTCGTAGTATCCGAAAATTAAATTTGTGTTTTAGACATGTTTTTCCAAACCGATTGAAATAAAAATTTCAAACGAAACTACACGTGTAATCATAAAATCCCACATCGAATTTGATACATTTAAGTCATTTGCGATTTTGAATTCATTCTTACTTGTTTCTAAAATTAGAAGCCAACAGGTAGTCAATACCTTGTTGTACTTCGCTAAAATTTGAATAGGTTGTTTAGTTTAGTTATATTAACGTCCCGCTTGAAGCAACACTAGGGCTATTTTGGGACTGACCTCGTAATTTTGAATCACGGTCAGATGACGAGGACGACACCTGAGCTGGCACCCCCGTCTCCACACCACACCCAGCTGGCAAAAATTTGAATAGGTATCTAGACTATAGATGTTAATTCTGTCTATCGAATTTCATTATTCAAGCTGCCTTCGTTTTATAGTAATCGCGCTAAATTATATTTGAACAGCGGACCGACAGACTTCCTTAAAGCGGAGTTTACTCACAATTTGAAAAAAAAAAATCTATAAATTTGATATAAAGATTGTATACAAAATTTTATCCCTCTTGATGAAAGCGTTTCGGTGTTATCTTTGTTCCAGACATTCAGGCGGACGGACGGACATTTTCAAAAATCTCAAATAGACAGATGTCAGCGGTTTACTGACAGTTCGTCAGCGGGCTAACAAAGTGCCATTAAAAAACGACAACACGTATAATAGAAAGTAAAGGTTATACACTTATAGAAAGTAAAGATAATACACTTATTTTTAAACGGATGAATTTTGATATATGGTCTTTGCAATATATCTGTAGACTTATCTCAACTTTTTAGTGAATACCCTACAGAGGAAGTTTGCCTTTCCTGTTGTTCAAATATAAGTTAACACTATAACTGTAAAATGAAGAGAACTAGATAGATAAAATTTGATTGGACAGACATGGCTTCAAAAGTTTAGATACCTAACAAAGGCGGAAGCAAAACCGGTAAGGGATTAGGCGGTCAATTTGTGGTATCCGTCTATAGGTGCATTTTCATAAACATGTAATAATTTCTAGATTAATGCCAAAAATTATATTTTGTAACTTTTATATTCGCCATTGCCATAAGGTATGCATGTCTTTCCTGTACAGAATGAAAAGATGTAAGCCATTTCAAATAACACACTTTAATGCTTGACTATTTATCAGAATCATCAAAATGAAGTGATATGTAAATGAATTTAACTAAAACTAATAAAAAAAACTAATATTCCTGGCGAACTAGCTGGTCACTAATGGCGACTAGTATTTTGATAATTTAACGAATGTAATACAAAAAAAAAGGAAAATAGATTGTAATTGGTAAAGTGTTAATATTATACTATTATTTTTACCATTCATGATATTTTTATTTTGTACAAGTGTATTTATTTGTCAATTAGAAAAATATATTTTTTTAAAAATCCAGCTGCTTGCGGTCTTTTTTTAGCCTTGTGGTACCAAGTAACTGCGTTGCTGGAAAACGGTCTCAGGTAATTTGGAACTGAACTGACCAATGTATTGTTACGAAATTTCCGAGGTTCGTTTGGATAGTGGGAGTTATATGGTGTGCAGAACGCTCAATCAGCAAGCGGTAGTAGAAAAAAAACAACGACGTTTATTTACACGACGACACACAGGACAGCACCGAGACGACAACTATATACAGCACAGAAGACGATTATCTTGAGCCGAGACGTGCAGAATACAACAGCATACAGCAAGACTCTACTGCAGACAGTAGCGCACAGCTTAGTTCAGCACTAACTTGACTCCGTCGCTGCTCTGCTAATCCCTGGGAGACCAGTTCTTCACCGTCGATTCCGACTACTCTACTCTGGCAGCACAAACTGCCTCCTTTTATAGGTCTCAGGAGGCGGGGCTAGAAGCCTCTCAACCAATCAGGAACGTTCGAGGCTTATCTCGGCTCCTAATGGACGGATCAGGAAAATTATCGATGTTTCAGGTATAATCTATTTTGGCTCCAAAGTCGCCGAATTCGTCGCCAAGTCGCCAAATGTTCGCCAAGCTCGGGTACCTCAGACGCGACTCCCAGACTCCGTCCAATACAGATGACTGTAAAACATTCCTTCTGATGATGGAACCAACTATGCTGGGAAGCAGCATTACAGATTCGTAACAGTATTAAGTGCTCAGAATAAAAACTGTTTAGGACTGCAAAATACCTAAAAAACACCATTGTTTTCATCGGATAATATACCATTTATTAATTTATGGAAATTCAGATTTTCTTTCTCGCAACTACCCATATTTCGTTTTTAGGAAAATTATAAAATTAAAATAAAATGTAGATGAACTGTTTCTTATTGTATTACTAAATTCTTTAACATGCTGTTAACAGAATGCAACTGCGAATGAATGACAAGAGCAGAGATGCGTTCATACTTTGAATCATGAACGCGTTCACTCGGTCTGCTTAACTGCTTTGATCTGTTTCTTACTGTATTACTAAGGCGAGTTCGCAAATTGTACAGACTAAGTCTATGGCAAAGGATACCGACGTGCTCTGATTGGTTTAAGCCTTGGCATCTTTTTGGTAAAACATTGCCAAAAAGATGCCACACCGAAATATATTTTTATAAAAATAAATAAAATTTGTGAATTTATGCCTCTTTCACTATTTTTTACGGTTTACATGTAATATTAATCAGGAACACATATACAGCAGAAAAGATCAAATCCTGTAACCTAAATTCAGGAAATATAAAAATGACAATTTATTAAAAATATTTTTTGTGTGTGTTTCTTCTTAATATTATTTTGATGTAACTAAAAAATTTGCTACGAAATCATATATTTCGTTAAAGCTTACATATTTATATGTTTTGGGCATTAAGTAATCATCTCCCCATATGTAGTGGATGGGAAAGTAACAAACGTTCAGCAACAAGTTTCAATGACTGCATAAATTATCTAATAAAGGCACGGAAATCATAGAAAAATAAGAATTATTTCATTGCTGCATCATATGTTGAGTCATTATTTTCATTTTGTTTTTATACTTCTGTGCATAAACAACATTAGTTACTTGTATTACTAGTATTATTAGTAATATTTTTTATTATTAATAATAATTAGTATGAGTAGTATTACTAGTAATATTTAGAGAAAACAACTATATTAATAAAAATTAGATCGTCTTGATATTCACTCGTATCTTCCATAAAACTAATGAAAGGTAAAATGTTTGAGCCAAATAAGCGAAAACTACACTATTATGAGTGCAAAACATTGCCAAAAAGATGCCAAGGCTTAAACCAATCAGAGCACGTCGGTATCCTTTGCCATAGACTTAGTCTGTACAATTTGCGAACTCGCATTACTAAGTTCTTTAACATGCTGTTAACAGAATGCAACTCTTATTAATGGCAAGAGCAGAGATACGTTCATACTTTGAATCATGAACGCGTTCACTCGGTCTGCTTAACTGCTTTGATCTAGGAGGCCGCAAGAGACACGCTTCATGGTTCAAAAACACCTTTATTCACAGATTTGTCATAAAACAATTTTGCTAATAATTATTATATCAATATGATTAGGGTTTCCCATGCATAATGGGACAGTTGTTTACTATGGCCAGCAGACCAAAATAGTTCATTTTATATTGTGACTGTAAACATGTTAAAATTTTTAACGATGTTGATTATTATTTAGAAATTTCGAAGGTATCAACAAGTGTTCAAAATTTGAATTATTTTTTAAGGCTTTTTTTTTTTTTTTTTTGGAAAACTTTTTCTATTTTTTCAAATGAAAAATCTGTGCATAGCATTTTCAAATGAATTTGTCATTTCATACAAAATTTTATTGAATTCTATTAAATTATCTTTGAATATAATGAATATGATTCAGTTGTTAAGGAATCAAGATATATTTCCAAGATGCTAGTTAAATCTCCCGCAAAACATAAGAATCTGCAATCTTGGCGTAATTCTAATGCCACCAAATATACAGATAATTAGGAAAATATAGAAGTACCTATAAGTTTTACTTTAAAATGGATGTTTTAAATTATAAGTAAAGAATTAGTGATTTTTAATTTATATTAACAATTTAATGGGCCATTTTTTTTCTAGTCATATTATGTTAAAATATTTTTAGGCTTGAAATTAGAATATGAAAAGGGATTCATTTAGTTTATTAGATAAATTTAATTTGATTAATTAATTTGATAATTTAATTTGATTCATTAATTAATTTGGTTAATTAATAATTAAGTAACAAATCAAGACACATCATTTTGTCTGAAATAAAAAACTGAAGCCTCTAAGTTTCTGACTTACTAAAAAAATGTGTCAGAACTTATGCCAACCTACATAATTTCATACGAAGATTGATAAATTTGGTGGGAATCATACTTTCCACGGCCCTAGAAAGGGTTAACTTAAAAATTTGCTTCGAAATAAATGTTTTCGATTATTTTTATTGAATTTCTTACCCTTGAATTCATATTAAATAAGAACGCTAATTAAGCTACTTTACACAATATTTGCTCAAACTTCAAATGAAAAATATTGCTATCTTTTCGTGATTAATAATTGAATCAGCCAAAATTAGTTAGAAAAGACAAAACTTAGGTTACACCTAAAAGTATCATAGTAAAATGTAGACTATGCTGCAGCATCTCCACGGCTACAGAGAATGATGGACATGTAATGCCAAACACCAATTTTATAAATGGTGGGAGGAAATCTACTTTAATGTACCCTTTCGTATTACTTGGAATACCTGCAATGCCAAGTTGCCAAAGTAGCATGTTTACAACTCAACAAAGCAGAATAAAAAATAATATTGCTCGCATTCCTTGAAAAATTAGTCCACTTCCGTGTTTCAGTTAGTATATTGGGGTAAAATCGTGATTATCGACATTTTCAACCAAGGTACACATTAAAACAGATGTCAGTAAGGTAAAGAGTTCTAAGATAAGAAATTTAATTCAGTGGCCGTCGTTTGTAAGGTTAGATGAAAGGATATGGTACATTCTCATCGCCAAGTTTAAATTTTCGCCAAACGTCTTTAAAAAAAATTCAGATTTAGGTACTATATTATGCTACTAAGCAAAACTAATTTTAGTTTCATGTTTAAGCTTCTTAACTGCTCCTCTTCACTTCTTTTCTTTTTTGATGCATGTTTCTTTTTCCCTCATTTCCTAAAATACATATGGTAAAGTATTTACATACATAGTAATGTAATAAAAATGTTACATACATATGGTAAAGTATTACATTACATAGTTAATACATATGGTACATATGTATATTCCTAAAATACATAGTGTGCCCCCTGCTCCACCAACAATGCCAAGTCGCCAATAAAGATGGCGGACAAAATAAACAAATACTTCCGCGAAACAGTTACGGTTACCATTTCCCGCCATATAATTAGGACTTTTTACTGATAAGTATTTTTTTTTCCCATACTGCCCGGTGCCTTCGGCATCTGTAGAAGGCACTGGGCAGAATTTTTTAACTTAAAAACAAACATCCTACGGCTTCGCTAGCAGCGGGAGCGGGAACCTAGTAACTTCGCTAGAACATTGAACATAAGGACAGTGTGGATAACAGAAACAGTACATAACCAAAAGAAAAGAAAGAAAGGGGAAAGAAACAGTCGGAACATTCTCCATACAAAATTTCAAACAAACATCCTTTTCCCAACTTCATCAACTCGTAAAAAAATATACTCCACTCACCCTTCATCCATTCTGCCGGTTCGATATCAAACCATATATATATATATATAACTCACCTTTCGTCCATTCTACAAGTTCGAAATATTCTCGACATCACAAATTATGAAGGGAACCAACCGTTAGAACACCAAAAGAATTACGAGAACTGCTGCGAAGAAATCCATTTCAGCTGTCTTTTAAAGTGAGAATTCAGAAGATTTTTTAAAGCGCATACTGACAATTAAAAATTGCAAAAGAATAAATATTTTCTGTTCGTATTCACATTAAAAAAAGAAAGAATAAAACAATTTTTAATTACAAGCTTAACTTTCATTATTTAATAAAATTTTAATTATAATAAAGAACAAAATTAAAATCTTTAATCGGTATTTTTTTAATATTTTTAATTTAACATTTTTCATAGTATAGTTGTAGTTTATGTACAACTCACCACTGCAAAAAGTAGTAAACAAAACAGCATTAGGGGTGCTAGAAGAGCGTGACGATGGGTTGCAATATTGGCGACAAACTCGGGTGCACACAATTCTTCACTTTATCCATACATATTATTAAGATTTGACAATTTGATACCCGTTATTACACCATCAGTGCAAATATTCTTCAATTACATTATTATCGATATAGATAAATTGTGGGATTTTTAGCAGTAAATGCTGTTATTAACATTAAAGGTCGTACCGGTTCACTCAAATCAATCTTAATAAAACTGTGTTCATAGTAAAACTATCTTTACTTATACTTTAATGGTTCTAATGTAGATTTGGGTGCCTCTTCGATTGGCGACAAATTTCACTACTTCTGGTTTCCAGAAGCACTACTTCTGGTTTCCAGAACGTTTTGTTTTCAATGACGTTACTGTTGGGTTATCGACCGAAATCCCCTTACACGATCTTGGCGTCAAAAAAAATCGCCAAAAAATCAAAAGGCACCCAATTGTAAACTTTTATCCCTTTAATTATCAAAATGAACTTTAATAACAAAGATTGCAAAAAAAAAAAAAAAAAATCTCTTACTTACGTAATTAAATTCATTGAAGCATTTCCCAAGAACAAAAACCAAATCTTCGACTTCAGAGTAGATTCAGAGTTATATGAGTGGAATTGTATCTAATTTCAGTGACTAGAAAGAAGTTGAAATTTGATTTAAAAGCATGCTTGTCAGTAGCCGCGGATCGTTAAATGACTTTAAAAAACTATCTTTAGAAACCGCTTCAGAGCATTATTTGTGTAGAAACACGCAGTAATGAAAACTTTATTTTAATCAACGATAAATCAACCTCTTCACAGAGTAAATAAATGATTTGAAGGCTTAATTTAGATGAGATTTTCAGGCACTTTTTCAACTAAAGAAGGTAGGTTTTACCAGTAATAGCGTGAATTATTTTAACTTATCTTAACGCACGTTATCTTTGTTAAATGCAATAAATCAGTTTTAAACTTACAAGTGGATCAAAGCGGAAAAGAATTCGTGGAACATTTTAGTAACTGTGCTTTTTGTTTACACAATTTTATATTTTTCTCTATACAAAGAAAAAGTATTGTAATCATGAAAAATCATGTGATTATTGTAATGAAATGACATGAAAAAGCATGCCATTTATTGTAGGATGCCGGATTCCAAAAAAGGAAAAAAAATTAATTGTGCCTGTCTGTGACAACTAAAAACATTTTGAGCTAAATAAATGAAATTTGGTATATTATATTTACGCCAATTTATAGATTTCAGTCAAATTGTGAAAGAAATTCATACAGAGGAAATCTGTCTGTTCGATTGCCCGAATATGAACAGAAAAACGAAGAAAGCTAGATGGATAAAATTTGGTATAAAGATTTAGCCTCTAAAGTGTAAATACACATCAAATTTGGAACTAAATCCTTTTAAAAGCTTTCCGTCTCTCAGTTTGTACTTTCACATGTAAACGTGTAAAAAATCGCCAAATGATATAGAATTGCGCCAAATTCGCGTTTGGTTCACAATCCATTAACCGGGCGCAATTGAAAAAATCGCGAAATAATGTAGAATTCCACCAAATTTCTGACGCCGAATTCGCGCTTGGTTCACAATTGGTGACATTTGCGCCCAGCTAACGGAAAAGTATCTGATTTTGTGACTATAGTTATAGTTCTGTGTCGAATTTTGATTTTCGTCTGTTGGAAAAAAAAACCCTCCAAAATTCAAACTGGATTTTCCGTCACTTGTGTATTAACAGCATTCTATTGGTTCATCGCCAAGTATGACACGCTAATGGGCTCCTTTGTAATTACGGTTCGCCAATGGCATGCTAATTATAGTTTGTGAAAGTATAATTACTAGACAGCAATGCGATAAAGTTTTTGGGCAAATCATAGAAGACTTCGTGGGTAAACATGATATTTTTTGTTCAACAGAAGTTCGGAACCTTCGATATAAACGCACGTGTAACAAATGAAGATTCATGATGGTAACCGTAATTGACAATTTCGGACCTACATAAACCAAAGAACATCGTTGGAATTATGTCTATTTTTATGAGAGCTAGACAATCCAAATGTGCCTTAAATGAAACGGATGAAATTTAATATGCGATATTTCAAGCAAATTTATAAAACCTTGACGAAATCAGTTCACAAGAAAACTGTCTGTCTGGTTGCCTGTGTGCTGTGAGTTTTGTTGTTTCTATGGCCCTTATCATAGACAAGCCCACCGACTAAAAGTCAGAGACTTTAAGCCAAGGGTGCGTCTCTTGTTTTTTCAGTAGCTCCATATAGGGACAAGAGTAGACTTTTGACTAGACGGACTTCATTTATGCATTTCATTTACTTATCCACAGAACGTGATTCAGACCTAAATCAGATCGATCACCCCGTATCCAGTACCCCCAGTGATATTACTCTCGACATGGAGGACTTTGTGTCTAAGACAGATTTATAAGTGCGCCAGCTACCACACACACACACGGAGAGTCTTCGGCTGGTGGGGTTCGAACTCGCAACCCAAGGGATGCGAATCCAACGCCCTACCAACCAAGTTATCCCGGTCCATTTGCTTTGAGTACCTAGATTTAACATCTAAATTGTGGATTTATACTAAATTTCGAACAAGATGTGGCAAAAGATGACCATCTGTCCATCTGTACTTTAGTATAGTTGAAAACATAGTATGCTAAAAATTTAACAACTTGGATAAATGAATTTTGGTACATAGTCTAAGCACGTAAAGCGTAGAATCTTATCAATTTTTAAATAAAATTCTTAATTATCCGTTAGCCTGTGCCTTCTCTTGTATGTAAATGTGTTACTTAGTCTTCTTGACTAATCTAAGACATTAATGTTTCAGAAGTTGTAGAAGTTGTTCCCAATAACTAAAAAACATTTTGCAGAAAAAAAATGAATATGTTAGACCTTCTTAACTTCGTTACAAGTAGTATATATTTTGGAAAGAAGCAGTCCAAATTTATGAGACCTTTGATTAGTGGAAAAGGTAAGGAAGCAGTCCAAATTTATGAAACCTTTGATTGGTGGAAAAGGTGACGAAGCTGTCCAAATTTATGAAACCTTTGATTAGTTGAAAAGGTGACGAAGCAGTCCAAATTTATGAAAGCTTTGATTAGTGAAAAGGTGACGAAGCTGTCCAAATTTATGAAAGTTTTGATTAGTGGAAAAGGTGACGAAGCAGTCCAAATTTATGAAACCTTTGATTAGTGGAAAAGGTGACGAAGCAGTCCAAATTTATGAAACCTTTGATTAGTGGAAAAGGTGACGAAGCTGTCCAAATTTATGAAACATTTGATTAGTGGAAAAGGTGACGAAGCAGTCCAAATTTATGAAACCTTTGATTAGTGGAAAAGGTGACGAAGCAGTCCAAATTTATGAAACATTTGATTAGTGGAAAAGGTGACGAAGCAGTCCAAATTTATGAAACCTTTGATTTTGATTTGTGGAAAAGGTAACAATGTAAAATAGTGACGGCAAAACATCCATTTTACGATTGTATGGATAATGTCCAAGATTTAGTTTGATGCTTTCCAGAAAGTGATTCCTGGGCATGTCCTCTTTCCATTCCTTTTTGCTACTTTTGATAACTTCTGGGCTGGGATAGCCTAGTTGGAAAGGCATTGGATTCGCATCGAATGGAATCCAATGCCTCCATTGGATTCGCAGAGTTCGAACCCGTCGGCCGAAGACTCTCCGTGTGTGTCGTGGTTGGCACCTGTATAAATTTCTCGCAGTTACAAAGTCCTCCATGTCGAGAGTAATACCATTAGAGATGCTCGTTCTCTGATTCTGGTCTAAATTACGATCTGTGGATGAATGAATGCAATGTATGAATGAAGTCCGCCCCGTAAAAAGAGTTGTGACGTATGAGTCGCTAATTCGTACTCTTGGCCCTAGTTGGCGCTACTGAAAAAATAAGTGACGCTCATTCGACTTAAATCGTAGACAGATAACTGTCAGCGGGCTTGTAAAGTGCCATAAGTTACAACCCGATAATTTCTTTTCTATTACAGTTATAGATGTCTTCCAGAGGGATCCATTTTGAGAAATGTGTGATTGTTTAGTTAAGATTTCGGCCTTTTCATTTTCTAGGAGGCCGTCAAGTTCTGGTATCCATATTTACTCATGAGATTTAATTAAGTTCAATTATGTTAACGTAAAGTTTTAAAGCAACGCTAGGACTACTTTTGTAAGGACCTTTCCTTTTGAATAGAGTCAGACGACGCGGACGAAAAAAATATTTTTTATATGAAAATTCAATGAGAATTGATAAATACATCATTTTGTTGATTTCGCCTGTTTAAAAATCATTTAAAAGAAAGAAACGATCAAACTCTAGGAAGAGAGATGAAAAAAAGATGCAACTCGATAAATTTGTCTTTTAACAGCTTTGTAAAATTTTTAGATCAAACCGTAAAAATTTGTATGAGAACAGATGAAGATAAGGGAAACTTTTCACTAACTGACACTTTTAAACTTTGAGAGCCGTATGAAAATTAAATTTTTAAAAATATTTTACTGTCATCTTCCATAGAATTAGGTTTTTCCTATGTAACTGTCTATCATATTTAAAGAAACATTGTATTCAGAAGAATACATCTAGATGCAATACTTAAAGAAAAGAAATTGTTCTACTTTTTTGGAACACCCTGTATACAAAATTAAATGCCTGTCTCTATGTTCGTTGTGGAATCTTATACGGTTCCTTATTTCTTGACGGATTTGACGAAATTTGGCAAGCATGTTCCTTAACAGCTAGCTGTAAGGATGAACTGTTCTGCAGAAAAAATTCTGCGCTTTTCTAAAAGAGGTGAAATAGGATTAAATATTAAAATTCTTCTTCTATAATTTCGTCATAAATAATTACAGAAAAAAATTTTTTATACTGTTTCGAAAATTCTAAAAATTCGTTGTTGTTGTTTCTTATGGCACTTGCTATGGAGAAGCCCATTGTTCGAAGACAGCCGATTTAAGCCTGAGAGGGATCGTCTCTTGTTTCTATAGTAGCGCCATCTAGGACCAAGAGAACGACTTAGCTACACACACGTCACAACCCTTTTTACGGGGCGGACTTCATTCACGCATTTCATTCACTCATCCACAGATCGTAATGTAGACCTGAATCAGAGAACGATCACCCCTGATCCAGTACCCCCTGTGGTATTACTCTCGACATGGGGGACTTTGTGACCACGACAGATTTAACGCGCGTCAGCCACCAAGCACGCGGGCTAAAAATTCGTTCTTTAATGAAGCCTATTTCATTACTTTCTTATTTTTCTCATATTTTTAATCAATTTTCTCAAAGTTAAGTTAAACATAAATTTTATCAATCTCATTTTTCCTTTTAGAAATATTACACCGGCGTTCAAAAATATGTTTTTTATCCTGATAAATTAAAATAATAATTAATTATCATTTAAAGTTTAACCTTTTATGAGTTGAATATCAAAAACTGTGTCACTTACATGTGTTTTGCTTTTTCTTCTATACTTATGGAAAAAATAAGCGTAGGCGGCGATTCTTTCATAACGTTTCGAATTATATTGGAATGTTTAATCAACGGCTTTTATATTTCCGTAGAGCGCGTAGTCACGGCTTTTGGAAGAATAACGGCTTTCAGTATTGATAAAGCATTCCACGAGATTTTTTTCATTTAAACAGATTTTTTTACATGATATTATCTATAGAAGAGAGCTGTCGAATTTTTATCGTTACGAAGACTTAACTAATATCGAAACTTTTATTCTATTAAATATTTAAGCCGTAAAATGTAAATGCAGTTTTTGAAATAATTTTTGAAAGTTGATTCGGAAGCTAGAGCTTATTGGTACAACAGCTAGATCTGATTATCTGTCTCAAACCAATTGTGCATGTAAAAACGAGAGATGGCATGTGAAGATAAGAGAATGTTAGTACATTTGCAATGATTTTTAGAAACTAGTGGTCTTTGGCGACCAGCTTATTTGTCTAAATTATTGAATTTTTAAGCTGCTAAACATTAGTGTGGAATGCATATTTTTTCAAAAAAAATTCGTTTTGTTACTTGATAAGACAGGAAAAAAGGAATTTAATTGAATAAGCCAAAATAAATTATATATATATATATTTGTGTGTGTGTGTAATGACATTTTTAAAGCAAATTAAAAATTTGTTAGATGCAGGTTTAATAAAAGAATCTACTAGTAATTATTCCTCCCCTGTAACTTTAGCATATAAAAGAGATGAAAATAGAAAAAGTCGTATCTGTATTGATTATCGTAAAATTAATTCTCTTTGCAAATCTGAAGCAGAGCCTCTCCCTAGAATAGATACCTTATTAGATAAATTAAGTACTGCTAAAGTTTTTTCAACTTTAGATCTTGCATCTGGATATTGACACATACCCTTGCACGAACAAGATAAACATAAATTAGCATTTGTAACTACTGAAGGTTTATATGAATTTCAAGTCTTACCTTTTGGCTTTAAAAATGCCCCAGCAATATTCAATAGAACTATTCGTAGAATTTTAAATAACCATAAATTTTCAAATTTTGCATGTCACTACTTTGATGGCACCGTAGTTTTCTCCATCTCATTAGAGGAACACTATGATAATTTAAAACAGATTTTTCAAATGTGTGAAAAAGAAAACATTAAATTAAAATTTTCTAAATGTGTGTTTGCTAAAGATAAAATTAATTTCCAAAACTTTATCTTAATTTAACCCATCGTAACTTCATTCTAAACTATTCTCTTATTTCATGCTACAATTCCACTTTCGGTTTAATTAATCCATTTGTAAAAATAATACGCCATCAGTACTACGTATCAAATGAAAGTGATACTTTTGCCCTTGAAAAGGTGTCAAAGGTCAACACATGTATTCCTTGGCGCCTGGCCAGAAACCCTACGTTATATAAGACTAGTGATCATTTGTTCGATCCTTTTTGCCTTCTTTTCTTCTTCTGTGTTTGTGCCGCGCTGCGTCTTCTTGTTAAAATCATGCCTGTCACTCGGAATAGAATAAAACGAAATTAAAAATACCAAGTCTCTTCACTGCTTCGAACCTGCATTCTGCTTAAACCAAAATATGTTAAATATTATTTAGCCGACAGGATTTGAAAACACACACACACACACACTTGTGTGTGTGTGTGTGTGTGTGTGTGTGTGTGTGTGTGTGTGTGGTGTGTGTGTGTGTGATTTAAGTCTTAATAAATTTCAAAATTTTAATTTAAATTTAGCCCATGTTAATTTCATTCTAAAATGGCCTCTTATTTCCTGATTCAATTCCAACTTTTTATTTAATTAATTCTAGACGCGCTCTAGAAGATGGACGGTCTTGGCATTTTCTTACAAAATTGATGACTTCCGCATTTTCTCACATTCCGAGAGAAAAAATAAAAACCCCTAATACTCATAACATTCTTTTAAAGATACCTAAGATTTCCTTGCCTAAATGGGCACGTATAAAAGAAATCCCTATAAAAATCTCATATTAAAATCACTGAAGGGAAAAATTTCTATCTATTTTTCTCTTGATCGCGATTTAAACTGACGCATCATTTATGATCGTTTGTTTCGTGTACAAATTATGCCTTCCGAAATGAAATAAAACGAAGTTCAAATCTTCAAAAGTGTTAAATGCTAAAATATGGTTACATAGGCATAGATAGATAAATATAGATGTCAGAATCTTATGAAATTCATAAATCAATAATAATTGTGACTTTGAAAATATAACTCTGTGCACTTATGGTGTTCACGGCTTATCCACAATCCACTGTTTCAAACAGGAGAAGGAATAACACATTTATTAAAAAGGGTACGAGAAAACTTCAGGGAAATCACTGCTGAGAGTTGCTGCCATTTCGCTTACAAAGAAATAAAAATAAAACGCTTCAGCATTTTTAGTGACAAACAGATTAAATCTTGATAAAAGGAGAACAAGAAACAAAAATAATAAGAAAGATTTCAAAACTGCTAATAAACTTTCATAAAAACTGATAAAATAGACAGTAAACAAATTATTGGCATCATCATTATCTAATGAGTTGCATCATCCGCATTTTTGATATTTTAAACTCATAATCAATGCACCCAAAGGGCATAACTACTGAACCATTGACACATCGGATAAAAGTAAAATAAGATTGATCAAATAAGAACAATGGCAGGCTTGTCATCAGATGGAAACTTACTGATAATATTTCGAAAGGGTTTAAAAAGATGAGTTTATAAATTGTGCTTTCACCTTACACCAATTCAGTAATACTATTGTTCTACTGATAACGAATGGGGGCTTGTCATCCGATAAATAACGCGAGTTCGCAAATTTTACAGACTAAGTCTATGGCAAAGGATACCAACGTGCTCTGATTGGTTTAAGCCTTGGCATCTTTTTGGCAATGTTTTGCCAAAAAAAGATCATACCCAAATATATTTTTATGAAAATAAATAAAATTTGTGAATTTATCCCCCCCCCCCATTTTTTACAGTATACATGTAATATTAATCTGGAACACATATACAGCAGAAAAGATCAAATCCTGAAACCTAAATTCAGGAAATATAAAAATGACAATTTATTAAAAATATTTTTTGTGTGTGTTTCTTCTTAATATTATTTTGATATAACTAAAAAAATTTGCTACGAAATCATATATTCCGTTAAAGCTTACATATTTATATGTTTTGGGCATTAAGTAATCATCTCCCCATATGTAGTTGATGGGAAAGTAACAAACGTTCATCTACATGTTGCAATGACTGCATAAATTATCTAATAAAGGCACGAAAATCATAGAAAAATAAGAATTATTTCATTGCTGCATCATATGTTGAGTCATTATTTTCATTTTGTTTTTATACTTCTGTGCATAAACAATTAGTTACTTGTATTACTAGTATTATTAGTAATATTTTTTATTATTATTAATAATTAGTATGAGTAGTATTACTAGTAATATTTAGACAAAAGAATTATATTAATAGAAATGAGATCGTGCTGATATTCACTCGTATCTTCCATAAAACTAATGAAAGGTACAAGGTTTGAGCCAAATAAGCGATAACTACACTATTATGAGTGCAAAACATTGCCAAAAGGATGCCAAGGCTTAAACCAATCAGAGCAAGCCGGTATCCTTTGCCATAGACTTAGTCTGTACAATTTGCGAACTCGCATAAATAACGATTAGCAAATGACTTTCTAAATCGGTTCAAATAATCAAATTCAACAATATACCTCTTTTCAGTCTTTCCTTCATGATATTGAATAAATAATAATAAACACAGCCAATGGTCTCCACAAAACAATCTCCTATATTCTCTAATAATGGAGTCACCACCCTCAAACATTTGTGGAGCACGTCTTACATGGTACTGGCGTACAATAGTTACGAAATATTAACTTTTGGCTTGAATTTCGCATTTTTACTGAATCTATCGTGTGATACTTGTTGATTTTTTTGGCGATGAATCCCTGGCATACAATTAATGGTATAAGAAATTAAATTTGTGTTTGAATGTATTTTTCTCACCGATTGACACCACCATTTGACGCAGGCCTACAAATGTAGTCACAAAATCACACACCAAATTTGATATATTTAAGTTCATCATGTTTTTGAATTATCGCGTTTGCATGTTTCTGACAATACAGACCAACAGACAGTCAATCGTTTCTTCGATTTGGTTCAAAATTTGATTACACTATTAATGTTAACTTTGTATACCGAATTTCACCTATCTAGCTCTCTTTTTGTAATTATCGTATTAACTTATATTCAAAATATGTTCAGATGGACATCCTCTGAACATATTTTACTCAAAATTTGATGTAAAATTTCAATCATCTGACTCAAAGCCTTTTTGAGTCTGATTGCTCAGTTAACACGATAATAAATTAAACATCTCTAATGTAGACATCAGTCAAAGATTGAGCCAAAACCAACAATGGTTTGGCTGTCTGTCTATCTGTACTTTCAGAAACACGTAAAAGCGATAGCTCAAAAAAGCAAAGATTTAAATATGTCAAATTTGGTATGGAATTTCATGACTACAATAGTAGTTTTTTAACAAATTTTTGTTTCAGTCGATTGGAAAAAACGCATCTGAAACGCAGATTCGATTTTCGGATGCTATTAAACCTTATGCCAGAGAATAACCGCCAAATAATTCGCCAAGGACGACACGACAGATTCAATGAAAATGCTAAATTCACGCAAAAGGTTAATATTTCATAAATATTATATGCCAATGTCATACAAGGCGTTCTCTGACATGATAAGTTTATTACAGAATATGCGAGAAAGTTTTAGGGAGACAATTTCATCTGATAAAATGTCAGAGAAGATGAATTTTGTAATCTTAACAAAACAAATAAAAATGTAAAGTGGCAACACCCCGAAATTCAAAAGATAAATGAAACACATATTTAGAATTCTAATAGCATTATGACGTCATTGGATTGATCTGTAGGCGGAAAGTTCCGATAAATATTGAAAGGAGCATGTGCAAGGCATTTAATGTCTGATTTAATGGCTGAAAATTTGACGTCACCATTGGACATGAAGTTCTATCTAAATGATTTAACTGATATTGAATATTCCCAGCGAAATGGCTGGTCGCTGGTGAAATTCGGCGAGTTATAGTTATGAAAGAATTTAAGTGAAATAAAAGCATCTAAGCCTAAATGCCATTTTTAGAATCTATAAATTTTGGTATTCTTATTTGAAATATTAGATTGAAATGATAATAAAATTTAAAATCATTTTTATTTATTTTCGATACTGCTTTTAGGAGATAAACTGTCAGCGACTGATAAAATAGTCATAAACTGTCACTGATTTTTTCTGATGAAATATTCTGTATTAACAACATTATCAGTTTGTTTGCACCTTGATAAGACATTGATTGCTAAAATTTGGATAGGAGCCATTGAAATTATTTGATGATTTCAAATTCTTGTTCTTATCTGAAGTAATAAATAATGTGATAAAAATATGATAATCTCTGAATAAACAATAAAAATATTCAAATCAGGAAAATTATTGGTCGTTATTAAATGACAGTAAAAATGGATGATAATTTGTATTTGAAAATATATCGTTCCTTCATTCAATGGAACTATTGTCTATAATTTATAGGTTTTCTTGATAATAAAAATAATTATAATAATAATAAAACCTCACTGACATTATAATTTATTTTCAGCCTTTGAAGTAAGTAAAAATGCATTTTACAGACTCAGAAAGATCTGAAATATTTTCATGCATTTTCTTTATACGCTTCGTATATGAGGAATTGTTAAAAGTAGATGCATATATATTTTTAAGCCCCTCTTTTTTTCAGATTTCACTTATTAAATTGGTAGATTAGTTTGTGTATGTCGTGTGACTTATCACTGTGAAAATATCCTTTAATTACATTTATTTTAAAATCATATACACTCTAATTATATAAACATGTAGAAAAAATTGCAAATATATTACTGATTTTTTTTTCTTGCGGACAAGATATTAAATATTCTTATATCTTTTGCAGCTAAAATATGTAATAAAAATCTCATTCTTTGCATTGTTTTTGTTTCCATTGTTACTTTTACTTAGCTAATGAGAAATCCTGCAGAAATAAATAAAATAGGCCAGTTTCTTTCTTCATTTTTTTCTTTCTGTTTTTGATGTTTTAAAATTATTTAATTTAATTTATTTAATTTTAATTCTTTACTTTACTTTAAGTTTATTTTTTAATTAATTAAATTTATTTATTTTTTTTCATAAAATTTATTTATTTATTTCATTTCAATTTACGCTATAAACGGTTAAAAATTCAAACCTTAAAATTGTTTTCCAAATTGTCTCCCAGATGGCGCCACGGATTTGCATGCAAAATCCTGAATCTCATAATAAACAGTGTGGCTATTGTCTTTTCATTCAAATCCTTTTGAATGATTTCTATCCATTTCCTTTTTCCTCAACTCGTACAAAATCTTCCGCTATGAATAAGACGTCAGAAGATAGGATTATTTTCATTTTATTTTGTGTTAAAATGAAATTTAGATTTCCTTCTGATATCAAATATATGCATATAGAAAGATAAATATTATTTTGCATATCTTTCATTCATATCAACAGTTTTTTCTATCAGTGGCATATTCAGACATTTTGTGGCTCTAGACATTGTCCATTATGACACCTTCTTTTAATAAATTGATCAATTTATTTTTTAAAAAAATTTAATTCAATGAACAAGCTAATTTTTTTTTTAAATTTTTTATCATCATGAACATGTTGTTGTTTTGGTTAGGGGGTTTTGAAGCTCAAAATCGCGTAGGCAACGAATACTGAAGTTCAAATTCGCGTAGGCAATGAATAAAACACAAATGGCAATTTTCATCTTCTTTTAATCGCATTTATTTTTTTACCTGCTTTTACCAGTATTGCATTATTATTGTGTCTGCTTCTTTGACAGCAGATGCATTTTTAAAAGGTTGACGACGCAGAACTATGACCTTATAGTTGTTATTCCATCTTAGATAGATGGAGAGAGGGGGGGGGATAGAGACCGATAGAGAAGTCTCGTTATTGTTTCAAACCGGTTTAAACTGGTTAATGACTTATATTAATTAAGACAAATAATGACTTAAAAAATAATAATGTTCTCACATGATAACTTGAAATTTGCGATCGTAGATTTCATTTATTTAATCGTATTTATCTTTAATTATTTGTAAGTCTTTTTATCTTTGTGATAATGTATATCTTATTATTTAGCATTTTATTATGATTTATATCTATGAAGCATTCATATTTATGTGTAATATTATTTAAGCAGGCGCTCGATATTTATAAATATTGTAAAATATACGGAATAAATAGAAAAACATCTAGCCATTTGAAAATGGCTATGTATAAAAGTCATAATAAATTGATGACTATATTATTAATAAATTCATACGATCAATTGAATCAATTTATGAATTAAATGCTTTATTATTAAATGTTCATAATTTCTAATTAACAGAATTTTTATCCTTTATAAATTTATTTATTAATCTAAATTAATAATGTCTCTTTAATGGACCAACCTGTGGTGTCCTGTTAGTCTATCGGCCCTAGGTCTTGTTTTCCCAACCACTCTGCTTGATCTTAATGAAATTTAATACACGTATTCTTCAAGACAAGACAAAAATCATGAGCAAAAATGGCATTCGGATTCATTTCAACTTTCTCTCACATCGTGGATTTTAACGTTTTTTCAAAATTAAGATTTCAAAAGACTTGCTTTCTTTGGACATTCATTCAGAATTAGGATTGTCATTTCGGCTCATATGTTGTAATATATTGTTACGGATTTCCCTCTATCACTATCAATCCGTCGGGTTCGTTTACTTGTGTGTATTTAGTGGTTGTGTATGGTGTGAAGATAACACAA
Source organism: Argiope bruennichi (assembly GCF_947563725.1). Lineage (NCBI taxonomy): Eukaryota > Metazoa > Arthropoda > Arachnida > Araneae > Araneidae > Argiope > Argiope bruennichi. Next base: position 20,873,933 of record NC_079161.1, read on the forward strand.
CACAATGATCAGTCCTTTCAGTAGACGAACACACAACACGTTTATTGACACTACGACACACAGGACAGCACAAAGTACTATATACAGCATGGTGAAGACAATTATCTTCAGCCGAGACGTGCACACAGCAGCACACAACAAGACTCTACTGCAGACAGTAGCGCACAGCTTAGTTCAGCACTAGCTTCACTCCGTCGCTGCTCTGCTAATCTCTGGAAGACCCGTTGTTTACCGTCGATTCCGACTACCACAGCGGCAGCTGCAGACTGCCTCCTTTTATAGGTCTCAGGAGGCGGGACTAGAAGTCTCTTAACCAATCAGGAACTTTCGAGGTGTATATCGGTTCCTAATGGACGGACCGGGAAAATTCTCGATGTTTCGGGTATAATCTATTTTGGTGCCAAAGTCGCCAAATTAGTCGCCAAATGGTCGCGAAGTTCGTCGCCAAGCTCTGGGACCTCCGACGCGACACCCGGACTCCGTCCAAAACAGATGACTGTAAAACAGTCTTTCTGATAATGGAACCAACTATGCTAGGAAGCAGCATCACAGATTCGTAACAATATACACACTTTTCTTTTTGAATGCTTAGTAATGCATGATAGATGGATTTCATTTAATTCGTACTTTTCCGTCTTATCGAATAACTTTGTGATATTTTAAATATATGCATTCTATATTAACAGCTAAACAGTCAGGGAAGGCGATATTCTGGTTGAAAAAGAGATCCCCTGAAACGGATAGTATTACATACTAACCGCCTCACGCGATCAGCTGGTTCACCGAAATAGTGCTTATATTTAATTTCAGACAAATCGTTTAGATGTACTTGATTTTCATGAATGCACCAAATTGAAAGATATGAAAACTTTATTATTTTAATTGTCTTTCATGTCATTTATTTATTGTGTGTATGAACTTTTCTAATGGAGTTTTCTAACTTACATCGCAAAGCTAACCCCCGGGGAAGGGCACCTCGAAATGAGGATGAGATGCTTCCGGCATGGTGGTTGGATCCGGCCTGGAGTTTACACTAATAGGTGGGGGATCTGAGTGCTCCCATCGATGACGGGACGTACTTCCTTCGGGGAAGGTTGTACCGTGGCCGGTGACGGCCCTTAGGACTCAACCACAGTTCCCACCAATGTTGCTGTTGCGGCGGTCCGGTCATTCAGTTTTATGGTTTAAATCCGTGTGCCTTCGTGGCGGGTCGGATAGTTAGATGGTGGACTTACATCGCAAAACTATTGAAAAACATAATTGTCAGGTGCATTTATTTTCCAAATTTCGCTGTATTGTAACTTGACCTTTTCTATTAACCATGTAAACAACAGGTATTAAACGAAATTCATCTTCTTTAACTTTCAACAATGGTAGAAAATCACGCGATTAAACATCTGATAGAACAATGAAAACGATTTGAAATTCAGGATAACAATGTAATCTGTTGTTAGAATCATGTAAAATGAAATTACGTTTGGACGTCTCTCATAATGATATTTCAAAGAACTGGTTATCATTAATTCCTTGTAGCTTACTTCAAGTGAAAAATAAATGAAATTGAATACGAATATTCATATTTCTTATTTGAATAATCGAATCATACTTTAAAATTGCAGCTGTTTTCGCCCGTTCCTTATCAGGTAAATTGAAATCGAGTTTGAAGGGCGATTATAACTACCACAAATAACTATTACCTTCAGGTATACATAGTACAGAAAAAAATTTAGTAATCGTTAAAAAAAAAAATCTAATTCGAGATTTTGACGAATCTCCACGTTTCAAACCTCCATGAGTTTGAAAAACACATTTTTGGGAATGTCCGTTCGTCTGTCAGGGACAAAAATAATTCGAAATCGCTTTGAGGTACACGGTTGAAATTTGATACATGATCTACAAATTTGTAAATTTGTAGATCAAATTTTGAATAAATCCTGTTCAGAGATAGTCTGTCTGTCCTGCTGTTCGAATATAAGTTAACCCTTAACTGGGGACGTGCTGTCTGTGAGACCGCTAGCAATGGATTTTCGATCATCCTTATTTTATTTTTAGCTCAATTGAATGGATCCACCCTGTAGCTTCCTATTTTGTTACCTTCAATACACGTGCACTTTTTCAACCCATTTCAGCGGATGCTTTTTAAAATAATTCAGTTATTTCTTTAAGCGCGGTCTCTAAGACCGCACCTCCCTGTTAGTGTCCCAGTAATGAACAAGGCTTAGCAGATGGCGCTAAAACTTGGGCCCCGAAATATCATCCAATTTACTGATCCTTTTATGAAGCAGTGCTCCAGACACTTTTAAATGAAGCAGAAAGTGATTTTAGTGATAAGGATAATTGTACAGAAGAGTTTTTCCGATGAAAGTTCGCATTCAACTAATTCTGATATGTACATTCAAATATAATTAATTTTTCTAGTGATAATGTATTTTGAAAAATTTATAAAATATATGAATATACTAAGAGATATATATACAGAATTTATAAGTTGATTTGCATACTAGTTCTTAACCTGTATATTTAAAATGCTCTAGAAAACCGTGCCATGAAAGTCACACAAGCCGATAAAAAAAAAGGCCAATTTTACCCATTGTCAATTTTTTTAATTTTCATATAATTGTTGAATTTTACATTATATTGTTTTCTATGTACCTTCATATACTGTAAAAATAAATATGATTTAAAAAGTAAAAAGTAATATGTTCTTTCAAGAATATTATTTGTTGTCACATGTAATTTCAGAAGAAAACGCATCATCCAAAGCATTTACTTTTTTCAATGATAATATATTTTGAAAAATTTCTAAAACATATCTATATACCAAGAAAAATATCTGCAAAATATATTGGCAGTTTTTCATATTGATACATTTATTAGAAAATTTAATTTGAGTGTAAATGAAATGCGGTCTCGTAGGCCGCACTTCCCCAGTTAAGTCCTAAAATTTCACCACCCCAGTTAAGGGTTAATACCATAAATACAAAACGAGAACAGCTAGATAGATGAGATTCAGTACACAGATATAACATCTATAGTGTCGAAACCTTTCAAATTTTGAACTAAATACAACATCGTATCGATTATCTATCGGTTTGTATTTTCAGAAACATGTAAACGCGATAATACAAAAACACAATAACTTAAATATATAAAATTTGGTATGGAATTTTTTGACTACAAGTGCAGTTTTATGTCCAATAACGGTTTCAATCGAGAAAACGCATCTAAAGCATAAATTCGATTTTCTGATATTCTTAAGGATGTGCCAAGTTTTAATCTCTAAAGCACTCGTCACGAATGATTCGATATATTCAGTAAAAATTCGAAACTCGCGTTAAAAGTCAATATTTCGTAACTGTGGAAGGCTAATGCAATGCAAGGTATTCTCTGGCATCATAAATTTATTAGAGAGTAAGTCATATCCCTGACTCTCTGACCTGCCCGAAGACACAGGTATAATAAATATAGACCGCCACAACAGCAACACTGGTGGGAACCATGATTGAGTCCTAAGGGCCATCAACGGTCACGATACAACCCTTCCCGAAGGAATTATATCCCGTCATCGATGGGAGGAACCAGACCCCCACCTTTTCGTGTACCCTACAGGATAGCGAGAACCAACCACCATACCGGAAGCATCTCATACTCATTTCGATGTGCCCTCCAAAGGGATTATTAGACAGTAAGCGAGAAAGTTTTGGGGAAACCATTACCTATGGTTGCTTCCTTATTATTTACTTACAGTTAAGAAATAATATATAACAGTGGCAGGAAATAAAATGAAATTCGATTATTAAATTATTCACGCTTTTTTTTTTTCACAAACAGAAGACTATTATCACTTTCATCATAACGCAAATTGGAGTGGGAAATGAACTGAAAGGATTGTAATCCTTGGTTTATTTAAATTCCTAGCGTTTTCCTGAATATTTAAATCCCTGCTTCCCTCGAATAGATAATGAAATTTTTCGTCTAAGATAAAATCTTTTGCTCGTTCAGAACAAAGCAGGAAACGCAAGGATTTGAATTTCCAATGTCATTTAAACAATGGACACTCATTTAATAACTAATCTTCTTGAAGAAAGCGATCTGCTGTTTTAAATATAAAGGTCATGTAGCAAAATTCGCCAAAACAACTTGTTGTAATTTTTGTATTTTCGAGATAACATATGTACAAATAGGAATATTGACCGTTAGTCTGACTTTTAATATGTATGAAAAATACTTATGGCATTTTCATGTATAAATGATATACCAAATTTCATTTGGTTCATTTTTTTGTGAGTTACCTTGTAAACATGTGCATGAACGGACAATACAATAGGCTATATGTACACGGTTTTTCTCAAAATTTTATGTATATTTATAATTTTTGTGTTATAATTGCATAACATCCGTCAACCGTCTAGTTTGTAGCGTTTTTCATTTGTCGTGTTTGCAGATAAACTTTGTTTCCCCTATCGGAAATGTCTGATTGAAATTTTCTCGTATGCCCTCCAATAAGGTACGTCTGTATTATTAATTGCATGCAGTTAGTTTACAATAGTTATGATAGAGCCTAATAGATTGCGATCTTTGGCGATTAAGTGCTATCAGGCGGTTAATACACAAGTACCAGCAAACGGGATATATATTTTCGTTCCTTTTTCAATTCCTACGATTAGTTATATATCTTGTTCAATATTTATCTTGCTCAATATATATCAATTCACATATATATCTTGTTCAAATTTTCAATTGTTAATAAAATATTTTTTATTCATCCATTCAAGTTTAAATGCATTTTTAAACTTTTAGTGGATGACACTTGATGTTTATACAGTTTTTTTTTTCAAATATTAATTCATTAAATAAATTTGTTCAGTCATTTCTATTTCGTCGCCAAATGGTCGCCAAGTTTATCGCCAAACTCTGAGATTACTGATGCGACTTCCGATCATAAATAATATAAGATATATATAAATACTATAAGAAAATAAGTAGGAATTCAATTAAATAAATTTTGCCACTTAATATTGTAATTCTGTCATATGTATATACATATTTATATTAATTGTAATTATTTAATAAAAAGTAATTAAAATAAAAAAAAATTTGATCTAAATAGGGATTGAATTAATTTTTTAATATATATATATATATATAACTTGTTTATACTAAGTGATGCCAAAATTTGAGATACAATTACAATTATAGTGAAAATATATCACACCAAAATTCATATATCTAGAACACTGCGTTTTTGTTCCGTCACATCAACATGCTTCAGGAAGAAGTACAACCCAAATTTTAACAGATGCAGTTCAGAATTTGATAAAGATCTATACTTTAGATGATAAAACAGCAAGAAAACTAAATTTCGTTTACCTAAACTGTCCCGCTTTTTAATTATCCCATTTATATGCATGAAAACAATATAAGCTCACATGACGGTCAACCCCATGACGGATTTAGTTTAAAATTTCATTCAGATCTGCACTTTAGATATGAAAACGTGTGTAGAAAATTTTTTCCATCTAGCTCTCTTTGTTTCATATCGTATTAACTATATTCGAACAACCGAACAGACAGACTTCCTCTTAAAGAATTTCTTTCAAAATTTGAAGGGAATCTACACATTTGGTATACAAAATTTCATCCGATTAGCTCAAAACGTTTTTGAATTTTCCTATTCGTAAGCAGAGACATAACGCCACTTCAAGCCCTTGCTATTATAAATTTTTTGTACTTTAAACAATGTGATGGACATAAAGTGGGGGGAGAATATATTTCTAAATTATTAATTCGCTGTGACCGTAATCTTATTTAACCAATTTCTGACATTTATTGATAGAAATTTAGTCGGAAGGGGGTGGGGTATTAATATTAAGTTAATGGAAGTCACAATGGAATTTCAAACTGAGATTTCATTAAGATATGGCAGGAATTTCGAAAGCTGGATATTGATGAGAAACTGATATACTATCCATTTCTGAAGAAACGGACAAAATATCTTGTTCTGGTGACTCAATGACAGACATAGTGAAATATAGGCATAATTTCAAAAAATGTGTTTTACTTACTCAAGAAGGTCAGAAACGAGGAGATTCGTGGAATTCGAATTTGTCGAGAATTAATAAACTTTCTTAGCATATTTCGTTTACAAGAAAAACCCGTAAAATTTCTAGCATACTCTATAATAAGTTTGCCATGCCAGAGAAGGCCTAGCATGGCATTGACGTACAACAGTTATGACATATTAACCTTTGGCGTGAAATAGCATTTTTTACTGAATCTATCGTATGATCCTTGGCGAGTTATTTGGCGATTAATCCCTGGCATTCGTTAACAGCATGAGAAAATTGAATTTGTGTTTCAGATGCGGTTTTCTTAATCGATTGGAACAAAAATTTGGCAACCAAACTGCACATGTAGTCACAAAATCCCATACCAAATTTCATATATTTAAGTTACTGTGTTTTTGAACTATCGCATTTACATGTTTCTGAAAGTACACACGGATAGACAGTCAATCTACTGTTGGTTTTGTCTCAAACTTTAGAAGACGTCTACACTATAGATGTAAAATCTGAGTACCGAATGTTATCTATCTAGCTCTCTTCCTTTTATAATTATCGTGTTAACCCTTTCTAGGGCCGTGGTAAGTATGCTTCCCACCAAATTTATCAATCTTTGTATGACATTATGTAGCTTGACATAAGTTCTGACACATTTTTTTAGTAAGTCAGAAACTTAGAGGCTTCAGTTCTTTATCTCAGACAAAATGATGTCTGAGACAAAATCTTTATCTCAGACAAAATGATGTCTTTATCTCAGACAAAATTTGTTACTTAATTATTAATTAACCAAATTAATTAATGGACCAAATCAAATTTAACTAATAAGCTAAATGAATTCCTTTTCTTATTCTAATTTTAAGCCTAAAAATATTTTAACATAATATGACTAGAAAAAAATGCCCTTTAAAGGGTTAAATTATATTCGAACAGCCAGACAGTCAGACTTCCGCTGAACAGATTTTGCTCAAAATTTAATAGAAATAACTATATTTGAGATAAGGACCTTGTACTATCACCCGTCTAGGTAAAAGCATATTTGAGTTATCTTTGTCAAAGACAGGCGGACAGACATGTTACAAAAAATGTGTTTTTCAAACACTAGGAGGTCTAAAACGTGTTCGAATTTTTTTTACGATTACTATACTTTTTCTTTACACGTATAAGAGAAAGTAAAAAGGTGTTTATCAGGGACATGTTAAACATAGATGCTTTTCGAAATACAGAAATGGAATTTTTCGAAGATTGTAAAACTTTCTGTGCATCTAGGTATGTGTTTGTGTGAAGATATCTACACCTTTTCCCAATCATATATATTTACGAATTTACCATTTATAAACGCAATGCATGCTGGTGAAAACATGCATTTTGTCTGTGTTTAACCTTATGATTCAAAAGTTATGCATATATTATCATCTTTCTGCATTTATTATCAATTATAATCTAAATTTTTTAAGGATCATCTCCAACTCTTCCTTCGAGAGTTTTTGCTTATAACTTCCTACAAGATTATTTTATAATAACTTCCTCCATTTATAATGGCTGTAAATACTTTTTTGTACTTTTCTTTATTGTTTATCATAATGACATGCTTCTTGTGCTTTTATTATTGTGTGAATATTGATTTGAAATAAAATTAATTATTTCCTCAGATGAATAAGTGACGATAGAAAAATGACGAATCGACATTTTTATTTTATTTATTTATTTTTCAAATAAAGGATAGCGTTTCTTCGTTTTGCAAAGCGTTTCTATTTACGAGAAGTATTTCAATGAGAATGCACGAATTCCTCTAAAGTAAATTTCCCATACTTCTCTCTAAAATTGCAATGAATACATCACTGGAAAATATATATATTGTTAACAGATATAATAGGTAAGTAAATATAATACAATTTTATTTGACAAAATTGTAATTGTATATGTAAAAAAAATCCCAATCCATAAAACGTCATGGTATTTTTAGATAAATTATGAAATTTGAGAACTATTTGAATATATCATATGTTTTTTCTAGACATTATACGCAGAACCTAGTATTCTATGGAATTGCAAATAGTATTTAGATAAAATTTTTGAACTGAGTATATAAAATATAAGAACTGTATGAATACATTGTATGCTTTTCTTAAACTTTATATGTCTGGATATTCTATAAAATGCCAATTGCTATTTCAGCAAAATATGGAAACTGAGTATAAAATATAAGAATTATTTGAGTACATTCTATGCTTTTCCTGGACATTATAAGCCTAGATATTCTATATAATGGCAATTGCTTTTTAGATAAAATATAAGAATTGTTTGAGTACATTGTATGCTTTTACTGGACATTATAAGTCTAGATATTATATATAATGGCAATTACTATTTAGATAAAATATAAGAATTGTTTGAGTACATTGTATGCTTTTCCTGGACATTATAAGCCTAGATATTCTATATCTGGCAATTGCTATTTAGATAAAATATAAAAATTGTTTCAGTACATTGTATGCTTTTCCTGGACATTATAGGCCTAGATATTCTATATAATGGCAACTGCTATTTAGATAAAATATGAGAATTGTTTGAGTACATTGTATGCTTTTCCTAGACATTATAAGCCTAGATATTCTATATAATGGCAATTGCTATTTAGATAAAATATAAGAATTGTTTGAGTACATTGTATGCTTTTACTGGACATTATAAGTCTAGATATTATATATAATGGCAATTACTATTTAGATGAAATATAAGAATTGTTTGAGTACATTGTATGCTTTTCCTGGACATTATAGGCCTAGATATTCTATATAATGGCAACTGCTATTTAGATAAAATATGAGAATTGTTTGAGTACATTGTATGCTTTTCCTAGACATTATAAGCCTAGATATTCTATATAATGGCAATTGCTATTTAGATAAAATATAAGAATTGTTTGAGTACATTGGATGCTTTTCCTGGACATTTTACGCCTAGATATTCCACAGAATAGTAAATGTTATTTCAGCAAAATATTGAAAATGAGTATAAAATATAAGAATTACTTGAATGCATTGTATTCTTTTCCAAGATATTATAAGCCTAGATATTCTATATATGGCAATTGCTATTTAGATAAAATATAAGAATTATTTGAATATATTGTATGCTATTTCTGGACATTATAAGCCAAGATATTCTATATAATGGCAATTGCTTTTTAGATAAAATATAAGAATTGTTTGAGTACATTGTATGCTTTTCCTGGACATTATACGACTAGATATTCTACAAAATAGTAAATGTTATTTAAGCAAAATATTGAAATTGAGTATAGAATATAAGGATTATTTGAATATATTGTATGCTATTTCTGGACATTATAAGCCTGGATATTCTATATAATGGCAATTGCTATTTAGATAAAATATAAGAATTGTTTGAGTACATTGCATGCTTTTCTTAGACATTGTATGCTTAAATATTCTATAGAATAGGAAATGTTATTTAAGCAAAATATCGGAATTAAATACGAAATATGATAATCATTTGAATATGTTATATGTTTTCCCAGGTATTGCATGTAATTCTAAGTTATTCTTTAAAATAACAAATCATTCAAAACATTAAAAATAATCAAAATATTGAAGAATATGGCGAAATATTGGAATTATATACTTTCACTAGACATTATATGTAATAACTTCATATTCTGAGGCAGTTGCTTTGGGAGGTATTCTTTCTATGAAAAGCATTTCACTGATGTTTGGAGATAAAATTTGGCCAAGGATATTTATGCAAAATACTGTAATTTAATATGAAATATGAGAATTATTTAAAGATGTAATATCATTTCTTGGCGCACTGTATGCATTACTGAACAGCCTGAAAAATAACAAATGGTATTTAAGCAAGGTATGAATAACTTTATATTTAAAAACCATTCATTCTATAGAAGTACGAATATTACTTAAAATAAAAATAATACAGAACCATTAAAAATCTTTATTCAAAATATCTAAAGCAAAATTTAAGTAATATAAGACTATATCTCTCTTATTAAAAATTGAAATAAAATACGACTCTAATTATTGCATAAAAAAAGGACCTAATTTTTATTTTGAATTGCATTTAATTTTGCGATATTCAAAACGAATTAGTGATGTGGTTCTTATTTTGTCATAAGACAATACATAAAATTTCTTGAGATATTAATCTTTTTCTGTTTTACTTAAACATGTTTAGGCATTCTGTAAAGGCATTTCGAAACGAATTAGTGATATGGTTCTTATTTTGCCAACTTATATATATATATATATATACAACTTGAAAGGAAAAATAAATGCATCTCAAAGAAGAATTTTTTTAAATTTTAATTTAAATGTTAATTAATTAAAAATTAAGGTGAATTTTGATGTTTTTCCGCTTTTTTGCAATAACTTCTAAAATTATTATTTCACAACAATAAATTTTACACCATTTAAAATTTTTAAAATATTGCCTTTTTAATTATTCGAATTTAAAAGTCGTATAAATTTTTCTTAAATTTGTCAAAATTTTAAAAAATATTTTTCTTTTATAATTGCCAACAATACCGACGGGATACATCAGTCCACGACACAGGTGAGGAGAAAAAGAGCGAAAGAGAGACCGACATATTTTTCTTCAGTGATTTTATGCTATGAGTTTCTGATAGGGATTTTATGACACGAGTCGATTTAAGTAAGGGAATTTTAGGCTTCTCTAAAAGAATGTTGCAAAGCATTAAGGACTTTCATCCCTTCACTCGGAGCGTGGGAAGCGCTGTTTTTACCGTTGTCCAAAGCGCATGTAGCATTAATTAAATGAAAAAGTTGAAATTGCATAAAAAAAAGAGAATATTTTAGAATGAAGTTAATATGGGCTAAATAAATCTAAAAATTAGAAAATTAATTAAGATTTAAATTCGAATTTAAAATATCATTACATAGACAGGGTGTCTCAAAAACCTTGACCGCGTCTTTTATTGCTTAAATATTGATGACAGACATATACTATGAATTACAAAGTTGCGTAAAAAAAAGGTGCAAAATGTTATGAAATCGATTAAAATTTTCAGAGGATTAAACTTTAAAAATTACAAAATTTAAATTTTTATACGGACCCCATACGAAAAAATATCCCAATGAATAAAATATGCTCCATCCTCTAATAAGTTCATGTACAAAATTTCAGAATTGTACCGTGAAAACTCTCAAAGATATGTTAAAACAAAGTTGGTGAAGGGTCAATCACAAATTAAAATGCAAATGTTTTCAGCTTCAGTGCAGATGACGCGACGCAGGAATGCATCATAAGAAGATAAAATATGCTTCATATCTTTAGTTTTAAATTCAAATTTTAAAATCTATACTTCCTGAAAAATACTTTAAAATTTTATATCATGAATTATAGAATATAACTTAAAAATATCACAATCAGCGAACTTGTGAAAACACTTATGTAATCTTTCCTTTAAGTTATAATTTCTAAAATTTTTAATACTTTTGAACCAATAAATAGCAAAATTATTCTTTATTTATTTAATCATTACTTTCTTTGTTAATTTGTGTACGACCCCAAAAACACGAACATCCGACATGATTTTTCCTCTTTGCGAACTCATATCCAGGCATCGAAAAGTGGTTTAAGTCAACATTTATGTAGTTTCATATCTTTGAGACTTTTTGTGATAAATTGCTGAAATTTTTTACATGACATTATTAGAGGATGGGCACATTTTACTCATTAGGAATTTTTTCGTACGGGGTCCATATAAAAATTTAAATTTTGTATTTTTTAAAAGTTTAATACCCTGAAAATTTTAATCGATTTCATAACATTTTACACCTTTATTTTATGAAACTTTGTAATTTACAGTATATGTCTATGATCAATATTTAAGGAGTAAAAGCCGCGATCAAGGTTTTTGAGACACCCTGTATATATAAATTTGAGATTCTTAAATTTATTCTTACCAAATAAACTAAGAGCCAAATGCGGCTGGTTTTTATATAGAATTTGTAACAAATTTTCTTCTTGTTACAATGAAGTACAGGTTAAGGAATCGAGATTCTGTTTATTTTTTCATATTCTTAGGTAAACTATGCTAAGTTTTATTTATCCTTTTAATACGGGAAATAATTTCATGAAATTTGTAAATGAAACCATCCGATATTAAATGTATTAAGAAATATATCCTTTAAGATGAATTATTATTATTGCTATTTTATTAATTGTTTTTATCGAGTAGGTTTTAATCCTACCAACATATTTCTGTACTCAAAATCCGTTACATACAATAGCATACCCAGTCATTTTGTGGAAATTTATCCTAAATTTTGTCTGATTAACATGGAAGTGAAATTGGCAGATAAATAGTGAAAATTAGATTTATGTGGCGAGAACAATTGAGTCATGTGAATTAATGACATGCCATTATAATGACATTCTTGTTTACAATGTCCAGAATAAGTGCAAGGTTGCTCATTGTAATAATATATCTTAAATATCTGCAACAATATGAAGTTGATATACTGTTGAGGAAACAATTAATATTGTTACAAAATTTCTGGGTTCGTTTGGATAGTGGGAGTTATACGGTGTGGAGAACACTCAATCAGCAGGCGGCAGTAGAAAATGAAACAACGACGCTTATTTACACGAAGACACACAGGGCAACACAAAGACGACAACTATATACAGCACACAATTATCTTCAGCCGAGACGTGCAGACAACAGCACACAACAGACTCTAATGAAGACCGTAGCACACAACTTAATTCAGCACTCACTTGACTCCGTCGCTGCTCCGCTAATCTCTGGAAGGCCAGTTCTTTCTGCCGATTCCGACTACTCTGCCCCAGCAATTGCGGCCGCTTCCTTTTATAGGTCTCAGGAGGCGGGGCTAGACGCCTCTCAACCAATCAGGAACGTTCGAGGCGTATCTCCGTTCCTACTGGACGGGTCGGGAAAATTCTCGATGTTTCGGGTATAATCTATTTTGGCGCCAAAGTCGCCAAATTCGTCGGAAAGTCGCCAAATGGTCGCCAAGCTCCGGGAACCTCCGACGCGACACCGGACTCCGTCCAATACCGATGACTGTAAAACATTTTTTCCGATAGTGGAACCAACTATGCTGGGAAGCAACATTACAGATTCGTAACAATATCAAATTATGCACAAGAGATTTATTTGCATTGGAACTCCGTTACAGTCACCAGTAATTAATGCGCCGGCGAAAAGCTGCTTTTAAATAATGGGTTTGTATTTTTCCTTTAGACTGGATTTGTATGGATGGTAAGTAGTTGTTTTTTATTTTTCCTTTAGGAAAAAACCGTGAATTTAAATTTAACATTAACGATTTTATTATCTCTTGTGACTGATTTTCTTTGGAAAGGAAAATGATTCCATTATTTTATTTATTTGCAACACGATTAAAGTTAAAATTAAGATTTCTTACGAGTAAAAGAATAATGATTTTTATGTAACAATTCACTAGATGAACTACGTCCTCACATTGTACATAAGAATATAAAGGGAAATTTTTTATGCGTGTATTTGTGTTACAGCGTTCTGTAAGATAGATTCGAGATTTGTATGTCTAAAATGTTTAAATGGATTAAAATTAACATAAAATCGGACTAAATTTGTTAATCATCGTTTGGTAACATATCTCAAGTTTGGATAGTTAACATGTTAGAATAGGTGGAAAGTCTGTGTCAAAGAATTTTTTTCAGTTAAATAGTTTGAGAACCAGCAGAAGAGGTTAGGGATGATGAATATTTTACGAGCGGTTATTACGTAACCAATATCAAAAAGTCACAAATACCAGTGATCAATACTTTTCAAAAAGGGGTGGGGTTCAAATCCTTGATACGATCTTAATGGTTGATATTTCGATTACAGGTTTTGGATCACGATAGAAAATAACAATCGATACGATATCACTGAAATTTACCGGAGCGGTGACTTCACTGGAAAGTAACAATCGCTACGATTTGTCCAATGGAAACTCTCGAACAAAATAGAAAAGGAGAAATCTGTGAATGGATTGAAAAATAAACGGACCGGTTATTGGAATTATCATATCTTTGAATTGCATATCACTGAAATTTATCGGAGCGGTGAATTCACTGGGAAGTGTGGAGTCGCCGCTCCACTTCCTAAGAGTAACCTTGACTTTCTGATATTCGCATTTGATGATGCACTATTCCACACAAATCCTTTTTAATTGCTTGTGACATGACTTTGCATATATTCCGTTTACTGCTGGCGCCATCTATTGGTAGAATATAGAACTGAAGTCAACAATTTAAAGAAATGACGTATCTATTTAATTCAAATTTTTCAGAAAATGGTTTACTCCAATAAAGAAATTAAATAAATAGTTTTGAAAAAAAATCAAATTTAAGAAGTAAGCTGAAATAGATAAATTAATTCAATCACACGTTACTTAAATTAGTAAATTAAGTATTAATTACAATGAATAAATTTTATGTTTAATATTAAGTAATAATTTTTACTTTATAATATGACTGAAATAACAGATATTTGGAACAAATATTTAAAAATAACAATCTCAAAATTATTTGTTATTCAAAAAGTCGTGGATTATGCATCTCTAAACAAAACAGAAAAGGAGAAATCTGTGAATGGATTGAAAAGTCAACGAACCGGTTATTGGAATTATCGTATCGTTGAATTGCATATCACTGAAATTTATCGGAGCGGTGACTTCACTGGAAAGTGTGAAGTCGCTGCTCCACTTCATGAGAGTAACCTTCACTTTCAGATATTCGCATTTGATGATGCACTATTCTATACAAATCCTTTTTAATTGCTTGTGACTTGACTTTCGAAATATTCCATTTACTGCTGGCGCCATCTATTGGTAAAATATAGAACTTAAGTAAACAATTTAAAGATCTGACATATATCTATATCTATACTTATAATAAAGCTCAATGTGTGTGTGTGTGTGTGTGTGTGTGAGTGTATGTGTGTGTGTGTGTGTGTGAGTGTATGTGTGTGTGTTGGCGCTCTACAGGCCAGACCATTCAACCTACAGCTACCAAATTTGGCACGTGTATACCTTGGAGGCCGGGAATGTGCACCTGGGGGTTATTTTTTCGAATTTTTAATTAGAATTTTATTTATTTAAAAATTAAGCAAAATTTTGGCGTGTTTCTGCTATAACTTCCGAAAATATTACCGCACAAAAAAGATTTTTACATGAAGTTAAAGATCAAAAATTTATCTTTTAAATGATACCAATGTTTTAACCTTAAAATTTAATTTCTATTTTTAATGAATTTTTAAATAAATATTTTAACTATATTTCAAAGAATGTCAGAAAGGTATGTCAGAAAGTTGCTAGGAGTTCAAGTCGTTGTATTTTTAAGCTCTTCTGCTCTATTTTATTATACTATCTGATATATTAAAAGTTGTCATATCTTTTTCTAGGTTCACTTTTTATTTCTTTGCCCTTTTTATGTATCTATAAACAAAACATTTTCGACGTGACAGTTATATTATGAAATATCGCCAATAAGCATACTGATCTATTTACCTTATAAACACGTTTTCATGCCAGCGTCCTGGCATAGGGGTAGCGAGTCTTCCCCGTGAACTGGGCGTCTTGTGTTCGAATACCTTTTTGGGCATGGTTGTTCTTCCGTTGTTCTATCTGTGAGATGTGTGAATGTGCCCTCCTGTAAAAAGGGGTTGCGTAAGCGAATGAGTGATGTGTGAGTAGCAAAGTCGTACTCTTGGACCAAATTGGCGCTACTATAAAAGCAAGAAACGCTCCCCCACCGGCTTAAAAAAGCTGTCGTCGTAACAGTGGGCTTGTCCACGGCAAGTGACATAAGAAACAACAACAACCACACATGTTTTCATTCAGGTAACAGAAATTCTTAAATTTTTCGGCATTTGTACATTTTTGGCACTGGCAGTATAAATTTCATATGAAATACAAATTGGCGAAATCGGTGTGATATATTCCCCAGGGAATAAGTGTTCATGGATTCCGACAATTGTTTAAAATATAAAAATGATTGGCGAACCATTGTCGTCGAAAGCAATTAGAATTTCTCATTTTAGATGAAGATCTAGGTCGATACAGTAGAGATTATTGAGTTTGAACTGTGCACTTGTTATATAATCCATGCCATAAAACGTGCATCGTATCTCACGCTTAACTAATGTTTTCAGTTCACGCTGGATACTGCGTGACGGAGGTTTGCTATTTCTATTAACATAAAATAATAGAGACACAATTTAAAAACAATAAGTATATCCTTACTCTTAATCAATGAATTTCTACTTATTGTTTCTTTTAGTGAATTACCTTTTGTCGTTTTCCGGTCTAAAGGGAAATTATTCAAATGTAACAGAAAGAAATTAACCAGTGGGATTGGTCTCCGCAAAACTTTCTCGCATTCTCTCTAATAAAGGTATTTTCCCAGAGAACGCCTTGATTGGTATTGGAGTGCAATAGTTACGAAATATTTTCTGGCGTGAATTTTGTATTTTTACTGAATCTATCCTGCAATCCTTGGCGAATTATTTGGTGATTAATCTCTGACATGCGGTTAATAGTATCTAAAAATCGAATTTGTGTTTTATATGAGTTTTTCCAAACCGATTGGAACAGAAATTTGGCACAAAACTACACTTGCAGTCACAAAATCCTATACCAAATTTTATATATTTAAGTCACTGCATTTTTGAATTATCGTGTTTGCATGTTTCTGAAAGTTCAGACCGACAGACAATCAATCCCTTGCTGGATTTGGCCCAAAATTTTATATATGTCTACAATATAGATGTTAATTCTGTGTACCGAATTTAATTTATTTAGCTCTCTTCGTCTTGTAGTTATTTTGTTAACCCTTTCTAGGGCCGTGGGAAGTATGCTTCCCACCAAATTTATCAATCTTTGTATGAAATTATGTAGGTTGGCATCAGTTCTGACAACTATTTTTAGAAAGACAGAAACTTAGAGGCTTTAGTTCTTTAGTTTACACAAAATGACGTGCCTTGATTTGTTACTTAATTATTAATTAACCAAATTAATTAATGAATCAAATTAAATTTATCTAATAAGCTATATGAATCCCTTTTCTTATTCTAATTTCAAGCCTAAAAATATTCTAACATAATATGACTAGAAAAAAATAGCCCTTTAGGTGGTTAAATTATATTCAAATAGCCGGACAGACAGACTTCCTCTGAGAGGTTTTTGCTCAAAATTTGATGGAAATTTACAAATTTGATATAAATACCGCATACCAAATTTCATACGTCTAGACGAAAACGTTTTTTTTTTTTTTTTTTTTTTTTTTTGGTTTCTTTGTTACAGACAGACAGGAATTTTCTTAAATGTGTTTTTTGAACTCAGTGAAATCTAAAACTTGGAAATTCATCACAATCCCGAATTCGAATTTTTGAGAATTGCATTACTTTCTCTATACTACGTGTACAAGTAGTTTAATAAATGTTCACACTGATATATTTTCTTCTTTCTTGTATGCAAAGCATACAATTGGAAAGTATGGTAATTGCTAAAAAAATTCGAACTCAAAATGTTGACGAATTTTTACATTTTAGACATCTCTGAATCCGATTGTTGTAATTATGCCCCGCTGTCTGGTTACAGGGTAATCCAAAAACGAATTGGAGCTAAACAAATGAAATTTTGCATGCGGACTTCACGTTAAATTTGTAGATTTCTGTAAAATTTTGAAGAAAATCGAGAGGCACTCTGTCTATCCGGCAAGTGAACATAATAACTGCAAAACAAAATAAATTTAATTCATAAAATGTGTTTCACAGATTTAGCATTTAAATTTCAGATCTGTATCAAATATGGATCCAAATCATTCAAGGGCATGCACTGCATGCATGTAAAAGCTCAATTCAGCAAACGTTTGAGCTTCACACAACTCTTACGCTTCGAGGGACTGATCCACCTATTCCGCCGTCCTTTACACGACTCGCTTCACGACTATGACTAACCGCATCTTGAGATTGCCGGCTTTTTATAGTTCCTGGAGGCGGGCAGAGAAGGTTCTGGACCAATCAGTCATATCTTGGTTCCTATTAGTTCAACTGCTAAAATTCTGGAAGTTTCTAGTAATATCTATTTTGTAGCCAAAGTCGCCAAATGGTCCCCAAGTTTGTCACTAAAGTCTGAGATCACTGAAGAGGCACCCGATCAGCACCCAACAGAGCTCATCGTAAAACAGACTTTCCAGTGATTGAACTAACTGTGTTGTGAAGCAACTTTACAAGTTTGGAACAATACTATATTTGCAACTAGGTGTCGACTTTTGGTTTCAGTTCTTTGGAAAAGCAGTCAAAAAATATATGCGATTTTTTAGACTGCTATTAACACATTCCGTACGGATCACGAGATTTCTCGTTTTTAGCAGACCAAATGTTGTGGTCGAATCTCGAGATAACTCGTTTTCATGTTTTTTCCCCCGGCTAAATCGATGCATAACTAACCACAACACATTAATGACAACACAGAAATCTGTAAGACATACGCCTGGGACAACACGTTTTTGGGCAAACTTGTACGGTCTAAAATCATAACAACTTTGTTATTTATGAACCAATAAAAGACGAGAAACGCAACACGAGAAAACTCGTGGTAGGTCTGTAACAGATGTGACGCGAAACACGAGAAAACTCGTTAACGGTCCTTCATGTCTTAAAGCAAGATACTGCTGCAAATCGAGCCGAACACCATTGCACAAGGGAATATGCTTTACAAAATATCACACTCCAAAGCATTATTCAAGTCTGTGAAAAAAATAATATATAAAATATAAAAAATCTTTTATAATAAAGACACGTATAAAATACATGTATTATTTAAGAATACCTAATGTAAATATAATACCAAATGCAAATTAAAAATGTGCATATATGCATCCTATTGTTTGCCAAGCATGCTTCTAGAGCGTTCAAAAATGTGTGGGCCCTGGGATCGCGTTTAGCCCGCAGAGGGCCGTACGCAATGTGTTAATGACGCATTCCGTAAGTTCCTTTCAAATCGTCCGCAAAATCGTAAGTTCTTTTACTGAATTGTATTGCAAGAGAGGGAATAATCTAGTTAAATGTATGTCCTGTCTCGAAAGGAAACAATGGCCATTTTGGGACTGACCTCATTTTTACTTTCTTGTGTACGTAGTGACGTAGTACAAAGAACGTATGTACGCGTAGTATAAAGAATGTATAGTAATCATAAAAAATTCAAATCCTTTTGTCTATCTGTCTATGATAGAGATAACTCAAAAAGGCTTTGAGTTCGATGGTTGAAATTTGGTATACGGTGTTTACACCAAATTCGGCGATTTCTATTAAATTTTGAGTAAATTCGTCAGAGAAAGTCCGTCTGTCCAGCCGTTTGAATATGAGTTAACACGATAATTACAAAAACGAAAAGAGGTAATCAGAGAATGCACTGATTTAACATCTATTATGTGGACACTTATGAAATTTTTAGCCAGATCCATTTAAGGGTTGATTGCCTGTCTGTCTGTGTGTTAAAAACATATAAACGTCATAACTCTAAAACGGAATTAATTTGTGGAGATGGCATTCCCGAGGACAGACCCCGCGACGTTACGCTCCGTAGCCATGTAGCATAACCACTAGACAAAAGTGACCACTCGTATCCGGAGGATGTTAACTATGTTATGAAGCTACCACCACAATACTCCCCGACCAGTGAGTCGGCGGAAAGACGAACCATATTATCACGCCAAGCGTTATGACGTCACAACTTAAATGTATGAAATTCGGTATGTGATTTTATGACTATCAATGTAGCTGTGTGTAAAATTTTTGTTTCAATCTTCAGGTAAAAAATTTATATAAAACACAAATACAATTTTTGGATACTATTAACCGCATATCAGAGAGGAATCGCCAAAAAAATTCGCCAAGGATTACTCGAGAGATTCGATAAAAAGGCTAAATTCGCGAGAAGAGTTATTATTTTGTAACTATTGTACGACAGAGCCATGTAAAAGCGTTAGATGACATGACAAATTTATTAGAGAGTAAGCGTGAAAACTTGGATGGATCATTCCCTGTGATTTTGAACGAGGGCCAAGTGACGAGGACTATATCAACTGAAATTTTTAAGACCAGTAAATCTGATTTCGGCGATTTTCCTTAGAATACGTCATCAAGTATGAATGCACGGAAAACTAGAGCTTGAAATAATAGCTACAGGAAAATGAGATGAGATTAAGCCATGGGGACGGTTGAAATGGAATGACTTGAATACATTTTCTTGTGCACACAGGTGCACTAACAATAAAAGCTGCCGACTTTTATTTAACAATAAAAGCTGCCAACTTTTATTGTTGACGCACCTGTGTGAAACAACTGAACGAAAACGTGCGGTGAACACTTTCAATAGCCGCGAGGCCACCAAAAAGCGAGTTCAACGAAATCCGAGGATTTCCATGAGAAAGATGGCTTGTGAACTGGGAATAAGTGACCGATCAGTGCAACGAATGTCAAAATCAGAGCTCGGATAAAAGCCTTACAAGTTCCAGAAAGTTCAGCTTCTCTCTAAAGAAAACAAACGCGTGCGGCTCAAACTCAGCGCTGGTAGAGATTCCTTTCCGCTAATGAGAAGCTCTTTACCGTCCAACAAGCACATAAATCCTAGAACTATAGGATCTAGTCTGTAGATGGTCCAAACGCTTCAGCAATTGTTGAACATCACCAACATCCGAAATCGGTCATGGTATGGCGCGTAATTTGCGCAAGTGGCAAGACACCTCTGGTTTTTGTGGATGAGGGCGTTAAAGTAAATCGCAAAGTGTACCAGCGGAACATTCTAGAAATTATTACATTTCCGTGAGCCAAAACTAACAATGTAAAATGGGAGTTTCAACAAGACTCCGCGCCAGCTCACAAGGCTAAAAGAACAGAAGAGTGGTACAAGGCGCATTTTCCGGTCGTGATGTCATATGGGGAGTGGGCACAACACTCGCTGAATCCCAATCCCATGATCACAGTGTATATGGTCCATTTTGGAGTCTAGATGAGTGGTGTAAGGCGCATTTTCCGGTCGTGATATCATCTGGAGAGTGGGTACAACACACGCTGAATCCCAATCCCATGATCACAGTGTATATGGTCCATTTTGGAGTCTAGATGAGTGGTGTAAGGCGCATTTTCCGGTCGTGATATCATCTGGAGAGTGGGTACAACACACGCTGAATCCCAATCCCATGATCACAGTGTATGGTCCATTTTGGAGTCTAGGTCTTGCACAAAACAACGTAAAAATTTGAACACTGTAAAACAATGGCTTCGGTGGGACTGGGATAGATTATAGGTAAAAGACTTGCGATCCATTGCTGAAAATTTTAATAAGCGTTTGCGCCTCTGCATTACTGCAAAAGGCTGTCACTTTGAAACAAATTAAAAAAATTTTTATTTATAAAAATCTGCTCTTATTATTCTTTGTTATATTTTGTTAATTTATTTATTTTTAAACAAGTTATGTTAAAAATTGTTGTCCGGGATTTTCTGCCGCACCCTGTATATATTAATTTAAGACTTACTAGTAGAGTTACTGAGATTTCTCACGAAAAAGATGGTAGGATGGGAAAGGCAGGGGGGGGGGGTAAGCAACCATTAATGATCATGAGCTTTCACATTAAATAAAAATTGGCGAAAACGGTACACTGTATATAACTGGAGGATTCTCTTGCTTTCTTAATTATTTTAAATGTAATGATGATCTTTATACCATGATTACACCATTATTTTCCTTTACAGCGAAAGTAAATAAAGTAGAGTTATTGGCATTTCTCTAGTAAAGGATGGTAGGGGGGGGGGAGGTGAGATGACGAACAGACGTCCATTAGTGATCGTAAACTTCAATATGAAATAAAAATTGGCAAAATCAGTACACTGAATATACTTGGAGGACTAGTTCTTTGGTTTTCTTCATTATTTTAAATTTAATAATGATTTGAACTTTGTGAAATCTTGGATCAAAGTGCTAACGAGCAGATTATTTATTTTTCTATCAGTTTATATGTAAACAGGATAATACAAAGTTATCATTAGCAATAATGGAAATTTATTATGTTGTTTTAAAAGACAAAATTATTTATCTATATCAGATTTTCACCTTAATCGGTCAAATGAAGAAAATCCGAAATTAATAACTATCTTTAATATATTATGAAATTAAACACAAAATATTCCGCATTGAGTAAATATATGAAGGACCCATGAGGAAAAAGCTTTTTTAATTCTGCCCTCATGATGTGTAATGGATTCGGCATGGCATTGACGTGTATCACGTCAGCATACATACTCACCATGTGGAATTAATAGAGTTTTAAAAAATATTAAGATTATAGTTAATGCAAATTTTCTTCTTTGATGTAAAATTGAATTATCTTCCTTTTCTTAACGCTCCCAAATGATTACGAAATTTAATAATATTTATGATAAACATTTTTTTTTTTCTAAATTTGTGCTGTGTTGGTATACAAAGGGGTTATCATCCGTTCCCATCCACTTCAATGGAATTGAGAAACTTAATCAGTCTTATCAAGGAATTGGTTTCCAAATATAGTACAAACATGCTTAAAATTATCGCAGCCTGACTCAACTGGTTGCTAATAATAGAATCATTGAAGAGATATTTCCTAAAAATAATGCAACCTCTTGCATAAAGACACACTTCCGACATTTTTTTTTTTTTTTAAGTTTTGGACTTTAATTTTTGATACTTGACGCGATAATCGCTAAAAACATTTCAAACTATTACGTAAGGACACACCTCCAGCTAATACTTTGAACATTGAACTTAAAAATTTGGGAATTTTGTCATTTGGAAATTTTTTATCAGTTTTAACTGAAATCAAATAAATACAGTCTGATTCAATTTCCTTAATAATGCTTCGGCTTATTTCAAGCAAATCTTCCTGGTCAGGCTTTTATCGAACAAAAATTTAACACATCGAGTCAATATTTCAACTCATCCTAATAGAAACTGAAGGAATTTTTGAAATCATTTCTGTGATAAACAATTGTTTTAAAATAATATATGAGAAATTTTCTTCTCAAAACGAGATATCGTTTTTTATACAATGTGTTAAAGTTCACTGCTTACTACCAGAATTTGAAGATTTCCTGCTGAAATCTATATTTTTGCCTGCGATTTACGATGAATTCAATAATTGAAAAAGAAATGGCCATTACGAAATACGCTAGGTGAGGTTATTTTATGTCATTCTTTTATTGAAAATTTCTGTATCTGCGCTGTTTGTATAAACATTTAGAAATTTGTAGTGAAATGATTTCATCAATTAAATTTTTTGTTTAAAATATATTTCCGGAAATTAGAAACTAAAAAATGGAAGGTCAAGTTTCCATTAGTTAATTTTAATTCTTTTATAGTTATAATATGTCCCTTGCAGTTATGTAAAACCTCTTTATGTATGCTGGATATTTTCAGAAACTGTTTTAGTCTTCGCCAGTTAAATTTATATCATTCGATAGTTTTAAAGCATGCTTGATGACACGATGAATCTAATGAATATGTCAAATAATTTTAAAACATTTTTTTGTAGATTTTGGGTGTTCTGAATAATTTATAAAATATTTTTTTTAGATTTCAGTTGCGGATTTTGTATCGAACATTTTAAACGCAACCCTGCTTATTATTTCTTGTGATATATTAAATATCTTATATTCGTCGTTAACTATTCAGTGTCATTTTAGATTATTGGATAATTTTACAACTTTCATAAAGCTACTGATTGTCCGGAATAATTTATAAAAAATTGCTTTCAGCTTCTGATATTGTATCGAACATTTTAAGCGTGACTCTGCTTATTATTTCATGTGACCTATTAAATATCTTATATTCGTCGTTAACTATTCTGGGTCATTTTAGATCATCGGATAATTTTACCACATTTATGAAGCTACTGATTGTCTCAAATAATTTATAAAAAATTGGTTTTAGATTTTAGTTGCTAATTTTCCATCGAATATTTTAAGCGCGAATATATCGAATATTTTTTTAATTATTCTGCTTATTAATTATTTTACTTGATATATTAAATATCTTATTTTCGTCATTAACTATTCAGTGTCATTTTAGATCATCGGATAATTCTACCACATTCATAAAGCTACTGATTGTCCTGAATAATTTATATATATATATATATATATATTTTTTTTTTTATTATTATTTTTTTTTTTTTTTTTTTTTTTTAAGATTTGAGGTGCGAATTTTGTATTGGACATTTTAAGCGCAACTCGGCTTATTATTTCACGTGATATATTAAATATCTTATTTTCGTCGTTAACTATTTAGTGTCATTTTAGATCATTGGATAATTCTGCCACATTCATAAAGCTACTGATTGTCCCAAATAATTTATAATTTTTTTTTTTTAATATTTTAGTTGCTGATTTTGTATTGAACATTTTAAGCGCAGCTCTGCTTATGATTTCATGCCATATATTAAATATCTTATTTTCGTCGTTAACTATTTAGAGTCATTTTAGATCATTGGATAATTTTAACACATTCATAAAGCTACTGATTGTCTCGAATAATTTATAAAATATTGGTTTTAGATTTCAGTTGCTAATTTTCTATCGAATATTTTAAGCGCGAATATATCGAATATTTTATTAATTATTTTACGTGATATATTAAATATCTTATTTTCGTCATTAACTATTCAGTGTCATTTTAGATCATCGGATAATTCTGCCACATTCATAAAGCTACTGATTGTCCTGAATAATTTATAATTTTTTTTTAGATTTCAGTTGCGGATTTTGTATAGAACATTTTAAGTGCAACTCTGCTTATTATTTCATGCCATATATTAAATATCTTCTTTTCGTCGTTAACTATTTAGTGTCATTTTAGATCATTGGATAATTCTGCCACATTTATAAAGCTAATGATTGTCCCGAATAATTTATAAAAAACTGATGTTAGATTTCAGTTTCTGATTTTGTATCGAACATTTTAAGCGCTTTCATCTGCATTGTAGCAACTCTGCTTATTATCTCATGTAACATTAAATATCCAACATTTGTCATTAAATGCTTAATGTCATTTTAGATTGAATAATTTCAATACATTCATGAAACTATAGACTATCCTGAATAATTTATAAAACACTATTTTTAGCATTTTGATTATTAATTTTAAATTATTCAATATTTTTAACTCATTCATAATTGGCTGCAGTAACTTTGAAAATTATTTCATGCGATATAAAATATTTCATAAATCAATGTTAAATATTCAGTAAAAAAACTAAATATTCAGATAAGTTTAATACATCATAAGACCACGGCGGGATTAATAATTATTCCATATAAATAAGTTTTAAACTGTTTTCAGATTTTGATAGCTAATTTCTTTTATCATTGGATATTTTAGCCCATAGTTTTGGAAAACCTGTTAATAATTTTATTAGCATTAATTCTGCTTATTATATTAGTACATATTTTGTAGTGCATTGCGTGACCAAATAATACCGATTTTACAATGAATTAATTGCCTCTAGCAACCATCTTGTTCACACCGCATATGGCTTTTCTGGCTACTAACCTTTTTATCATTTGAGAACATGATGCTGCTTTGGTTTTAGTTTTTGGGGCGATTTCAAGGCAACAAATTGTTGAAGCCTCAAAATGCGTAGTCAACAAATTGGCGATTTATCCCTTTTTTATTTTGGAGAAGGCTTTCACAGTATAGCTTTTGAAATTTATATCGTCTGCTAATGTAGTTTTATTTTGGAGTCGGCTTTCTTCACAGTATAATTTTTCCATTATCTATCGTCTGCTAATGTAATTTTTTTTGACAATATCTTTTTTTATTTTTTTATTTTAGTTTTATGCTTGTATGTAAATTATAATGTCTTTATGTAGAATCTAAAAAAAAATTATAAAGAATTTGGAAATAGTCTGAATTTACTCAAAACGACTTTCAGCTTATGCTCATTAGTTTAATTTACTTATTTAATTTTTTATAGAATAGAAGATTTTAGATTTTTTTTCTTTCTATTAACACATTGTAATATATGTAAGAGATTTTGACATGCATATTGGAATAGAGTTCGGCATTCTGAAATCTAGGGGTATTTCATATTATAGAATCTTTATTGGATAAAAAAATAAATTAAAATAATTCGCAGATTAATTACCAGAAAATTTTATAGAAAATTTTAAAAACTAATAATTACCAAATTATTTTAAAATTGTCAAAGAATTAATCATTAACAAATAAATTAAAAAAATAAATTAACCATTAAGAAGTAAATTTTTAAAAAATGCAAATTAATCATAAACAAATCAAGTGAAAGGTCAATAAATTTTTTTAAAAATTAATTCGTTACTTCAGTAATAAAAGATAAATAAAATAATTTTTAAAAATAACATTTAGAATTGTAAAATTGTATATTAAAATAATGTATTGATTTTTATTTCTTTCATACAAATACTGAAATATTTTTTTTTATTTTATAAGCATTTAAAATTGTTAACTAGCTTAGAAAATAACTGATTTGGGCAAAATAAATTTTCTAGGAAAAGAAATAATACCGGTGATTAGTAATTAGTTAATCATTACTAGTAACGATAAGTGGCAATAAATTGTAACTAATAAAATCTCATCAGTAGCCTTGTAATTAGTTCTGTTTGCTAATTATTTTGTCTTCGTTCTCATTAACTCTATTTCCTGATTTTCATAGGCATCTTTCTATTCAGTGAAAAATATATTAACAATTATTAAGGAATAGGAAAATAATAAACCAGACATTTTTTTAAACTAAGCTATATACAGTGGCTCAAAAAATTGAGAGTACACCTTACGTTTACTTGACAAATGCGACTTTCAATATAAATAACACATTAACGGGAAGTACAAATTTGTTTTTATTTTTACACATAACAAATGGTTTAATTTAGAGTAAAAATAAAGAAAAATCAACGGAAAATTTCTAAATTGAAAATTTTCAGAATCATTTTAAATAAACATACGCAGAATTTTGCCTCAAAAAATTGAGAATACACCAATGAAATTTTCGCAATATCACGCATAGAAACAAAGTGTTAGTATTAAATTGAATGTCTTTTGGCTCTTATAATGGTCTCTAAACGTCATGGTACCGATTCGACCCATTTTTGGTGGTATCTGAAGATATTTTACCCCATTCTTCTTGCACCACTTGTTTTAAATAGATTTTGTTTCTAATTTTGTATTTTTGAACCACTTTTTCGAGTATCCCCCACGAATATTCAATGGCATTGATGTCAGGGTACTGTGGTGGTATGTGTAACTGTTTTTTACAATGAAAAAGACATCATATTTTGACGTTACGTGCATTCTGTTTGGGGTCCTTGTCCTGCTGGAAAATGGAATTTCCATCTAAACCCAAATTTTTAACACTTTCCTTTAGATTGCTGCAACCATATGGTTCATCCAACTTGTTGCAGAAACTTTTCAAATCATAGGCAGAAGTGCAAGTGCTGAAACTGTGCGAAATGCCATTAAACAAGCTGGATATAAAAGTAGCATTGTTAGAGAGAAACCGTTCACCAGCTTGCAAATTCAGAAAAAGCATTTGAAGTTTGCAAAAACTCATCAATTGAAGACCAATAACCTTTGGAAGAAATCTATATTTAGTAATGGAAGAAACCTCAACATTTTTGGCAGTGACAACCATCTTACTGTATGGAGAAAGCCTAATACTGCTTTATATGCAAAAAATTTACGGCCTACAGTTAAACATGATGGTGAGTCAGTGATGATTTGAGGTTACATGGCTTCATCCGGGGTAGGAAATTTAATTTTTATAGATGGCATTATAAATGATACTATTTACTTGGATATACTTCGCAGCAATCTAAAGGAAAGTGCTAAAAATTTGGGTTTAGATGGAAATTTCATTTTCCAGTAAGACAACGACCCCAAACAGAATACACGTAATTTCAAAATATGGTGTATTTTTCATTGTAAATAGCAGTTACACACACCACTACAGTACCCTGACATCAATGCCATTGAATATTCGTGGGGGATACTCGAAAAAGTGGTTCAAAAATACAAAATTAGAAACAAAACCCATTTAAAACAAGTGGTGCAAGAAGAATGGGGTAAAATATCTTCCGATACCACCAAAAATGGGTCGAATCGGTACCATGACGTTTAGAGACCATTATAAGAGACAAAAGACATGCAACTTAACAGTGACACTTTGTTTCTATGCGTGATATTGCAAAAATTTCATTGGTGTATTCTCAATTTTTTGAGGCAAAATTCTGCGTATGTTTATTTAAAATGCTTCTGAAAATTTTCAATTTAGAAATTTTTCGTTGATTTTTCTTTATTTTTACTCTAAATTAAACCATTTGTTATGTGTAAAAATAAAATCATGTTTGCACTTCCCGGTAATGTGTTATTTATATTGAAAGTCGGATTTATGAAGTAAAAGTAAGGTGTACTCTCAATTTTTTGAGCCACTGTATACATATAACCAAATTAGTAAGAATATTACAGTATATAAGCAAAAAGCATAAAAATAGAATCAAAAAAGAAATTAATCCGGCCTGAAGACTTTCTCAAGAGTCACCCTCAGCAGGGATTCAAATAAGGGATATTTTTCTGTGAGGGGTCTGACTTCCGTCCAACAATATTGACTTCTCGTGACCCGAAAATGTCCTGAAATTGAGGTCTTAGAGATAAAACACTTTTAATAGAAATAAAATAATAAATTATAACTTCCAATTCAAGCAAAAATTACAATAACATAATATAAACTATAAAAGAACACTCACAACCAAAAATCATTAAAACAAAAAGGAAAGCACATACCAGTAGCAGGTAAAAACTTCTACAAAAAAAGCATCAAGGCCAAGCTATATTAATGCTTCCCGCGTGCATCAGAAATAAATTGTAATTGATATTTCATAATGTTTGTATTTTTGATTATTTTTATATATAGGTGTGTGCGTGTGGGTGGGTGGGTGTCTATGTGTGTGTGTGTGTGTGTGTGTGTGTGTGTGTGTGTGCGCATGTGCTTGCGTGCGTGCGTGTGTAATTGTGAAAGTATTTCTTTTTCCACCTTTTCCACATCACACAGCAGCGTTAGATCCAGATTTCGAATTCTTGTCACAATTTAGACGCATGCGTAGTAACAATAAGAATTTACAAAATAAGAAGGAACATGAGTATAAAATTCCAATACAATTATTTCCCCCCAACAGGGACTGTAAATATACGTATAACTGAATATAAAATATCTAAAATAAACTTTTAAAATGAATTTTATTTGATTTAAAACTAGTTATTTAATAACACGAATTGGTGATTTAAATTTATTCCATGTATACTTTTCTCCAACAAATCAAAAATATTCTTAACAAATAATTTCGTTAAGAAAGTATCGAATTCTTCAAAATAAAATGCAAAATATTTAAGAGATGTAAGATACAAGAAATTCAGGATTAAAAATTTCAGATGTTATCTAAGTTTGAACATTTACTGAACGTTGTTAAAGTTAAATGCATTCTAAAAGTAATCACATATCTTCAAGATTCCCATTCAATCTTTAGTGTTTAAAAAGAAACCCTTAGAAAGCAATGTTTAGTTCTCAAACCTTTGGACTCTTTAAAACTAAATACTTCACTTTTCTAAATATGATTATAATTCGATTTATTTTTATCTCTTATAACGCATACTGTGTTGGCTGCGAAATATTTAATCCTTTGCTCATTACAAAACACGAAGAATCTTGCATCTTTTCTGCAATGAAATGAAAATTCTAATTATTCTAATTAATTAATACAGACAGTCTAATAACATACAAATAACAATGGAAGGAAATATTTATTAAAAAATCTAAAACAACGACGTGATTAATATAAATGGTACTTTCCCATTTTGCTAGAACTATGGATACAGTCACCAAAAATAATACAACCGACGCAAAATAGAATATAGTTACATTTTTTATGAGTATGCTATAGTGGCGCAGTGTCTATTGCGTATTGTCGCCAATGAAGTCTGCTTGGCGAGATTTGACAAGGCGAAATGGGAAAGTACCAGTAAATTTATCTAAAAAGTAAAATAAGCGTTAATTCCTATGTCAAGTTCGAAAAACAATGAATATGAAAATTATATCCATTAAAAATCACATAGGATACCTTTATTATTTCTTCGTGGTATTAGATTACCTAATATCACGAAGAAATAATCTTAAAAGTGAGTTGTACACTTCAAGTAGCAATTAAATCCAGTTAGGGAAATTATAATTTTAAATTTGTAAAATGTTTCACCATGATTAGATAACCTCAGCATTGCACGATTTGTTAGAGAATGAAATTTGTTCTGAACAAACATGTGACTGCGATATCGAGAAATTGCACTGAAAAATGATATCTTTTCCACTCGCAAAGAAATTATTGGAAACTTGAAAAATGGTGCAACGACGCAATCGTATTGTATATGTTATTGGGCTTTAAGCGGAACTTGACTAGGTTAGAAAAAACATTAGCCAACATTTTTTTTAATGTTTTTAGAATCAAACGATTTCTACTTTAAAAGAAACGAGAGGAAATGGTCCCCCAAAACTTTCTCACATAACCTCTAATAAAGGTATTATGGCAGACAATGGGTACATGGTGTGGTGAATAGCATATAAGCCAGTTAACAACTCTTCTAACCGAACCATCCTTTTGGTATAATGGTTTAGTTACTGGACTGCTAACCACTAGGTCCTAGGTTCTATCCTCTCGCATACCATACCGCCACATTGGTGACCTCGGCCGATGAACCTTCAACCTTCGTAACAGCTGTTGTGGCGTCATCTACCCGCAACCATAGTCATCAGAACAGCTAAAATGGTACTAGAGTGCAGTAGTTACGAAATATTAACTTTATGCGTGAATTTACCATTTTTATTGTGTCCATTCTGTCATTATTTAGTGTTTATAACTGGCATGAATTAATATTGTCCGAAAATCGAATTTGTGCTTTGAGTGTGACGGAAGTAAATTGAAGTTATGTTGGACTTGCAATCAGAAATTCCCAAACCAAATTTGATATATTTAGGTCATTGCGTTTTTTAGTTATCATGTTTATTTATTTCAGAAAGCATAAAGAAAGCAGACAGTGGCGTACAATAGTCACGAAATATTAACCTTTGGTCGCTTTTTAGCATTATATTTTTTTAGAAATATTAACCTTTGGCGCCAAATTTAGCATTTTTGCTGAATCTATTGTGTGATCTTTGGTGAGTAACTTGGCGATTAATCCCTGGTATGCGGTCAAAAGTATCCAAAAATCGAATTTGGGTTTCAGACGCGTTCTTACCAACCGATTGAAACAAAACTTGGCATAAAACTACACTTAAAGTCACAAAACCATGTACCAAATTTGACATACTTAAATTATAGCGTTGTTTACAAGTATCTGAAAGTACAAACCGACAGATGGTCAACAACTAATTGGATTTGGCTCAAAATTTGCCAAGATGTTAAATCCATGTACCGAATTTTACGCTTCTAGCTCTTCTTTTTGAAGCTATCGTGCTAGCTTATATTCGAACAGTCAGTCAGACAGACTTCCTCTCAACGAATTTTGCTCAAAATTTGATAGATATCCATAAATTTGGTTTTAAGCCTGTATACCATATTTCATCCGTCTAGATGAAATAGGTTTTGAGTTATCTTTGTCACAGACATACAGACAGACGGACATTTTCAAAAAATATATTTTTATAATTCAGAAAGATCTAAAACGTAGAGACGTCGTCAAAATCTTAAGTTTTAATTTTTTGACGCCACTATACTTTATAATGTTCTTTCTTATGGCACTTTACAAGCCCGCTGATGAACAGTCAAGGATTTAAGCCGAGAGTGCAGTCCCTTCTGAAGGCCAAGGCCCCTGAGCAGCCGAGAGCAGAAGTCTGAATTCTAGCTCATATGAAGATGACACACACATTCGCTCGCTCAACCCCTTTTTACAGGGAAGCTCTTTCACACACCTTACATATAGAACACATGGAAGAGAACAACCATACCCGAAACAGGACTTGAACTCGGGACGCCCAGGTTACGGGTTACCCCTAGGCTAGGTCACCGGTGCTATACTTAATACTTCGTATATGAGAAAGTGGAAAAGCATGCATCAAAATAATGAATTACTTTATTACAAATTTATTTCAATGCCTTTTTCGGAATGGAGCGCATTGCCCTATTTTACATGGATTTTCTATGGAAAAAATTATTTCGCTTGACAAATTTTTCCCTAGGCTAGGTCACCGGTGCTATACTTAATACTTCGTATATGTGAAAGTGGAAAAGCATGCATTAAAATAATGAATTACTTTATTACAAATTTATTTCAATGCCTTTTTCGGAATGGAGCGCATTGCCCTATTTTACATGGATTTCCTATGGAAAAAATTATTTCACTTGACAAATGTTTCCCTAGGCTAGGTCACCGGTGCTATACTTAATACTTCGTATATGAGAAAGTGGAAAAGCATGCATTAAAATAATGAATTACTTTATTACAAATTTATTTCAATGCCTTTTTCGGAATGGAGCGCATTGCCCTATTTTACATGGATTTCCTATGGAAAAAATTATTTCGCTTGACAAATGTTTCCCTAGGCTAGGTCACCGGTGCTATACTTAATACTTCGTATATGAAAAAGTGGAAAAGCATGCATTAAAATAATGAATTACTTTATTACAAATTTATTTCAATGCCTTTTTCGGAATGGAGCGCATTGCCCTATTTTACATGGATTTCCTATGGAAAAAATTATTTCACTTGACAAATGTTTCCCTAGGCTAGGTCACCGGTGCTATACTTAATACTTCGTATATGTGAAAGTGGAAAAGCATGCATTAAAATAATGAATTACTTTATTACAAATTTATTTCAATGCCTTTTTCGGAATGGAGCGCATTGCCCTATTTTACATGGATTTCCTATGGAAAAAATTATTTCACTTGACAAATGTTTCCCTAGGCTAGGTCACCGGTGCTATACTTAATACTTCGTATATGAAAAAGTGGAAAAGCATGCATTAAAATAATGAATTACTTTATTACAAATTTATTTCAATGCCTTTTTCGGAATGGAGCGCATTGCCCTATTTTACATGGATTTCCTATGGAAAAAATTATTTCGCTTGACAAATGTTTCCCTAGGCTAGGTCACCGGTGCTATACCTAATACTTCGTATATGAAAAAGTGGAAAAGCATGCATTAAAATAATGAATTACTTTATTACAAATTTATTTCAATGCCTTTTTCGGAATGGAGCGCATTGCCCTATTTTACATGGATTTCCTATGGAAAAAATTATTTCACTTGACAAATGTTTCCCTAGGCTAGGTCACCGGTGCTATACTTAATACTTCGTATATGTGAAAGTGGAAAAGCATGCATTAAAATAATGAATTACTTTATTACAAATTTATTTCAATGCCTTTTTCGGAATGGAGCGCATTGCCCTATTTTACATGGATTTCCTATGGAAAAAATTATTTCACTTGACAAATGTTTCCCTAGGCTAGGTCACCGGTGCTATACTTAATACTTCGTATATGAGAAAGTGGAAAAGCATGCATTAAAATAATGAATTACTTTATTACAAATTTATTTCAATGCCTTTTTCGGAATGGAGCGCATTGCCCTATTTTACATGGATTTCCTATGGAAAAAATTATTTCGCTTGACAAATGTTTCCCTAGGCTAGGTCACCGGTGCTATACTTAATACTTCGTATATGAAAAAGTGGAAAAGCATGCATTAAAATAATGAATTACTTTATTACAAATTTATTTCAATGCCTTTTTCGGAATGGAGCGCATTGCCCTATTTTACATGGATTTCCTATGGAAAAAATTATTTCACTTGACAAATGTTTCCCTAGGCTAGGTCACCGGTGCTATACTTAATACTTCGTATATGTGAAAGTGGAAAAGCATGCATTAAAATAATGAATTACTTTATTACAAATTTATTTCAATGCCTTTTTCGGAATGGAGCGCATTGCCCTATTTTACATGGATTTCCTATGGAAAAAATTATTTCGCTTGACAAATGTTTCCCTAGGCTAGGTCACCGGTGCTATACTTAATACTTCGTATATGAAAAAGTGGAAAAGCATGCATTAAAATAATGAATTACTTTATTACAAATTTATTTCAATGCCTTTTTCGGAATGGAGCGCATTGCCCTATTTTACATGGATTTCCTATGGAAAAAATTATTTCACTTGACAAATGTTTCCCTAGGCTAGATCACCGGTGCTATACTTAATACTTCGTATATGAAAAAGTGGAAAAGCATGCATTAAAATAATGAATTACTTTATTACAAATTTATTTCAATGCCTTTTTCGGAATGGAGCGCATTGCCCTATTTTACATGGATTTCCTATGGAAAAAATTATTTCACTTGACAAATGTTTCCCTAGGCTAGGTCACCGGTGCTATACTTAATACTTCGTATATGTGAAAGTGGAAAAGCATGCATTAAAATAATGAATTACTTTATTACAAATTTATTTCAATGCCTTTTTCGGAATGGAGCGCATTGCCCTATTTTACATGGATTTCCTATGGAAAAAATTATTTCGCTTGACAAATGTTTCCCTAGGCTAGGTCACCGGTGCTATACTTAATACTTCGTATATGAAAAAGTGGAAAAGCATGCATTAAAATAATGAATTACTTTATTACAAATTTATTTCAATGCCTTTTTCGGAATGGAGCGCATTGCCCTATTTTACATGGATTTCCTATGGAAAAAATTATTTCACTTGACAAATGTTTCCCTAGGCTAGGTCACCGGTGCTATACTTAATACTTCGTATATGTGAAAGTGGAAAAGCATGCATTAAAATAATGAATTACTTTATTACAAATTTATTTCAATGCCTTTTTCGGAATGGAGCGCATTGCCCTATTTTACATGGATTTCCTATGGAAAAAATTATTTCACTTGACAAATGTTTCCCTAGGCTAGGTCACCGGTGCTATACTTAATACTTCGTATATGAAAAAGTGGAAAAGCATGCATTAAAATAATGAATTACTTTATTACAAATTTATTTCAATGCCTTTTTCGGAATGGAGCGCATTGCCCTATTTTACATGGATTTCCTATGGAAAAAATTATTTCACTTGACAAATGTTTCCCTAGGCTAGGTCACCGGTGCTATACTTAATACTTCGTATATGTGAAAGTGGAAAAGCATGCATTAAAATAATGAATTACTTTATTACAAATTTATTTCAATGCCTTTTTCGGAATGGAGCGCATTGCCCTATTTTACATGGATTTCCTATGGAAAAAATTATTTCGCTTGACAAATGTTTCCCTAGGCTAGGTCACCGGTGCTATACTTAATACTTCGTATATGAAAAAGTGGAAAAGCATGCATTAAAATAATGAATTACTTTATTACAAATTTATTTCAATGCCTTTTTCGGAATGGAGCGCATTGCCCTATTTTACATGGATTTCCTATGGAAAAAATTATTTCACTTGACAAATGTTTCCCTAGGCTAGGTCACCGGTGCTATACTTAATACTTCGTATATGAAAAAGTGGAAAAGCATGCATTAAAATAATGAATTACTTTATTACAAATTTATTTCAATGCCTTTTTCGGAATGGAGCGCATTGCCCTATTTTACATGGATTTCCTATGGAAAAAATTATTTCACTTGACAAATGTTTCCCTAGGCTAGGTCACCGGTGCTATACTTAATACTTCGTATATGTGAAAGTGGAAAAGCATGCATTAAAATAATGAATTACTTTATTACAAATTTATTTCAATGCCTTTTTCGGAATGGAGCGCATTGCCCTATTTTACATGGATTTCCTATGGAAAAAATTATTTCACTTGACAAATGTTTCCCTAGGCTAGGTCACCGGTGCTATACTTAATACTTCGTATATGAGAAAGTGGAAAAGCATGCATCAAAATAATGAATTACTTTATTACAAATTTATTTCAATGCCTTTTTCGGAATGGAGCGCATTGCCCTATTTTACATGGATTTCCTATGGAAAAAATTATTTCGCTTGACAAATGTTTCCCTAGGCTAGGTCACCGGTGCTATACTTAATACTTCGTATATGAAAAAGTGGAAAAGCATGCATTAAAATAATGAATTACTTTATTACAAATTTATTTCAATGCCTTTTTCGGAATGGAGCGCATTGCCCTATTTTACATGGATTTCCTATGGAAAAAATTATTTCACTTGACAAATGTTTCCCTAGGCTAGGTCACCGGTGCTATACTTAATACTTCGTATATGAGAAAGTGGAAAAGCATGCATTAAAATAATGAATTACTTTATTACAAATTTATTTCAATGCCTTTTTCGGAATGGAGCGCATTGCCCTATTTTACATGGATTTCCTATGGAAAAAATTATTTCACTTGACAAATTTTTCCCTAGGCTAGGTCACCGGTGCTATACTTAATACTTCGGATATGAGAAAGTGGAAAAGCATGCATTAAAATAATGAATTACTTTATTACAAATTTATTTCAATGCCTTTTTCGGAATGGAGCGCATTGCCCTATTTTACATGGATTTCCTATGGAAAAAATTATTTCACTTGACAAATTTTTCCCTAGGCTAGGTCACCGGTGCTATACTTAATACTTCGTATATGTGAAAGTGGAAAAGCATGCATTAAAATAATGAATTACTTTATTACAAACTTATTTCAATGCCTTTTTCGGAATGGAGCGCATTGCCCTATTTTACATGGATTTCCTATGGAAAAAATTATTTCACTTGACAAATTTTTCCCTAGGCTAGGTCACCGGTGCTATACTTAATACTTCGGATATGAGAAAGTGGAAAAGCATGCATTAAAATAATGAATTACTTTATTACAAATTTATTTCAATGCCTTTTTCGGAATGGAGCGCATTGCCCTATTTTACATGGATTTTCTATGGAAAAAATTATTTCACTTGACAAATTTTTCCCTAGGCTAGGTCACCGGTGCTATACTTAATACTTCGTATATGTGAAAGTGGAAAAGCATGCATTAAAATAATGAATTACTTTATTACAAATTTATTTCAATGCCTTTTTCGGAATGGAGCGCATTGCCCTATTTTACATGGATTTCCTATGGAAAAAATTATTTCACTTGACAAATTTTTCCCTAGGCTAGGTCACCGGTGCTATACTTAATACTTCGTATATGTGAAAGTGGAAAAGCATGCATTAAAATAATGAATTACTTTATTACAAATTTATTTCAATGCCTTTTTCGGAATGGAGCGCATTGCCCTATTTTACATGGATTTCCTATGGAAAAAATTATTTCACTTGACAAATTTTTCCCTAGGCTAGGTCACCGGTGCTATACTTAATACTTCGGATATGAGAAAGTGGAAAAGCATGCATTAAAATAATGAATTACTTTATTACAAATTTATTTCAATGCCTTTTTCGGAATGGAGCGCATTGCCCTATTTTACATGGATTTTCTATGGAAAAAATTATTTCACTTGACAAATTTTTCCCTAGGCTAGGTCACCGGTGCTATACTTAATACTTCGTATATGTGAAAGTGGAAAAGCATGCATTAAAATAATGAATTACTTTATTACAAATTTATTTCAATGCCTTTTTCGGAATGGAGCGCATTGCCCTATTTTACATGGATTTCCTATGGAAAAAATTATTTCACTTGACAAATTTTTCCCTAGGCTAGGTCACCGGTGCTATACTTAATACTTCGTATATGTGAAAGTGGAAAAGCATGCATTAAAATAATGAATTACTTTATTACAAATTTATTTCAATGCCTTTTTCGGAATGGAGCGCATTGCCCTATTTTACATGGATTTCCTATGGAAAAAATTATTTCACTTGACAAATTTTTCCCTAGGCTAGGTCACCGGTGCTATACTTAATACTTCGGATATGAGAAAGTGGAAAAGCATGCATTAAAATAATGAATTACTTTATTACAAATTTATTTCAATGCCTTTTTCGGAATGGAGCGCATTGCCCTATTTTACATGGATTTCCTATGGAAAAAATTATTTTGCTTGACAAATGTTTTCCATTTCGAATAAAATTTGGGAACAAATTATGTTCGTCAAGCGGGGTGGCACTATACTGTGTACTGTGTGTATTAAGCTGTGTATTAACAGCTTAATACACAGCTGTTTAAATGGATGTATCCGATAACTCCACCAGATATGTAAATCCACTGCTATCATAATAAATTTCCGATAACGCTACGATTGACATTCCGGATTAACTTACTGTCGCTATTGGAGACTTTGACATCCTCTGGAGTACCACAGCTCCTATTGGGTAGTAATGAAACAATGCTGTAACTGGGATTAGAGTTTTGAATTCTTTCAGTGGTAATAAGCAAATCGGTTATTAGCAGATACTTAGTAGTAGATAAGCAGATGCCTAAGACCGCTGAAAATATTGCGCACAAATAATTTATATATTATCTTAAAATTAATATATATATGTAATGATGGCTCTAAATCTAAACTAAATCCTAATTAATTTTCAAAGCTTTATCTTAATTTAGGCCATATTAACTTCATTCTAAAATGTTCTCTCATTTCCTGATCCAATTCCACCTTTTTTATTTAATTAATTCAACTAATACTTAATGTGCGAGAAGGCAAAAATGCAAGTTTTCCTAATAAGTCCAACTGTCTGCTTTAATACCTGATTTAATATTTCCTAGAACAAAGAAAACCAACTACCTGAAATCCATATCCGCGTATATTGATATAAGAAACCGTGCATACAGCTTTCAATATCAATTCCGCTGTAGTTCTTAGAATTCTCTTTCAAGGACAATGTGCAAACAGTGACGACGTTTATATGCTACATAATGTTCCGTAATTCTTCGTATCCGTACTCACGATTTATTAAATGTCTGTAAAGCAACCAGAAATGTGTAGCCTCCTAAAAAAATATGTAATCTCATAGGGCTTGATTTATTTCGTTATTAAGTTAATTAGAAAATGATTATTAAATTTTTACTTAAAATATTTAATTGAATACAGTTACGAAACTAAAAAGTCTGTTTATATATATATATATATATAAGCTAATTTCCTGATACAATTCCACCTTTTTTATTAATTGATGCAACAGAATCTCTGTAAAACTGCTGAAATCGACAAGTTCCCACATTCCGAGTGAAAAGATAAAAATTTGTCAGTCTAAACAAATTCTTTTAAAATATACCTATTTCCCCTTACCTAAATCGATACGTGTGAAGAAACCCTAACACGTGTGAAGAAAAACTGTTTCATTCTATTCACGCTCTTTTCTCCTTTCACTCTTAGGTCGTTCTGTAGATTGACGTACCTCGTCGCTTTTTGCTTGTACATAAAATATGCCTCCCGGGAGGGAATAAAGAGAAATTGAAAATTCAAAAGTCCTTTCTCTGTCTTCGGCCACGAAACAGATCAAAATCATATATATATATACGACAAATTCAGAGGGGTGATAGTAGACATCAAGAGGATAAAGAATCACCATACGACATGGGGTCCCAAACGACATTTAATTGGTGAAAATCGCAAAAATATAGGGAGTCGGTAACTGTTGGAAAATGTAAAAAAATAATAACAAATGGTGTTACAACTACGAATTTTTTTAAAGGGAAATCACAGTCTTAAAAGTTTTTTTTTTTCATGTTGGTAACATGTGGATTTTATGATCTGGGGGGGGAGGGTCGCAAATTACTGAAAACGAAAATGCAGTTTAGAACCCATAATTGCAAAAATATTAAAACTTGAAGGAAAATAAAACCTTGAAAATGTAAGTAATTTTATAGTCTATAATTTGATATAAATGTGTGAAGTGAGAACTGGGGAATTTTAAAGATATTCAAGAAAAACTTAAATGGGAACCAGAAAACATCGCTACAACATTAGTACCGATGTTCGCAGAGAGATTTATCAACTTCGAAAGACAAATTCAGAGCAAGGATAATAGGCCTTAAATGCATAAAAAATTACCAGAAAACACAGGGTTGCAGGTAACGTTTTTTAATGAAAATCGCAAATCAGATGGAGTTTGCACGTGGATGCTTGATGCCACACAGGAAAATGTATACTTTTCTGCTTGAGCTTAATTCTCAGATGAAGCTTGCTTTACGAGATAAGATCTCTTCAACACACACAATGCGAACATTCAGTCTTTCGAAAATCCCCACATCACTATCTCCTCGAACTTCATCTACTTATGGTCTATTATTGTTTGCTCTGAATTTGTCTTTCGACGGCGCTCTCTGCAAACATCGTTACTGATGTTGCAGCGATGTTTTCTCGTTCCCATTTTAGTTTTTCTTAAATATCTTAAAAACTCTCCAGATCTCACTCTCCACGCTTATGTCAAATTATAGGCTATAAAACTCCTTACATTTCCAAGATTTCATTTTTCTTCAAGTTTTAATATTTTTGCAAATATGTGTTCTAAACTACTTTTTCGTTTTCAGTAATTTACGACCCCCCCCCCCAGATCATAAAATCCACATGTTAGTAGCATGAAAAAAAATCTTTTAAGTATGTGCTTTTCCCTTTAAAAAAAATTCGTAGTTGTAACATCATTTTTTTTTTTTTATTAATTTTTTACAGTTTCCAACAGTTCTCCGACTCCCTATATTTTTGCGATTTTCACCAATTAAACGTCGTTTGGGACCCCATGTTTTATGGTGATTCTCTATCCTCTTGGTGCCTATTATCACCCCTCTGAATTTGTCTGTCAATTCGGCAATATATATATATATATATATATATATATATATATATATATATATATATATATATATATATATATATATATATATATATATATATATACAACTTCAATTTATTCCATCCCGGGAGGCAAAATTTATGTACAAGAATAAGTGGTAAGAAATACGTCAGTCTACATCGCACAAGAGCAGAAGAGCAAAAGAGAGACCGAAATTTTTCCTTCCGTGATTTTACAATGAGATTTTTGATTGGATTTTTTTTAACACTCGGCAATTAAAGCAAGGGAATTTTACGTATCTTTAAATGAATGTGGTAACCAGCTGAAAGCGTGACAACCTACTGAATTTACAGTTTTCTGGAGCTCTTGCTAAAAGTAATTAAATAAAAAGTAGGAATTTGATAAGGAAATAAGAGAACATTATAGAATTGAAATTAATATGGGCTAAATTAAGATAAAATCAGGAAATTAATTAAGACTTAAATTAGATATAAGAATATCATATGCATTTTTTTTTCTATTCATATTTAATCATTTTAAAGTAATTTTAGTTAATCGAAATAAAATTTAAATCGTTTTTATCTTTGCTACTAATTTTTCATTCTAAAAATTTTCCCGTTGTCGATGATCAGAATATGATTCTGCCTATTATTTCATGTTGAATAGGCTCAGCATAAAATTACTAAAATAAATTACTAAAATTTAATAATAAATTTTAATTATTGAATAAACTAATAAATTTATTACTAAAATAAATAATCTTTTCATTTACGTTTTAATTTTTGAGTAGGTTTCATGTTAATATTTTTTTAAAGTTTGATTGAATTTACTATTGGGCTTTAACTTCAAAATCAAATAAAGGTTTAATTTTTTTTTTAATTTCTACCATTTTCTGCTCTTTCCTGTGTTGTAACTAGATATATAAGGATACAGATAAAAAAAATTAGGAAAATTAAATGCTAAGAAAATTAGGAAATAAAAATATTAAGGGAAAAAAGGTCTGAAGCTTATAAGGATTCTAAAATAATGCAAGTTGCAAGTGCATCACAATTTAAAGTTTAAATATATTTAAGATGAGACTATTAACATCACGTTACATAAACAACATTTATTTAAAAGTTCAAGTAACCATCAATCTTAGTCAACCATCTGGTCCCAAATAAAAAAAAAATAACTGTATGCATATTCTAATAAAGTTAGTAAAATTTAAAAAATAAAATAGCTTAAAGTAAATCATTAACATATTGATTAAATTAAAAATGGCAAATTTAATTGATCGAATTATTTATTGAAAGGGGATACTAAATTTCCATATTTATTTTATTTATAAAGCTAAGACACAGCATATTGTCAATTTTTCAAAGCGTAGAATTTAATTTAATTTCATTTAGAAATTAGCCAAAATTTTATCATTTTTCAGCAGTAACTTCGGAGCAAATAAACCCATAAGATATTTTATATTAGTATTAAATTTCAACTTTTTAATTATACTAATTTCATTTCTAAAAGTTTTTTTTTCTTAAAATTATTCCTAAATTTAATTTTAAAAAATCAACTCAGACGATTTCGAAATAAAGCAATTTTTATGTAATTTTGTTGCTAGGCAACGGCGAGATTTTGAATCAATCTATCTTTATTTTTGATGTTTATATTTTATTTTTTTTAAATATTTTTGGCAGCGTTTTTTATTGGTTTTAAAGAACAATTTGTGCATTTTTTTTTATTTATTTTTTTTGTCGGTAAAGAGTAAAAATAGAAACGAAGAATTATTGCTAGAATATATTTGCTGAATTCTGGAAGAATGCTAAAAAAAATTTGAAAGCAGATAATTTACAATTCATATTAGGAGCAACTAATAATTTGGTTAATTGATGTGGAGAAAATTATTCAATAAAGAAAATTACTCAGTAGTTCTGGAAATTCTTCCTGTCAGAATTTTATCTTTAAGTTTCACAATATTGTGATTCCAATGTTTATGCAAATAATTTTAATAAAGTTATAAACTCTATTGTTTTATTTGATGCCTACTTTATATTAATTTATATAAAGTATTTAAAATATAATTATTCAAAGTGTTTAAAATATTTTGCACTTTATACAATTTAGAATAATTATACGACGATTCCAGTTTCGAAAATACCCATTTGTGAAATCTTTCAAAGTAACTATTTTATGATTCAAAGGTTAAAAAATATCGATCTGTGAAAAACACCTTCTCATTTTGCTTCTTACAGAGAACAATTGAAAATCAGTTACGAAAATGTTCATATCTTCCTGAATCTAAACGGCGTTCAACGGGAACTTTTAAATACGTTGCCCTTAATATCTAGCTTCGAAATCATTTATGCAGTTAAAGCATGCCCATTATGAAGTTAAAATTTTTGCACGTTTATGTAGTTATTTATTAGAAAAACGCATTTCTTCGCGAATATTTCAATTAAAAAGCTGGTATATTCTCTTCATTCTGGAAGTTTTGTGCAATTTTGTTTAAAAATTTGGGCGTTATTAGAAAAAATATGTGGAAAAATTCAGAATTAAAAAAAAAAAAACATTATTTTTTCCAGAATAAGCATGGCGTTATTACAAAAATGTTTTCAAAACAGCTAACGAAAGTTTCTAATCATTATCAGCATTCTGAAAAATTAATTGATCCCAAATACTTTTCTGTTCCATCGGGTCTTTTAATACCCTCGTCAATATATCCTCATTGAAAAGCAGGAATTTTGTATATTCTTTAAATTACTGAAATTGTCGTAAAGGTA
This sequence comes from Argiope bruennichi, assembly GCF_947563725.1. NCBI lineage: Eukaryota > Metazoa > Arthropoda > Arachnida > Araneae > Araneidae > Argiope > Argiope bruennichi. Next base: position 20,917,588 of record NC_079161.1, read on the forward strand.
TTATTTCACCCTTTCACGATTACAATACTATCTTTGAACTTCGTTTATGATAATGTAAAAATGAAAAATTATACATTTAAGCAAACATATGTAATGTTTATATTGCTGCCGAATAATTTAATATTTAAGAAAATAAATAATATGGAAATACAAATACTATAAAAATAATATACTAGGCGTCTTGCAAAGTTTATATTAGCTTTGTAGTTTTAAATGCGTAAATCCAGAAGAAGTGGCCGAATATTATATCGTTTTAGATAATCAAAGAGCACAAAGACAGAGTCATTAAAAGCATTCTAACTACTTTTATTTTTGACAGTCAGAATTGAATAAGACTCAAAAGTACAAGCACAAGTTTGTGAGTAGAAACACAAAAACACAGACCCGTTTCGCATGACAATAAAACATGCGACAAATAATCTGCTCGGAACGAGAAAACTTCATTATGGCAGGATGCCACGCCATCAAAGTCAATCATCATGCATTTGCTACGAATCTCTCAAGCACTAAAAAAAGAATTTAAAAAAGTGGTCTTTTCAAAATTTTCTCGTATGCTCTATATTATAAGGACTATCCAAACGAACGTTTTCTATGGCATTGGCTTCAATGGTTAGGAAATATTAATATTTGATTCAAAATTAGCATTTTTACTTTATTTATAACTAGCCGCCTTTGGCGACCAGCCGGTTCGCCAATCTTAATGTTAGTTAAAATTTTAATAAATAAATATTTTATACAATTCTTATTTTAATAGCTTCTTCATCAAAATATTTCAAAGCTTCAAATTTTAATAGTCATATAATTCACTCATAATATTATAAAGGCCTTCAGTCATAACGTAATATGTATCTCTCTCATTTTCTTTCAGCTCCCGTAGAATTTATGCTTTAAATGAAAGTTGAAATGATAAAACTGCAATAAATATAATAATATTTTTTTTTTTTTTACTGAAACGAAGCATTTTTTTTAAATATGAGTACTGAAAACAGGGTCGCTGAGTATTTAAACCTTATGGGCGCTAAAGAATATTTTTCTTAATTTATGTAATATCTCAAGAATTTGTCAACAAAATTTTCTCAGATTCATCATGAACAGATCGATTCATTAACAATGTTTCATTTTAAATGCATCAAACACTAAGAAAATAAAATGAATCGTTTAAAATAATCGGTCGAAAACAGGTTTTAAAAAACTACTTAAAAAAAGATGCTCTTAAAACTATAAGTATATATAAAAAATATATAACTAACATAAATACAATTTAATTACAAAAGCATGCAACTAACCTAAAAATAATTTAAATCAAGAATTATCCGTTGATAATATTGTCAACAATCAGAACACAATGCGCATGCGTGAATTTTCAACGCCAGTTACGGTAACGCAAATGCGTGAATTTTTCTACGCCAGTTGGGGTAACGCCATGCAGATTTGACATTATTAATTTCCTTTATTCTGTGTTATTTTAATTCAAAAGTACTTCAGAATGAATCTGAAAGATCGATTCATTAACAATGTTTAATTTTAAATTCATAAAACATTAAGAAAATAAACAGAATCGTTTGAAATAATCGACCGTAAAATGTTAACCCTAGCCTCATTACTGTTGGGGAAAAAAACTGAAGCCTTACTCATTTGGCGTTGGGGAAAATGAAAAGATTTTTTTGGCGGGAAAGTTAGTTTTTAATTAATAATTAAAATTCTAATTAAAAATTCAAAAAAGGGACCCCAGGTGCACATTCCCGACCTCTAAGGTATACATGTACCAAATTTGGTAGCTGTAGGTCAAATGGTCTTTTCTATAGAGCACCAACACACACACACACACACACATTGAGCTTTATATATAAGTATAGATATAGATGCGATCCTTGGCCAGTTTTTTGCGACTGATCCTTGGCAAGCGTTTAACGATATCCTCAAATCAAATATGTGTTTTATAATCATTAGATTGAAACAAAAATTTTACATAGAAATGTTATTATAATCACAGAAATACATACCAAATCTGACATATTTAATTGATTGTGATTTGGAGATATCTTATTTATATCTTCTAAAATTACCGACCGACAAACGGTTAACTTCTTCTAAAATTTGGCTGAAAATTTGATTAATGTATACACTATAAATGCTATTCCTTTACAGCTTTTCGTTTTGTAGTTGTTGTGTTCATTTATATTCGAACAGTTGCACAGATAGACTTTCTCATAGCGGATTTTATTCAGATAGTAATCTACAAATCTGGTGTTAAAAATGTACACCAAATTCATTACCATCTATCTCGAAGCATTTCTGAGCTATCTTTGTCACATACAGACAGACAGACATTTTCCAAAAATGTGTTTCTCGAACTCAAGGAGATCTAAAATGTAAAGATTCGACAAATCTCGAATTTAAACCTTAGTTAAATATAATATTTTCTCTATACTTCGTATGCAAGAAATTAAATAAACCTTTATCATAGTACTTTTTATCAATAAAAGAAGCTTCTCAATTGTTTCCAATTTCACAAAAAAGATCATAAATTTCATGAAAATATATTTCTTTGTAATTTAAAGTCAACTAGATTTTTTCAAACTCCGACTTTTTTCAAACGGGTTATCTCCGCGTACAAAAAATATTTTTTAGAGCCTCCAAGGTGTACGTACACACTTGAAAATTTTTTTTTTAAATTTTAACTTTAAAAATCCAGTTTTTTCACAGCAGGTTATTAATATATGTTTAAACTCATTTCAGTCAGAAAAAACCATATTACACTCATTATTAATTAATTAAATAATATTTAATGAGTTAATTAGCCTATTTTTTGAAACATGATATCTTAATTTCTAATATGTGCAGACACATAATTCTAGTTGGAAATGATGCCTAACATTAGTCTTCATGTTGTCTGCCTCAATCAAGTTATAAAAATGTATAGTTTTTTTAAAACAATTTTTTCATCAACGATGAATAGAAAAAGCGAGATTTTTTCTGTCATTTTAACATTTAAACAGCTATTAAAAATTTATTTCTATAAATATAACTTTGATTGAGGCACTAAACATCCGCTATTTCATACAGATTATTTTGATAGATAAATAACTGTATTTGGTTCATTTCTTGTTGAGTTATGATTGTTTGAATGAAGCAACAAAGTGGAAAAATATCATTCTTCTTAAAATGAGTTTTAAAAACACCGTAACTCGAGTTTTTAATGAAAGCACCTCAAGAAAAATAATTATAACTCGAGAAATATTTCGAATATTGAGAACATCTTGGTATCGTTTGAAAGCTAAAAGATCAGAGAATATTATTAAGCAATAAAAAAATATTCGATATTTTGAACGATTTTCGAAGTTTTAAGTGTGTACATACACCTTAAGTAGGCATTTTTAATATACGTGTTATAAATACCTGACAGAAAACTACTGACTTAATTTTTCTAAAAATAGTATAGAAATAAGTTGGCTTTCTTTCGAAAACAGACGATTCGATTGTATATTCGTCTTGCATTAATTATATTTAATCAGGCGGCGATCTTCACTGCTGTGTAAAATCCCTCGAAATCTGTCAGAGACTTATATCTCGAACAAAAGGCTTCTATTGTATAAGAGTTCTATTCTTTTTAAATGTCTAACGAAGGTATTCTATTTTCAATGCTTCTCTACCGCAACAGGAGACCTGAATGTGGATGGGAGACCCCGAGTAACTTCTTCCAGAACCTTTGGATCGCAATATACGAGTGGTTTGGATGCGATGATTATGCAACTATAGTATGGGGTAATTATTGTTTTGATATTCATATTCATATTCATCATAATTACTTATGTTTTTGATGTTTTGTTGAAATTCCATGAATCTATTACATTTCAGTTTTTTTTTAAGTAATTACGTAAGTTTTAAGTTTTTTTTTTTTTGTAAGGTTTTTTTTTTTTTTTTTTTTTTTTTTTTGTGTGTGTGTGTGTGATTGGGATTGATTTTTTAAAAAAAGTTTCACAAATATTTATATATTTTAATATTTGCAAACGAAAGACTGACTTGAGTGGCAAAAGTTTTTCAATAACTGGAAAAAAAGCGCTGTTTTTATGGCTCAAAATACTTATAAAGCAAACACAATATATATTATTTAGTTCCTGAACTAAAAAATAAGCTGTGTTTCTATTCATTTAAATATTTCACTTCGATTGATAAATACTACGAAATTTTCAATTTTTTTTTTTTTCACATTATGAAGCCCTAAAATAACTATAAAATATATCTAAATATTAGGTGCTTGTATGTATTTTAACCCTTCAAAGGGCCATTTTTTCCTCGTCATATTATGTTAAAATATTTTTAGGCTTGAAATTAGAATAAAAAAAGGAGATTCATTTAGCTTATTAGATAAATTTAATTTGATTATTTAATAAATTTGGTTAATTAATAATTAAATAACAAATCAAGACACATCATTTTGTGTAAGATAAAGAACTGAAGCATCTAAGTTTCTATCTTTCTAAAAAAAAATTTGTCAGAACTTATACCAATCTACATAATTTCATAGAAAGATTGATAAATTTGGTGGAAAGCACACATCCCACGGCTCTATAAAGGATTAATCAGCGACATCTATTGGTAAGCATGCGAAGTATCTATATAAAAGACAATGGTTTTGGGTTTTACCAATTTACAATTATTTCATTGTTATCATTTTGAAAACTTCCCATTTAGTATTATTGAGTTATTCAATGTATGAAAACACCAATCATGGAACGCTTCAAATTGCATCTTCCACATTCATTGCTTTTTTTTTTGTTTGTTTGTTTGATTTGAAGAAATCAGCTGCCGAAACCCATCAGACACGTTTAGAAACTTGGTGATGTTGTTCCGTCATATCCCAATTGTCGGTTTTGGTTTCAATGATTTAACAGTGGTGACTTCGATGTCAACGGCAAAGAAAAGGCCAGGAGGACCAAAAAAATTCAAAGACAATCAATTATAACACGTATTGGACGAAAATGACGAAACGTTGTATAAAATGATGGAAAATATTTTAATTGATATATATATTGTAACCGATTTTTCTCAATAAATTCCTTTTCAAAGAGAAAAAAAATGATCAAAATATATGCAGGCACCTAATAAATGCATTTCTTAAATCTAGTTCAGAAATTGCAGAAGGTATTAAGAAATCATACAAAATTAAAACAAAAAAATATACATTAAAATTTAATTTATGTGATTTTTCGATAAAAAAATTCTATCAAAGACCAGAATTTGAAAAAAATGCCATCTAAAAATACAAAAAAAGCATTAAAATATACGTAAATATATATATATATATAAAAATCTGTATAACTTACCCTAAAATATACTTGTGAACAAAATTCTAACGGTTTTATAACGAAGCTTATTCAAACCTTAAAAATATTAAAAATCATAATTTTACAAAAAAAAAAAATCGACTTTTCAACGTAGTCACCTACCGCACGAGGGCCGCGGTGGCCTGGTGGCAAGGTCTCGGCTTCAGAACTGGAGGGCTTCAGGTTCGAGATCCGATTCCACCGAAGAATCGTCGTGTAAACGGGTCTGGTGCACGCTGAATCGTCCTGGCCAAACGTCCTCCCGCTGGTGTGGCGTGGTGTGGAGAGGGGGGTGCCAGCTCAGGTGTCGTCCTCGTCATCTGACCGCGGTTCAAAATGACGAGGCCCGTCCCAAAATAGCCCTAGTGTTGCTTTAAAACGGGACATTAATATAACTGAACTAAACATACCGCACGAGGGTATTATAATAGCAATTTATAGACGAAATTCCAATTAAGTGCAAAGTTCTCCCCTTATGTTGAAAATTCAAACAAAACCAGTCAGATTGGCCTCCTGAAACTTTCTTATATGCTCCAGAATAAAAAAGTTATCGCCCTTTTTATTCCAGCATAAAAACTGTGGTCTTTGAGCAAAATCATAAAAATTTGCCACGACCGTATTTTTATTTCCTGAATTCCACACGTAAGCATTTTGTGCTTCGTATTACAATGAAGAAACCAGAGTATGCATTTAGGATATCTTTTGGTTAACTTATTGAAACTATTACAGCACACCAATGGAAGTGGTCTCTCCGAAACTGTCTCGCATACTCTCTAATAAAGATGTTATCAGGCATCTGTTAAATGTTTATTAAATATCTATAATATATATCTTTAATATCCATTTAATCAGTTTTTAAGTTGAAAATGTCATGATAGACTAAAATAAAAAAATATCTAATTGCACATCATTTTCAATAGAGTTAGTTTCAATACCTCACATATAAAAAAATAAAGCTAGAAGCTATTTTAAAACAAAGCAATCATTTTTAAAACATGGTAAACATTCTAAACGTCCTCAAAATACTCAAGTACAAATTTTACCAGTGTTACTGACCTGAAAGTCACTAAACCAGTCGGAACAAAATGAATCTCACTTGTCTAAAAACAAAAAAGAAATCAACAAAATAACTTATTATTCTTTCGGTTTTTCTGTTTATTTTGTTCTGAAATTTAAACATGACCTTATTTTAAATTGAATATGTCCAACTAAATGGCTTTTATAAAGCAAATGAAAGCATAAAATTTGATTATACGAAAACTACCTTAAAAAGAAAAGAAAAAATGAAATCTACGATCTCAAATTTTAAGTTATCATGTGAGAACATTATTATTTTTTAAGTCATTATTTGTCTTAATTTAAGTCATTAACCAGTTTAAACCGGTTTACGAGAGCTCCAAAACTTATTTTGCCAGCCAAGAAAAAATTGAAAATGAAAATTGCCATTTATGCTTTATTCATTGCCTACGCGATTTCGAGCTTCAAAACCCCCTAACCAAAACAACATTATGTTCTCGCAAAAAGGAATGCCACATTTGGAAGCTGAATAACAAGCGTTTCCGTCGCAATGCGATTTCCAAATGATAAACTATTTAACAATAAATTTTCAAACATATTAATTTATATAGAATTTTTATGAAAACACTATTTTTGTAAACACAAACTTCTATTTTCTAATTTCTGAAATCATAAAACAGTTTCATAATGGATTAATAATAGAACAGAAGTCAAATCTTTCAATGCTTCCCACTTAAGAATGAATGATGTGATATTTCCCCATTGGGGGAACGAGAGAATACTTTTATCAAAACTGTTATTAAACTGTTAGTGAATTTTTTTGGACATATTATAAAAATTAAATTATTTAATTTCCCCCGGAAAAAATTTACATTCCATGAAAATAACAGCTATGATGTCGCAGCAATACTGGTAAAAGCAAGTAAAAAAAATATATACGATTAAAATATGATGATGAAAATTGCCATTTATACTTTATTCATTGTCTACGCGATTTTGAGCTTGAATATTCATAGCCTACTCGTTTTTGAGCTTCAAAACCTCCTAACCAAAATAACATCATATTCTCACATGATAATAAAGCCTCTTGGCTTGATAAGCGGATTTTCTCTGTAGTTTTTCCTACTTCGCCATTTTGATAATCCGGCTATGCCTGCATCGTAGTATTGTAAAAAAGAAAATAAAACCTGGCGCTTACGTGTTAATTTTAAAGCAGTTGCAAACTAAATTATGAAATATTGATCATCGGCAACTTTTAAAATTACTATTTCAGATAATAAATGAGTACCAGAAAATCGAATACGTATTTTGGACATCTTTCTTCCAACCGATTGAAACCAAAATTTGTCATTTAGCTGCAACTGTAGTCTCAATATCACATTCCAGATTTCGTTTGTTTAAGTCATTGCTTTTCAAATTACATAAGTGCGCTTGAGTTTACATGAGTGCGAAAGAATACACTGACAGGCGACGATGAATTTGGTTTCAGATTTGATATGGATCTACATTTTAGATGCTTAATATGTGTTGCCACTCCTAATAAGTTTTATATTTCCGGTTTATTTTCATTTTAGAGTTTACGTTGCATCTTATTCCAGCTTGGAATCTGGCAATCCGGTTTTGATTTAAGTAAAATATATTGCGTTTGCTTTAACGATAGAATTTTGTACGTCACGTTATTTCATCCTTTTGATGTAGGAATCATTTGATGAATTTAAGTCTACGTCATCTGTAAATACTCTAATCAGTGTCTATCATCATTATGTCAATAATCTCTTGAAATTCTCTGTCTTGTGTTTTGCAATAATAAATTGATTCCAAAACGAAGTTGGTGTTCCTAGTCATAACAATATGTGTACCTTAACAAATGAAGCCCGTTACACTCATTTCAACAGCATGAAAATAAAAGCAAAATTTGTTTGAAAATAATAAAAAGTGTGCATGACAGTTTGAAAGAAATATATAATACAGTATGCGCCAAAATATACAGTGCTGAAACTCGCGCATCTCGAACATGGAGTTGCGTTTGGCTACGAGGCATAGCTCCAGCTATATATGTGCGCAGTAGTGTAAAGGAAATTGTGTTGTGTAGTTTGTTCGAAATGGGTTTCTCGACGGAGGAAAAAGTATTTGTAGTTTGAGCATTATGTCCGCTCATACGGAAGCGGTTCTGAAAGTGGAACGAGTTTGAAAAAATTGACAGAGGAATTCCAAGATAAGTTAAATAAGACGACACCAAATAACACATTTATGCTGTCTCTTGTTACCGAATTTCGCTTTTCTGGTAGTATACTGTTACGAATCTGTGATGCGGCTTCCCAGCATAGATGGTTCCATAGGAGGTCCCAGAGCTTAGCGACAAACTTGGCGACCATTTGGCGACTTTGGCGCCAAAATAGATTATACCCGAAACATCGAGAATTTTCCCGTCCGTCCAGTAGGAACCGAGATACGCCTCGAACGTTCCTGATTGGTTAAGAGGCGTCTAGCCCCGCCTCCTGAGACCTATAAAAGGAGCTGGAACTGTCGGGGAGTGGTCGTGAATTGAGTCGTCGTGGACCGGTGGAGTCGAAGAGTAGTCGGGATCGACGGTAAAGAACTGGCCTTCCAGAGATAAGCGGAGAAGCGACGGAGTGAAGCTAGTGCTGAACTAAGCTGTACGCTACTGTCTGCAGTAGAGTCTTGTTATATGCTGCTGTGTATGCTGTTGTTACTGCACGTCTCGGCTGAAGATAGTCGTCTTCTGTGCTGTATATAGTTGTCGTCTTTGTGCTGCCCTGTGTGTCTTCGTGTAAATAAACGTCGTTGTTTCATTTTCTACTGCCGCCTGGTGATTGAGCGTTCTCCACACCATATAACTTCCACTATCCAAACGAACCCCGGAAATTTCGTAACAATACTGTGTCAACGGAAGGGAGTGTTAAAGGAGAGTGTTCAACTGTGAAGATCCACCAAGAACTGTGCCTGCATTATGTGAGAAAATCATGACTTTTTGCAGGAGTCAGCAGCAACCTTTATTTCAGGATTTGTTTGAGAAACTGCGTGAACAATATGAATATTGCCTACAGTGAGGCGGTGCACACTTTGAACATTTACATTACGCATACTATGGCAAATGAACACACTAATTGTATGTATGTATGTAGGCTTTTTTTTTTTTTTGATGAAACATAAATTCACAGATGACATTAATGTAATTTTATTCATCTTTTAATTTCAGTATCGTATATTTTGGGCAATACTATATTTAAGACTTAAAGAATAAAAAGAAAATCGCAAAACTTTTGTTTTTAGTTATCATATTAAATATTGGTGTTTTCTGAAATGTGATTTTTTTTTAAATCTTAGGTACCTCTATAATAGCAAATCTCGTCTATTGGATTCCAGGACTATGTTTCACGTTCATTGATTTGACAGGAAAGCCAGCATTCATTCTGAAATACCGAATACAAGAAAATTCACCTTATCCGGTATGTTATGATTATACAATATAACTACTTTTCCGTATCCTGCAACCCCCGGGGGGACACCTAGTAATGAGGATGAGATGCTTCCAGCATGGTGGTTGGATCTCGCCACCCTGGAGGGTACACAAATAGGTGGGGGATATGACTCCTCCCATCGATGACGGGGCGTACTTCCTTCGGGGAAGGTTGTACCGTGGCCTGGTGATGGCCCTTAGGACTGAACCACAATTCCCGCCAGTGTTGCTGTTGCGGCGGTTAGGGTCATTCAGCCTTATGGTTTAAATCCTTGTGCTTTCGTCGCGGGTCGGAGAGTCAGTTGGTTGACTTTCCATATCCTGCACACATTTTTCTTATAGAAATTTTGATGTTAGAAAGTGTAAGGATCTTATAGGTACATAAACCAAATTAAAAAGTAAAAACATTATGAAATAAAAATGGATGTGAAAAATCTTACTTCAGAATTATGTTTCAAGGAAAGCCATTTTTTTAAAAAAATAAATCTTAATTATAACATTAGCAAGAAACATGCGATTGAATGCTTTCATGGATTAGTTCGAATTTCATTATAACATCAACAGCATTGTTACATATTGTGTGTGAAATTTATATTTAAAAAATTTATTAAATATAAGAAAATTTACTTAGAAATGAAATTAATGTCATTAAAAAAGTAAATACAATCATAACGATTACCTATCTGTCAACGATTATACTTATTTTTGCATTTGATGAAACCTTCTACTCGAAGTCTATTACTAGCATTTTGATTTCTTTTACACCTTCTTTTCTATAACTGCATAGAAGTTTCGGTAACACAGCTCGCTCTTTTCCTAGCATTTCTAAGAATATATTTCAGATCCATTTTTTTAGTTCGGCAGTAAAAGCATTCAATGGAGCATTCAAAAATGATTATCCATTAACTTATTTACATTTGACTATTACCATTTAGCCTTAAGAACGATCTCTGTGTCATGTGCCTTAGCGTTTTATATAGAGAGAGATATCGATAAATTATAACCAGTGTATATAAATATGAATATTGTATGCATATCTTTTATTCAAATATCAATGTGTTTAATCTTTAATGTGTGGAAGTGTTTTAATATTTAATATATGTCAATATGTTTAATCTTTATTTTGAAGAAAATTGGTGCACTTTCTTTCCAAGAAAAGAAAAAGATAATTGACAGCGTTTCAAAGTCAAAACCATAATATTATTAATTGATTAGTAATATTAATTAATTAATTAATATTAATCATAATATTAATTAATTAATTAATATTAATCATAATATTAATTAATTAATTAATATTAATCATAATATTAATTAATTAATTAATATTAATCATAATATTAATTAATTAATTAATATTAATCATAATATTAATTAATTAATTAATATTAATCATAATATTATTTAATTAAACACTAGACACGTTTCCGGTGCTTGCCTGTTATATCACCTCTAACAAATTAACTCACCAAAATATTTTTTACGATATCTTAAAATTCAAAAAAAAAAAAAAATACTTTTTTAATAATACTTTTGCGATTTACTGATTTCATTTTAGTAAAATTTAAATCTAACTTGAAGCGAATATGTAATATTTTTATTATGATGAAATGTAAATTAATTTCATTGTTTCAGCCTGCCATTCGATGGCGCGCTTTTGTCAGTGCTGAAATTAAAATTTAAAAAAAAAATACTTCCTTTAGGCTTAAATTCTTAAGTTCCAAGTGTTTCTTTTAAGTAATGTATTCAATTTTTGCCTTCTAAAAATATTGTGATAGTAAATTGAAACTCTAATGACTGTTGTTACAATTACATATTGGAAATGTTATTAGATCAATTTATGACATGCACCTGGCAACGCTCAAAAGATTATATTCCAAATTCTACCGTAATGGCTCCCGTAATGGTTAAAAATCATAAGCAACAAATCACATATTGATCTAGAGTGGTTGTGTGATGTTAAGAATCTAAATTATTAATGGGAGAAAAATTACAAGTATGTATTGTTACGAAATTTCCCGGGGTTTATTTGGATAGTGGGAGTTATAGGGTGTGGAGAACGCTCAATCACCAGGCGGCAGTAGAAAATAAAACAACGACGTTTATTTACACGAAGACACACAGGACAGCACAAAGGCGACAACTATATACAGCACAGAAGACGATTATCTTCAGCCGAGACGTGCAGCATACAACAGCAGCTCTACTCCGTCGCTGCTCCGCTAGTCCCTGGAAGACGAGTTCTTCACCGTCGCTTCCGACTACTCTTCGACTCCACTGGTCCACGACTCAATTCACGACTCTGGATTCACAACGACGACTACCCTTTCTGTTCCGACTATTCTCGCACTCCACTGGCTCACGACTCAATTCACCGTCACTCCCCGGCAGCTGCAGCTCCTTTTATAGGTCTCAGGAGGCGGGGCTAGAAGCCTCTCAACTAATCAGGAACGTTCGAGGCGTATCTCCGTTCCTACTGGACGGATCGGGAAAATTCTCGATGTTTCGGGTATAATCTATTTTGGCGCCAAAGTCGCCAAATGGTCGCCAAGCTCTGGAACCTCCCATGGAACCAACTATGCTGGAAAGCCGCATCACAGGTTCGTAACAGTATTCTAATGTTCAAGACACGTGAGGAGATGAACAATTGAATCAATTTTATTGAGCCAAATAAATCATAATTAATTGAAAATTTGAAATTGCTGAAAAAAATATTTATTGAAACAGAAAGGACAACTGTTATAGGGGTAGGTCATTCGAAGGAAAGATAGCTAATAAGTTTGATTTTTCATTAGTATCAAATTAACGATATCTATTTTTAGTGCTGTAGCAAAAAGAATTTTTTACATACTAAAACTATTTATCTATTAAGAAGTTATAATTTTTTTAATATTTATATGTGAAATATTTATTCTTTTCCGTAGATTCCACTCAGTCGAGTTTTGAAAGTTCTGGCAGTAGTATTTTTTAACCAAACAGCTGTCTTCATCGCAACGCAGATTTGTTGTTATTATTTGATGGTTTGGAGAGGCTACGAAAGCGGAAGAACTCTTCCTACATTCCAAAGACTTATTCTGGAATTTGCGTTTTTTATAGTCATAGAAGAAATACTGTTTTATTATTGTCACAGGTTTGTTACCTTCTATTGTATCCAATATTATTTTATATTGTTGCTTATGGCGCTTTCATAGACAAGCCCGTTGACGAAGTCAGCAATTTTAAGCCGAATTTTAGAGGCTCATGTTTCAGTAGCGTCATCTAGAGCCAAGAGTACGTCTTAGCTACGCATGCGTCACAGCCCTTTTCAAGGGACCGGACTTCATTCATACATTTCATTCACAGATCATAATTTAGTCCCGAATGAGAGACTGATCACCTCTGAACCAGTACCCCCAGTGGTATTACCTCGACTTGGTAGACTTTGTGGCTGCGACAGATTTATACGTGCACTAACCACCATGCAGACGGAGAGTCTTAGGCCAGCGGGGTTCGAACGCACAACCCAAGGGATACAAATCCAATGCCCTACCAACCAAGTTATATCGGCAATATATTATTTTATCTTATTCTCCAGTTATAATCTAATTATAACTAGAGAATAATAAAAATAGAATAATAGAAAAATAGAATAAATAGAGAATAATATAATAAAAATTCAGATTTCAAAAAACTGCATGGCAAATAATAATACTGTTTAATAAAATTTCATGAAGTTTTCGAATCTGCATTCAAATGAGATTATTTAATACTTTCTAGTATATACAATATTATTTTATGTCATTCTCTTATTATAATCTGATCGTATTAAGAATACAGATATCAAAAATGGATCATGGTAAATAATGACGCTATTCATCTCATTTTCGCGAAGTTTTCTCCTGAATCTTAACTGCAATGCGAAATACTCGTAAGAGAAATAACTTTTTTCCACAGAAATTCATGTCAAAATAGAACAACGCGTTCCATTCCAAAAAAACATTCAATAAATTTATAATAATGTAATTTTTTAATTATAATATTTATAAGATTTAATTTTTTACAAGAAAGTTATTTAAAGATATTTGCCTTTGTCTCTGAAAAAAGTGAGACACCATTATTATTGCATTCATTACATTCTTCGGTGGTTCTGATTATATTCTTCCATCAGTTCATTGATATAAGCGTTATTCACTTAAAGCCCCATAATCTAGATCAAAGACACAATCTTGTCGATTAAGACTTTACAGGTACTTGCTCAAACTTCCCTAAGTCGTGTTCAACAATTCTATCCGGCTAAAGCCTCTCATCCAGAAATAAGGAATCTCTTCAAACAACGGCTCAACATACCAGAGATCAAAGCCAATCCAGCATGCATGTCACGATGTCTTCTGGCCACTCGTTCTGCGAAACATCGCTCCTTAAGTAACTCATTTTTTTAACAATTTGTTTTATTCGTTATATGAATAATGTTTAATCATTCGAAGTATGATTAAACATTAGTACCCAATTTAATGAATTAGCCAGTATGAGGTGATTGCGAAAGATCGATGAATGAGAAAAAAATGGAATGGCGTGAAGTTCCACCCTGCCTAGCCGTTTTGTGGCGTCATCATGAATGGCCGACTTAATATTAATTTTGCTTCTAGACGATTAGTTCGGAGAACTACTATCCAAAATTTTACAGAATCAAAAATTTATCTTTGCTATTATTCATAAAATTTTGGATTTATTTTTAATTGCTTAATCATCAGTTATTCATGTTTCAAAATGTCTTCCTTCTAGACTCTTCCATTGCTCTTATTCATGTTTCAAAATGTCTTCCTTCTAGACTCTTCCGTTACTCTTATTCATGTTTCAAAATGTCTTCCTTCTAGACTCTTCCCTTACTTTTATTCATATTTCAAAATGTCTTCCTTCTAGACTCTTCCATTACTCTTATTCATGTTTCAAAATGTCTTCCTTCTAGATTCTTCCCTTACTCTTATTCATGTTTCAAAATGTCTTCCTTCTAGACTCTTCCATTACTCTTATTCATGTTTCAAAATGTCTTCCTTCTAGATTCTTCCCTTACTCTTATTCATGTTTCAAAATGTCTTCCTTCTAGACTCTTCCATTGCTGTTATTCATGTTTCAAAATGTCTTTCTTCTAGACTCTTCCATTTCTCTTATTCATATTTCAAAATGTCTTCCTTCTAGACTCTTCCATTACTCTTATTCCTGTTTCAAAATGTCTTCCTTCTAGACTCTTCCATTGCTGTTATTCATGTTTCAAAATGTCTTTCTTCTAGACTTTTTCACTACTCTTATTCATGTTTCAAAATGTCTTCCTTCTAGCCTCTTCCATTGCTGTTATTCATGTTTCAAAATGTCTCCCTTTTAGACTCTTCCATTTCTCTTATTCATATTTCAAAATGTCTTCCTTCTACTCTTCCATTGCTCTTATTCATGTTTCAAAATGTCTCCCTTTTAGACTCTTCCATTTCTCTTATTCATATTTCAAAATGTCTTCCTTCTAGACTCTTCCATTACTCTTATTCCTGTTTCAAAATGTCTCCCTTTTAGACTCTTCCATTTCTCTTATTCATATTTCAAAATGTCTTCCTTCTACTCTTCCATTGCTCTTATTCATGTTTCAAAATGTCTCCCTTTTAGACTCTTCCATTTCTCTTATTCATATTTCAAAATGTCTTCCTTCTAGACTCTTCCATTACTCTTATTCCTGTTTCAAAATGTCTTCCTTCTAGACTCTTCCATTGCTGTTATTCATGTTTCAAAATGTCTTTCTTCTAGACTTTTTCACTACTCTTATTCATGTTTCAAAATGTCTTCCTTCTAGCCTCTTCCATTGCTGTTATTCATGTTTCAAAATGTCTCCCTTTTAGACTCTTCCATTTCTCTTATTCATATTTCAAAATGTCTTCCTTCTAGACTCTTCCATTACTCTTATTCCTGTTTCAAAATGTCTTCCTTCTAGACTCTTCCATTACTCTTATTCCTGTTTCAAAATGTCTTCCTTCTAGACTCTTCCATTGCTGTTATTCATGTTTCAAAATGTCTTTCTTCAAGACTCTTCCATTGCTCTTATTCATGTTTCAAAATGTCTTTCTTCAAGACTCTTCCATTTCTCTTATTCATATTTCAAAATGTCTTCCTTCTAGACTCTTCCATTACCCTTATTCATGTTTCAAAATGTCTTCCTTCTAGACTCTTCCATTGCTCTTATTCATATTTCAAAATGTCTTCCTTCTAGACTCTTCCATTGCTGTTATTCATGTTTCAAAATGTCTTTCTTCAAGACTCTTCCATTGCTCTTATTCATGTTTGAAAATGTCTTCCATCTAGACTCTTCCATTACTCTTATTCATGTTTCAAAATGTCTTCCTTCTAGACTCTTCCATTGCTGTTATTCATGTTTCAAAATGTCTTTCTTCAAGACTCTTCCATTGCTCTTATTCATGTTTGAAAATGTCTTCCATCTAGACTCTTACATTGCTCTTATTCATATTTCAAAATGTCTTCCTTCTAGACTCTTCCATTGCTGTTATTCATGTTTCAAAATGTCTTTCTTCAAGACTCTTCCATTGCTCTTATTCATGTTTGAAAATGTCTTCCATCTAGACTCTTCCATTACTCTTATTCATGTTTCAAAATGTCTTCCTTCTAGACTCTTCCATTGCTGTTATTCATGTTTCAAAATGTCTTTCTTCAAGACTCTTCCATTGCTCTTATTCATGTTTGAAAATGTCTTCCATCTAGACTCTTCCATTACTCTTATTCATGTTTCAAAATGTCTTCCTTCTAGACTCTTCCATTGCTGTTATTCATGTTTCAAAATGTCTTTCTTCTAGACTCTTCCATTTCTCTTATTCATATTTCAAAATGTCTTCCTTCTAGACTCTTCCATTACTCTTATTCCTGTTTCAAAATGTCTTCCTTCTAGACTCTTCCATTGCTGTTATTCATGTTTCAAAATGTCTTTCTTCTAGACTTTTTCACTACTCTTATTCATGTTTCAAAATGTCTTCCTTCTAGCCTCTTCCATTGCTGTTATTCATGTTTCAAAATGTCTCCCTTTTAGACTCTTCCATTTCTCTTATTCATATTTCAAAATGTCTTCCTTCTACTCTTCCATTGCTCTTATTCATGTTTCAAAATGTCTCCCTTTTAGACTCTTCCATTTCTCTTATTCATATTTCAAAATGTCTTCCTTCTAGACTCTTCCATTACTCTTATTCCTGTTTCAAAATGTCTCCCTTTTAGACTCTTCCATTTCTCTTATTCATATTTCAAAATGTCTTCCTTCTACTCTTCCATTGCTCTTATTCATGTTTCAAAATGTCTCCCTTTTAGACTCTTCCATTTCTCTTATTCATATTTCAAAATGTCTTCCTTCTAGACTCTTCCATTACTCTTATTCCTGTTTCAAAATGTCTTCCTTCTAGACTCTTCCATTGCTGTTATTCATGTTTCAAAATGTCTTTCTTCTAGACTTTTTCACTACTCTTATTCATGTTTCAAAATGTCTTCCTTCTAGCCTCTTCCATTGCTGTTATTCATGTTTCAAAATGTCTCCCTTTTAGACTCTTCCATTTCTCTTATTCATATTTCAAAATGTCTTCCTTCTAGACTCTTCCATTACTCTTATTCCTGTTTCAAAATGTCTTCCTTCTAGACTCTTCCATTACTCTTATTCCTGTTTCAAAATGTCTTCCTTCTAGACTCTTCCATTGCTGTTATTCATGTTTCAAAATGTCTTTCTTCAAGACTCTTCCATTGCTCTTATTCATGTTTCAAAATGTCTTTCTTCAAGACTCTTCCATTTCTCTTATTCATATTTCAAAATGTCTTCCTTCTAGACTCTTCCATTACCCTTATTCATGTTTCAAAATGTCTTCCTTCTAGACTCTTCCATTGCTCTTATTCATATTTCAAAATGTCTTCCTTCTAGACTCTTCCATTGCTGTTATTCATGTTTCAAAATGTCTTTCTTCAAGACTCTTCCATTGCTCTTATTCATGTTTGAAAATGTCTTCCATCTAGACTCTTCCATTACTCTTATTCATGTTTCAAAATGTCTTCCTTCTAGACTCTTCCATTGCTGTTATTCATGTTTCAAAATGTCTTTCTTCAAGACTCTTCCATTGCTCTTATTCATGTTTGAAAATGTCTTCCATCTAGACTCTTACATTGCTCTTATTCATATTTCAAAATGTCTTCCTTCTAGACTCTTCCATTGCTGTTATTCATGTTTCAAAATGTCTTTCTTCAAGACTCTTCCATTGCTCTTATTCATGTTTGAAAATGTCTTCCATCTAGACTCTTCCATTACTCTTATTCATGTTTCAAAATGTCTTCCTTCTAGACTCTTCCATTGCTGTTATTCATGTTTCAAAATGTCTTTCTTCAAGACTCTTCCATTGCTCTTATTCATGTTTGAAAATGTCTTCCATCTAGACTCTTCCATTACTCTTATTCATGTTTCAAAATGTCTTCCTTCTAGACTCTTCCATTGCTGTTATTCATGTTTCAAAATGTCTTTCTTCAAGACTCTTCCATTGCTCTTATTCATGTTTGAAAATGTCTTCCATCTAGACTCTTCCATTACTCTTATTCATGTTTCAAAATGTCTTCCTTCTAGACTCTTCCATTGCTCTTATTCATATTTCAAAATGTCTTCCTTCTAGACTCTTCCATTACTCTTATTCCTGTTTCAAAATGTCTTCCTTCTAGACTCTTCCATTGCTGTTATTCATGTTTCAAAATGTCTTTCTTCAAGACTCTTCCATTGCTCTTATTCATGTTTGAAAATGTCTTCCATCTAGACTCTTCCATTACTCTTATTCATGTTTCAAAATGTCTTCCTTCTAGACTCTTCCATTGCTCTTATTCATATTTCAAAATGTCTTCCTTCTAGACTCTTCCATTACTCTTATTCCTGTTTCAAAATGTCTTCCTTCTAGACTCTTCCATTGCTGTTATTCATGTTTCAAAATGTCTTCCTTCTAGACTCTTCCATTGCTCTTATTCATGTTTCAAAATGTCTTTCTTCAAGACTCTTCCATTGCTCTTATTCATGTTTGAAAATGTCTTCCATCTAGACTCTTCCATTACTCTTATTCATGTTTCAAAATGTCTTCCTTCTAGACTCTTCCATTGCTGTTATTCATGTTTCAAAATGTCTTTCTTCAAGACTCTTCCATTGCTCTTATTCATGTTTGAAAATGTCTTCCATCTAGACTCTTCCATTACTCTTATTCATGTTTCAAAATGTCTTCCTTCTAGACTCTTCCATTGCTGTTATTCATGTTTCAAAATGTCTTTCTTCAAGACTCTTCCATTGCTCTTATTCATGTTTGAAAATGTCTTCCATCTAGACTCTTCCATTACTCTTATTCATGTTTCAAAATGTCTTCCTTCTAGACTCTTCCATTGCTCTTATTCATATTTCAAAATGTCTTCCTTCTAGACTCTTCTATTACTCCTATTATTATCAAAATGTCTCCCTTCTAGACTTTTCCATTACTCTTATTCATGTTTCAAAATGTCTTCCTTCTAGACTCTTGCATTACTCTTACTTCTACAAGTACATCCACAAACGCCATCACGAATTCACGTCTCCAATAGGAATTGCAGCACTCTACGCCCATCCGATAGAGCACCTCGCCTGCAATCTCTTGCCAGCATTCTTCGGTCCCTTTCTGCTGGGCACTCATATAATGGTATACTGGCTGTGGTACAGCTTGGCATTGCTGACGACTCTAAACGCCCACACAGGCTTTCATCTACCGCTACTGCCATCACCCGAAGCCCACAATTATCACCATTTAAAGTAAGCATTAATTATTCTGAAACTGTACAATTGTTTTAACTATAAATGTGAAATATAAAATTGAAATCTGCTGTCGCAAATTTCAAGTTATCATGTAAGAACATTACTTTTTAAAGTCACGTGGTATCAATCAAACAAAAAAAAACGAATTTGTGTTTTAGAAACGTTTTCCTCAACCGATTAAAAAAAAAAAATCTGATACAAAAATGCACATGTAGTCACAAACTCCCACACCAAATTTGATATATTTTTATCCGTCTAGTTCCAAGCTATCTTTGAGTTACTTTTTTGTCACAAGCAGACATTTTCCAAAAATGTGTTTTCCGAACTCATAGAGGTATGAAACATGGAGAATTTTTTGACGATTACTTTTTTATTTCGTATACGAGAAAGTAATAACATTAAGTTGGTTATTTTAACATATTCTATTTAATTATAGAATCAAGCATTCTACAAAATATGAAGTAACACTTTTTATGGGGGATTTAACACTATTTGCGAATTGTTATTTTCTATGAATGTTAGATGAGTTTTTGAATATATCAGATCTTTATTAAATAACTTGAAATGCACAACTCTTGCAAATTAATTGAAAGCAGAAAATTGCAATAATTGAAAATAACGTTAAAAAAAACGGAGCTACCCCCTCGAAAGTTGTAGGAACTCTTCTTGCTTTCTTTATTTATTTGATAACCTGGTCCTGACTGCTATCAAGCTGTTTAATTTCAATCTCCTTTTTTTTTTTTTTTTTTTTTTTTTTTTTTCTGACGACCCTTCACTAGTTTTTCTAGATCAGTGCATTTAAAATTAAACTTTTTTTATCATTTCCTTATTGTAAAACCAGAGGCAAGAATCTTCCCGAAATTTTCTTTCATATCTCTAATATTATCTTCATATCTCTCGCATGCCCAGATTTTTATTTCAACACATGGGATTTGCGTGCTTTCGAGTTTAACCTCTTAACTGTTTTGCCCGTATGCCATACGTGCATCGATTTATTAAATTTTGATAGTTGTAAGCAAAAAAAAAAAAAAAAAACTTCATAACGATTATAATTCAATATTAAAATTACTTCGAATACATAGATAAGTCAAGTATTCAAATGGATTTTTATTTGAATCAAAATAAGAAAATATTCCCAAAATAAAAGGTGTCATCTCATTAGATAGTAAAGGAAATAAAACAGTTAAGTGGTTAATAGTTAACATTAGCACTTGTGTGTTTACATTAAGCCGCTTCCGAATATTAGTCGTGAAATAGCCTTTAAGGAATTATCTTCAACGATTCCTGACTATTTTAGGCGATTATTAGCTGGTATACTGTTAATGAACAAGTACTAGATGTCGGCTCAGATGTCGTCCTTGTCATCTGACTGCAGTTCAAAATTACGAGGTCCGTCACAAAATAGTACTAGTGCTGCTTTAAAACGAGACGTTAATATAAATAAACCATTCTTTGTACAGTCATCTACCGCTGTTTCAGGAACTATTTTTTTTTTTTTTTTCGCGTAATCCGTTTCCTAATGTCTTGACACGGCACATGCTCGAATCGTTGTTGCCACTTTCCATTCTTTTGTTTTGAAACAATTTAGTTAATTTCATTTCTTTTTTTTTTTTTTCTTTTTTTTTACTGACAACTATTATCTTTTCAGATTCACCGAGAATTATGGTGCAATGGGATTTTTGGATGACATCCATGGAACAAATAAAACTTTCCGCAACAGTGAAATATATGAACGCCATATTTGGTCACTTAGCTTAGTTCCTCTAAAACAGATGTATCCCGCTAAAAAGAAAGAAGAGTGAAAAATTATTTGAAATCAATTAATCAACAATATGAATGATTTTTCGAAGATGTTTGAGATTATGTTTATATTTTTATAACTCAAGATCTTCAGTGAATTCAATCCTATGTAAAGAGCTTATGTCTTTAGAATAATTGAATGTCTGATGTCAGTTATTTTTAAATGTATTATCTTGAACTACATGTAAAGAAACAAGGAAGGCAATATATGTTTAAAATTTATCCAATTAAAAAAAGTATGATGTTAATTCTTTCGGTAAAAATTGGTCTTACAACTTACCAGTATGGCTATAAATAATGAAAAAGATGCAAATATACATATCATTAAAAAAAGGTGCAATATTTCTTCTCGTAGAACCATCGAAATAACTCAATGGAATTTTAAAAAATAATAATTTAAAACAGAAAGTCATTCTATTACATAAATTAGTCATTTCTGATGATTTAACGTAAATCCTGTACAAATATATTATTTGTTTTTGAATACATAACCATCTAATTCAGAATTCGACAAAAATAATGAAGTTTTCCTGTTCTGAAGAGTTGCCATGTATATTTATATATATATATTTATATATATAAATATATATATTATATATATAAATATATATATTATATATATTAATTTTATTAATATATATATATCCTAAGTCAAAATATGACCAGCAGACTCAACAGACCAACAACCAACTACTTGAGTTGAATTTTGAAAAATGATTTTTCATATACATAAAATGAAAGAAAAGAGAACATGTTTCAACAAATGTAATTTTTTTTTATGTATTTTGATAATAAAACATTTTTTGAAAGCTGTTTTGTAGTTTTTTCTCTGGCCTGAATTGTATAAAATAAAACCCAGTTAAGTAGAAAGAGAAAATGGGGCGCGGGGCAAAAACTTCTTTGGGGGCCCCCTCTGCTTCACCACTTCAGCAATGAAGAACCGTGCATAGAACTTGTCTATGGTATTTTTCGTTAATTAAATTTGTCCATCGTAATTGTGAAAATTTAGCTGAATTCCGCCCTAGAAAGCCATGAATTCACAAAATATAGATTTTTATGAAGAAGTTAACATAAAACTGACGGATTTTACATTGTACTAATATTTTGTTTAAAAAAACCTCATTGAAGAAGGAAACGTAAAACAAGCTTCTATTCAATTTGATTTGACCCCCCCTCTGATATAGAGGTCTGGGTCAATTGCCCCATATGCCCCTGCCTTAGTCAGACTCTGGATATATCTATATGTGAATAATCCTTAAAGTTAGAAAAATTAAAGCATTAATGATGACAATTAGTAAAGACAGATAATAATCAAAAATAACAACTATTAAAATTTCTTAGTAATTTTAATAACAGCATTTATTTTCATTTTTTAGAAAACACAATTGAATTAAGAGACTAACTGACATTTCTGAAAATATTGGAATTTAGAATCAGTTACGTTTTAGCATTTATTTACTTTTAATTGTCAGCATCAATTCCTCCCCATATTAAATGTGCCAATATACAATGTCCCATACATTTTAAAAGATCAAAATTACTATAAGAAATTTAATACAACTGAGAATTCCTAAAGAACAACTTGAATAATAAAAAATTATCGAAACAATGTTGTGTAAAATTTGTGGAACTATATCAAAATGCCATCTACTGGCACCATTATATGAAAAGTGAACTGATAGAAATAAGATATCAAAAGGTTGAGCAAGGAGCAATGAATTCTTTTAAGAACAAATGAGATTAGGGGGGGGGATATCCTTTTATGTATTTCTTAAAATCTCTGACACTGAGGTAGCAAAAGTAAATGGTTATAATAGTTTTTTTTTTTTTTTTTTTTTCAGCTTTCCATCATTATATCTGTAAACTTATTTATA
This sequence comes from Argiope bruennichi, assembly GCF_947563725.1. Classification (NCBI taxonomy): domain Eukaryota; kingdom Metazoa; phylum Arthropoda; class Arachnida; order Araneae; family Araneidae; genus Argiope; species Argiope bruennichi. Next base: position 20,940,898 of record NC_079161.1, read on the forward strand.
TGCCAGAAAACAAATATTGCTGCACAGTATTTACATAGATTATTTTTTTCAAATGATTATGCTAATTAAATTCATAGAGTCACAGTATTTTGTATTAATCATTTCAATAAAATTGCAAAACAATTAGAAAATCTTATATTAGGTTATTATTTAATGGTTATATAATAGAAAAGTACATATATCCCAGTAAATAATAAAAATAATATCAAAAATCCCTTTACATGATAGAGTACTAATTTACAGGGAAAAAACTGCATGTAATTTTATATTCCAATATTTATAATAATAATTAATAGAACTGTTGAAATTATGTTACTTCACATCAGACAAAATTTTTGAATTTTGAGAAATTTTTTACGACCTATAAATTAATTTTGGTTCAAAAATAATGTTGACGGAAATCAATTAAAAATATAATAAATGATATATTTTTGGTGTCTATATTTAAAAGCGATATTTATGCATTTGATAGAAGTTAGCCTTGTAAACCACAAGAATTTGGCAAGCAAATCAATAAATAAAGAATATGAAAAAAAAGAGCATCACATAATTGGTCAAGTATCAAATTTGAATTATAATTTAATGGGAAAGCTACCACTTTTTTAAAATATTTAATTGCAGATGCATTAGTTTCCAATATTACAAACAAACAAACACACACATATTACTTTAAAGAGATGTTAATTGCCATGTTTCAATAAACTTGAACAAAGGGGAAAAAGATATTTTTATGTTTATCTGTTAGTTAACAAAATAATTAAAAATTACAAGCTTGAGCAAATCTTGCATATGGTTTATTAACACAATCATAGAATTTTCCTAAATAGAACAGTTCTCGTATGTTTCATTCATTATTTAAACATTCTAGATAAAATCCTTTTAATAACAATACACATTATTTAATACAATACTTTACTTTTTATAAATAAATACTTTTATGTACTTGCATTTTATAAATACATAAATATCTTTTATAAAAAAATTTGCACTAGATTAGTCATTAATAATTGGCATTATGCTTTTTGCTTGGACTCTATGAGTCTTATTGCTTATCATACTCTAAAAAATTTCAAAAAATATTATGAAATTAAACAGGAACATGAAACACAGACAATTGAATGAAGAGAAAGACTTTTTAAATGAATACAAAGAATACAGGTTGCAATAAATATGTACAAGAAATATAACAAAAGTATTATATCCAGTCTTATTGCACCTCTGCACATATCTGAAACCACCAGCATATCGATGAAATTGAATATCAAAGATTAAATGTAAAAAGAGGCCAAATCGGACTTGGTGCTTAAATATGATAATATATACAACAAATCTAGAATGAAAAAGAAAAAAAATATTAAACAAAAAATACACATACTTGAAAAAGGGAATTCTTAAATTATATTACAAATAATTGCACATAAATGAATTATTATATGCTAAAAACAACTATCAGTAACAAAAATAATAACATGTTTGTTGAATATAAAAAAAATATGTGTAGGAAGGTAATGTACAAATAGCACCTTGTGCTGTAATTTTCACTTATATATATCACGAGAATATACATAAGTGAAATACATTTTCATATTCATTTATATGAAAAATTTTACTATATTACTAAAATAAGGAGTATCAACTATATCATAAACCATCATAGTAATTTATAATAACCATAAAAATAACATAAAAATTTATCTGCCAATTAAATACATCTTTTATTTTTGTTTCAAGCACAATGGATAAAATTTTTTACCTTATTCATGTACGTGAAATTTTATTACAAACAGAATTAATGCATCTTGATTTGTAGTAATTATCAAATGATTCTATTCTTTTTGATGTTGGAAAGTAGCATTTAGATTATGATTTTGAAATAGAACAATCCAGATAAAAAGTTTTTTTTTTTTTATCAAAATAGTACTTTTACTTCAACTCAAAAGAAATCTAAATAATTTCCAGTTATAAATTTTAGTGTGTAGATTAATTTACTATAAGTATACCTATTCAAATACGAAAAGTTTAAGAGTTATGAATTGAATAACTACAAACAGTAGCTCAACAAATAGTATCTCAAATTAATATCAAAGCTATGCATAACTTAATACATGTAGCAAAGACACTGTGATAAAGATGCTAGTTATAGAATTTTAGTATATAGATTTATTTACAATATGTATTCCAATCCTGAGAGAGTGAAAAAAATGAATATTTTTTGTAATTGTTACAACATAATAATAATATAATAAAGATAGCAGTTAGTAATTTTAATAAATCATTACATTGAATAGAATGCTGCAGTACTACCTAAACATGAGCAACCAATAAACTTATTAACTTTTAAAATAAGAAAAATAAAGTATTGATTAAAAGAAAGAATATTCAAATAAAATACATTTAAAATTTCTGATTAGCCATTTTAAGATTTGTTTAAAATAATTAATAATCTAAACATGAATTAAGAAAAAAAAATTAATACATATATAACTAAAATATATATTTGGATAACATATTTCATACAAAAACTTATATTAATTTTTAGCAATAAGTATTAAAAATCACGATAAGTCAATGCATGTATGTCACACAAGCAGAATAGGTAAAAAGTTAAACTAAGTATAAACTTCACATTTTTCAGGGGTTTTTTCTCTATGTTTACGATACTGGTGAATTTTCAAGGATGCAAGACCAGAATAATTTTTATGACACACATTACATGGAAATTTCTCATTCTTGTGTATAAGCTCATGTCTTTTCATGACACTCTTGATAGTAAAGCCTTTATTGCAAATTCCACAAACATATGGAAATTCTTGAGTGTGTTTTCTATAATGAAATCTTAAACTGGTTTGAGAAGAATATGTCTTGGAACATAAATCACAAGAAAAAGGCACCTCTTTGGTATGAGTTAAGTAGTGAGATTTCAAAGAATCTGAACGAGAGTAAGACTTTCCACATAATTCGCATTTGTAAAGTTTATCATTGGAATGAATTTCCATGTGTCTATTGCAAAGAGATTTCCGACTAAAACATTTTCCGCATATTTCACATATATGAATGTTTTGCTTGGTATCATTCCCTTCATGTTTCAATCGATGTGTTTTTAAACTACCCGACTGGGAAAAACTTATACCACACACCTCACATTTGTAAGGTTTTATTCCCTTGTGAATGTTAACATGCAATCTCAAATGAGATGCAGTAGTAAAACGCTTTTGGCAATAAGAGCAAACATGCCTTTTTTCACCGGTGTGAGTAAGTAAATGTTCCTTAAGAGTATCAGCTCTTGAAAAACCTTTCTGGCACACTTCACACACATGTGGTCTTTCATCAGAATGCACTACACTATGTTTCCTAAGTTTTGATTGTAACGTAAATTTTTTGTCGCAAACTTTGCACTGGTATGGTTGATCTCCTGAGTGATTAAGGCAGTGGGTTTTAAGCGAATACACACGAGAAAATGACTTGTTGCAAATGCTACACACAAAAGGTTTTTCCATCATTCGTTAGTTTTTAACAAGAAGTTACGAAAATACAAATTAAATAGATAATTATAGATATAGATATGTTACGTAAGTAGCGACTAAATATATTTAATGTATACTGTCCACATCTTTGCTCACAATACACCTTTCGGATTATTCGTATCCATTATTCCAAGAAATTTTGCAAAGTAAATAAAATTCTCATCTTACAGGAGAACGCGCCAAACGTTATATTATTAAACATTCCGGAATCATTCTACGTTAAAAAAATCAAATTTAAATGTTTCGATTTGAAAATCAGTTAGTTAAGAAATTGAACCAGACCACCATACAACAAAATAAATTAGAAATGTGTATTTTTCACTTCAGTTCAAGTCAAGTTAGTTTATGTACCAAAACTCTCTGATTTCAAGGGCTATGCAGGGCTAACATCAACCCTATGTGTGTTTTAGATGATTGAATTTAAATATATACTGAATGAGTAAAGATAAGACATGTTAAGCATTTAATTACAACACAAACACAATATTTAAAAAAAATGAAAACAGAATAACAGATAACACTGGTTCTGGTTGGCTAGTTGTTGGATGTTGCCGTTCGCAATAATTTGAGTTGTTTTGTGAACGAGTTAGGAATCTGTGAGTTATTGTTGCATTATTTGTTTATTTCAGGCGATATTATCCTTGCAAGCATTGACAACTTAGGAAATAATTGTAATATTTGACTATATACACATATGGCACAGCCGGCTTTTCCGTCTCTCACCCCTCGTGTGTGTGAACAGCATTGGTTTTCTGTTGATAGACCTTGTGATGATGAGCTTGAATTGACACAAATGGAGCGCGAACATCAAAATTGGGTATTTTCTTTTTTTGCCCAACACTATAATATTGGATTTCTTCTTTAGATGTCTCTATTGATAACTATTAGATGTGCGGTTAAATTGAAAATAAGATTATTATAGCAAGATTAAATTTAAAAGGAATGTTAAAACATGTTTCGAGATGCATGTTTTACTATAGAATAAATGTTTTTAATATTTATTTGTAAATTTAAATTGTCTTATAACATAATTTTGGGCTAAACTAGAAATAAATGGTAGTAAAAGAAATGTGTAACATAAGAGAAGAAAGTTTAGATATTTTGTAAAGAAATTCACAAAGGGGCAGAATATCCATTTCAAGAAAGAAGCAACATTTGATTTTTACTTAATAATAATTACTAAAAAGGCTTTATGATAAATACATTAAGAAATCGGACAAATTTATTTAGAACACCTGGCACTGAAATTCTTGGATGTTCTATAAAATATGTATTTATATTCTTGAACATTTCAACTTGTTTTTTTTTTTTTTTTATTGTATTACAATGCTATGTGACATAAATCATTTTAACTGTATAAATTATTAATAATAGTTAAAATTATATTATTTAATATTTTTGTTAATTCATAGACCACTTTGAATTGAATAATTTAAAATTTATATCTGAGATTCATGAAGATAAATATTTTCATGGGCATGAAATTCGACTCTGTGTGGTGGCTAAATGATAAGGGTGTTTGCATTATTTTCTTGCAACCCACTTTGAACTCTTTTGGTTTATTAACTGCAAGATGAGCATAAAAGCGTCTTTATTTCTCATCACTGAAGTATCTAGAAGTATTAAGCAGAAAAATAATGGCACATTTGAACATTAATAATGGAAATATTTTATTTAAAATGATCTTTTGCTTTGCTTAAAATAAGTAATTATATGGTCTTTGAATCTTAGAAATGTTTTAAAAAGTTCTTGATTTTTTTTTTTTTTTTCTGGAAGAGTAGGAACTCTCTAAATGTGGCTCTCAGCCTGAAAAATTTTCTTCCATTGTAATTGATCATTCCTATCAAGTAGAAGATGAAAAACAGTTTTCATTAATTCAGTCTATAGTATTGTTTTTATAATGTGCTGAAATACCTGATGAGTTTTAAGTACTACTAAATACAAATACTAAATATAATACTATGTGTCCACCATGAGAACACTTCCAGGCAAATATCTATGTTGATGGTGGGCGTTATAGAAACAGGTCTCTGTAGTGAATATCCATTTCGAATCGGAGGGAAGCCTGGGGGTTATTTCTTTTCTTGGCATCAATTTTAAGCTACATTGGGCATGACGAATTTTCAACCCCAAATGATAAAATGAATGCAAGAATTTATGAATCCTTCATTACTATGCTGCTCGTGACTACTAATATACACTGAAAAGAAAAGCTCATTTATCGCCCTATTATTTGAAAAGACAGAAAAGGCTGTCTTTGGAATAATTAGATTTCTTTCTCAAGGCGGGGAAAATTGATAAATGGTCATCTGGAATGCTATTTTAAAACAAACTTTTACAGATTTTTTCAGCAAATAATGTAAAGCGATGTTGGCTTTATTTATTTGGGTTTTCTTTTAAGTCTGGGACCTTTGGTACGTGCCTGAATGAACACTTGAATTATTTACATATAAACTTTGTGAAATTAATTATGTTGCAGAAAGCTTAAGCATATTGAAAATAGGTTACAAATCATAGTTAGATTTTTAAAAATTGATAGTATGGTAATTGTTAATTTTATGTTTCGGAATATAGTATATACTTCAGAAAAAATAATTAAATGTAAATTTCAAAAAGTTTTAAGCATATTTAATAATTAACATTTTATTTCATGACATATAAACAATCTTTTATAAAAATTATGAAATAATTACAATTAATTATACTATTGTTTTTATGTTAAATTAGACAGATTACATTGCATTTACTCCAGGGAATTTGATATTAATTACTTACTTAAATATAAAACAAATGAAATGAAGATAATTAATGTTTTGTCATACATGATTCAACTTTAGATTTCTTAACTATTTTTTTTTTTTTTTCTTCTTGTGCAATCATTAGACATACAAATAATTATTCAGTTTTTCTATTTGATTTGCATTGTTCTTTGTATACATATAACAGGAATATCAGATATTTTCAATATTTTGTGTATTCAAATGATTTTCAGCTTAGTAAATTATTTTTAGATTTTATTTTTTTAAATTATATGCAATGACAGCAAATATTGCCAATTTGGTGTTAAACATGCCAATGTAAGAAATTTGAAAGATTTTCTACCTATGCGAAATGAACTTTTCCTACAGTAACCTATTTCTTTAGCAACTGACATTAACATAGACATTTGTCTGGAAGTGTTCCTGTGGTGGGCACACAGTACTATATGCAATAAAAAAAAAATGTAATATATGTATTACTAAATTCAAAATCAAGTATTAAATGTTTATTTATATTAGCATAACTTATTAGTATTAGTTTATTTCAGGAAACTTATCTTTTTATTATTGGTCTCATTTAATTTTCATTCTTATTTTGTTGTTCATAGACCTCATGATTATTTTTAAAAGTTATTAAATTTTAGATATGCTTTTCTTTCAGTTAACATCAATAGCAGAAAAAGATAAAGATATAGTTCCTATTGGTAAAACAGCATCTGAGGTATGTTAATATTTCAGGTTTTATTTTGAAAAGTGTAGAAATTTTTTATTTTCAGTTTTTTTAGGTTACTTTATGATTTAAAAAAAGTATGGTTAAAGTTATATCACCTGAAAATGAGATATTTTAAAAACAGAGATTTTTTTTTTTTTTTTCTTTCATGGAAAATGCTCTAACCACAAATTTTCCTCAAATGCTTTGATTATAAAAAGATATGAATCTAGGGTGTGAGCCAACAATGATGCTACAATGGAACTCGTTAATACTTATTTTTAAAAAAAATTGCCTTACAAAATAAGCAAACTAAGACACTAGGCAACATTTATTGAGTACAAAATGGGTTTAAAAAAAGAAAATAATAATAAAAATAAAGGAATATAAAAATTAAAAAGGAAGAATGGTAGGAAGGGGGGGGGGAGTAAACAGAAAATAAAGAAAGGAATAAAAATTATTATAGAGATAATAAAAAAAAAAAAAAAATGAAAATATAAATAAAAAGAAAAATAGTATTAAAAAAGAAAATTGATTTCATTGTTATTAAAAATTCAGTCATTGAGGGAAAAAAAGATTGAGTAGCTTGTGGTGAAAGCTTATAAGCCAGTTAACAGCTACGCTACACGAGCAATTGCTTTTGTATTTTAGTCATGTTACTGGGCTGCGAACCACAAGGTCCCAGGTTCTATCCTCGCTTATAACAATCCACCACAAGCTCACACAAATATAGAGTTCGATAAACAATGGACAAATCCTTGAAAGTTCCAAAGTTCATTAAAATAAATTTAATAGCAATAAGACTTTAGATGAATAAGGTGAAAAATACTATTCTAAGAGTGAATGAGAAAATCCAAAGTGTTTTTGGCTTTGGATACAAAAGATCTGTTATATAGGATAGAGAGGAGGTTGGTTTGACCAGATATCCTCTTGCCTTTAGTGATTAGTAAGAGGGCACTTTACAGAATGCTTAATGACATCTCATCTCCACAAAGACAACTGTGAAGGTTGAATTTTCTCTAGTATTTGGGGCACAATCTATAGTTCATTGCTATTTCAGAAAGATATCTATTGGTTATACATCTGGAATTTTTTATCTTTGAACAATCTGAAAAGTAACCTTTCTCTTCATCATCCCAGCAATTTTGTGAAACACTTTCTAACTAAATCTTATTCTGTTTGAAATGCTGATATGTATAAACACTTCTGCTTTAGTTATAGAAGCCTTAACTGCTTTATCAGACATTTCATTTCCAACTATGCCACTGCAGGCTTTAATCCAGTTGATTAGAGATCAGCAAGTCTAATCAACAAGCTTCCTGATGTCTTCAGCTATTTCATTCTTGAGATAAATTTTTTGAAGAACTTTCAGAATTGGCATGCTGTTAGTGCATAGATGTCCAATATCATTAGATCTATTTTACTTTTACTAGCCGATAGATTTGTATATGGCTAGGAGCTCAATTGAAGAACTGAGCAATGATCTTCAAATCAATACCGAATCCTGTAGTTATACTAAAAAATACAGACAGCTACTTCCAGATGACTGTTAAGTTTGGGACCAAACGTTAAGAACATAATTTTGCTTTTTTTCCATTTTCTGGGGAAGTATATTATATGAATATAGTAAAATAATCTATCGACGTTCTGTACTTAAATGTAACTGACTGCTCAGTAGTAATTTTATAGATGTTATTGAATTTAAAAGCTTATGAAGAAACCAGGACAACCACTTTATTTCATAAAATATTATCTTCTTCTTCAGTTTATGAAATGGGAAACAGCAGGAATTTATTATTAGTACATATGTGTTTGTAATTTTAATATATGGCAAGAAAGCAATCGACTAGACATTAAGTTCAGTGAAACAGTATCTCTGTAAGAAGCTCACTGGTTGTAAATTATTGTGTTAAGAAATGTGTTACCTAATGCTGATGCTTTTCTTTTGTTTATTAAAAATCCATTAACAGTTTTGGCTTATTTCTCTAAAGATGCAGAAAACGGAAACAAATATTACTATTGGTTCAAGGACAGGGGAGGCAGATTTGCAGCATTTCATTTTTTGCTGTTAATTTTTTATTATTATTATTTTGCTCTTGGATTTGTATTTTAAGATAAATATATTAATCATTTAAAAAATGACTTATGAATTCCCATGCTGTCATCTACAGGCCAGTAATTTTGGATGCACTCTAGGACAAACGTATCTAATCTATTTTTAGCTATAATAATTGTTTTAAAAAATTGAATTTGCAACTACATTTTATTTTAGATGAATATTAAGGATTTCCTTTAAATGAAATGATTCACTCTAAAATTTTCTTTCTTTAGAAATATAAATAAATAGATTTTAAAATTATTTTTAAGAATTTATTTAATTTTTAATAAGGCATTGTTTTTTTTAAAGTAAAATAATTTTTGTAACAAAATATAGCAAGCATGTTAATGATATTTTTTTTAAGATGGGGCACATTCTGCTTCTTTTCCTAAAAAGATTTGAACAGGGGAGGAAAAGGACAAATATCACTTTCAATTATCAGTTTTGAATTAGATATTTTTCTTCTCATATATTAATAAATATATATATATATATATATATATATATATATATATATATATTTTATCTCTTTCTCTCTTTTCCTTCCTTTTTCTAAAATTTCATTTACGAAGAATGACTCTTGTATACTATTGCAATATGTTGTCCAGGTTTGACCAAAAGAATTCTGTAATATATATTAGACAATAAAATTGAACTTGTTGATTTATTCGCATATTTTTGCAATAGTATTCAGGTACAAAATGATTGATAATGAAAATCTGGATATTTATAATAAAATGCAAAATTTTCTACTTACTATTTACATTTTTTTAGCATAAAGAGCTTTATCTATGTCTTTATTTTAAATTTCTAGTCTAAACATTTGAATTTCTTAGTCTTCTAACATTTATGCTCATTTTCTTGTATTCATTTATTTATTTATTTTTCATTTTGACAAAGCTGAAATATAATTTGAAAATATGTGGCGTATCTATGCGATATCTATGAAAATATATTTATCATATAAGTATTAAAAGTAATCACATTTTTAAAAGTTATTCAGAAACTGTTTCAAATACATTTAATATAAACTCTTTATTTTAGCATTTTGATGAAGATGAAGAGGATGAAGAAGACGATGATAATGATGATGATGAAAGTGAAAGTAATGAGGAAGATGATGAAGAACTTGATGCAGAGATGAATTATGATCAAGATGCAGAAGTAAATTTGTGATTATATAAATTCTTATAACTCAAAAAATTATGTGATAAAGACATCTATACCTATTTTATAAATATTGTTTTATTGTTGACTTGTATTCATGTAATATGCAGTGCAATTTATGAGCATTAAACAAATAATAATTTAATCATGCCTTTTTTTCATTTCTGGTTTAAAAAAATTCTGATTCCTTTAGTGAAGCTTATATTTTAATACATCCAATCTTGAACATTGAGTGATACATTTCCCAGCTTTGATTTTTCTTGATTGGTCTAACACATTTATACTTGGGAGAGAAAATATGCTGTTATCAAAATGGAAATAAATTTGTTCATAACAATAGAAAGAGTAAGGATTTCCTTATTGTAACCTATATGCAAGTGTTTTACAAAATGGGGAAATTGCTTTGTAGTTAATATGTATGGAATTTTATTTATACCATTGTTTTTCATTGTAGGGATACCTTTCTTAATAAATACCAAAAGTTACCAGTTTTTTTATACAAATTAATATTATAATAATTATACAAATGATATTTCCCATTCATTTTACTAACTATAAATGTAGAGAAAATGTTTTCAAATACAAATTTAATTTTTAATTAAATATCTTTTATGTGAGGTTAAAAAATCATATTACTTCTGCTTCTGTTAGAGTATTGTTATTCAATAAATACTTTTAAATTGGGAGATAATTCAATAATACATTTACATTGTATCTCAGTTGTTAGCATTTTTAATAATGAATTTCAAATTTATTTTATGGGATTTTCATAACTATATCAATTAAACTAAAAAAATGTACCTCCCATTTGCTCTAAGGAGGAAAGTTTGAAATGGTATATTATTGTGCTTTAGGATTAGGGATCAAATGATTTTGTGTAGCTAAATATATATTGAATTAATTGTATTATTAATTTTAAAAAGAACTTAAAATATAAATTAACTAGCTTTATTATAAATGTCTTTATTTTGAAATTATTTGATGTTTATTGTGTTTCAGATAAAACTAAGAATTTTGATTTGCAGTGAAGTAATGAGTAGAAATTGATAAAAGAATACTTGCAATAGATTTAGATATGCTGATTTTGTATTGATGCATTGAAATGTTTTTTAGATTAGTAAAAATTTAAAAACTAAAATCTCTTATCAGTATTTTTTTTCTTTTTTTTTTTTTTTTGGCAATGTATGGCATTTTAATATCTAACATCAATTTGCATATACTACTCAAAATATAATCATGTAAAAATCATTTTATTCATATCAGCAATCCTTTTGTACAAATGTATAATACATTATAATTCAAACATATAATACATTAATCAGATTAAAAAAAATGCTAATCATATAAAATTTGATTAGATAAATAATCAAATAGGCTTAATTTACATGTTTTTATGAGTGTAAAATATATTATGTATGTAAATTGTCATTTTTGATATTATTAATGACCTATCTGTTTTGATGTTTTGAATTAGGTCAATTAAAAGTTCAAAGGAAAATTTTTACAATTATTTGCTAAAAAATGTTTTTTTAAAAATTTTTAGAAATAGATTATTGATATATTTTTTAATTGCACCTAAACCATGATTGGTTTAATGCTTCAATGAGTAAATTTCCAGATATGTTAATTGTTCAGTAAATTTTTTAATTAAATCATATTTTTTAAATATATTGTATGAAATATAGCATGTGTTGGCTGAAAACAATCTTATTATTAATTATTTAGGACAATGATGAATCATGTAGCCCAAAAATAACTTCTTTCCTTATTTTTATTGATAAATGTTCTTAAAAAAATTTTAGAATGGTTATTCATTAAAATTTGCAATATAGTGACTGTAAAAAACCATTAGAAAGTCTAAAACTGAAAATTGATACTAATTTAATTTTTAAAATAATACACTGGGTTCTTGTCTAAAGAAAAAATAAAAATTCTGTGTTTCTGAAAGGTTTATTTTATGAATCATGTCATGAATTATGCCAGAACCTATAATAGATACTCCAAATTATAACTGCATCTTTAGATTTTTAAAATTTTCTCTATGTATTAAGTACTTCAAGAAATACAGGAAGTAAATGTGAAATACTTATCCCTCCAATATATATATATATATATATATATATATATATATATATATATATATATATATATATATATATATATATATAGTATTCATTTTTTATCTGAAAATTAAATACGTTTGGAAAAAAAAACATTAGTAAATGATATTTAAAGTTTAGGGTTTTCCTTAAATACTTTTTTACAATTGTGTCAAAAGTTATACATTTCCTTAAAAGATGTATTATATTGATTTTCATGTAATAGAAAATGCATAAAAATTTAATCTGAATATTTGGCAAATTAAAATGAATGAATATCATTCTGTTATTAATTATACCTGAATATTAAATGAAAATATCAAAATGTAATTTTCAGAACTTATGCTCATATAAATAAGTAGAATATTTACAAACCATACATTATATATATTTTTTTTTTTTTTTAATTACCTCTAACAGTCATTCAGTTAGATTTATCTTTAAAAAATTTTAGAAAAGATAAAAAAAAACATTTGAATTTTAAAGGTGTATCAAATCATATTCATTTGTTCCTATTTAAACACATAAACCTTGAAATGTAGCAGAAAAATTTACATGGCTTTAGAAAATTTAAACTAATTGTTTAAATTTTTAAAAATAATTTTAGATTAATGATAAGCAATAAAATATGTGGAATATTTTTTGAAGAGTAGCTCCCATATGCATTTAGAAGAAATTTGAAAATAAATTTCTATAAATTCTCAATTTAAAGAAAAGTTTTGAGTTGTGTATTGCATACATGCTACTGTCCTAAGTATTCACTCTTTTTATTCTGTTATATCATTATGTCAATTTATCTTGTAAACTCTTAATACAATTCATTGTTGGAAAAGATTGAAATGGTGGAAGTAATAAAATAATTTTATGTGTAAAATCTGAAGTTTTTTAAAATTTCATTTGCTTGTTTCAAAAAATTAAAGAATATAATTTAAGCATGTATCGTGTATTTTTTAGATGTTCCATTGAAGACCAAAGAAAAGGAAGATATCTAAAAAAAATATTCCATGTTTGGATACACTCATAATAGAACTTTTATGTTCATTTGTTATAATTATCAAATTGTATTTTCTAATGTATAAAGGTGAATTTTTCATTATAAATAGTAAATTATTATTGTAATGTAATAGCAATGTGTGAAGTGAATTTGCATCATAATCAAGAAAAGTAATTATGAAAGAGGAAGAAAAATCTCTTCTAGATGTTTTAGATGATGCATTTATGAAATTTTCTCCGTCTTCATTCAACCAAGGATGTAAAGCTTTCTAGGTTGTTTACCACAATTCCGTCTGAAGACACTTGTTTGCAGGAATCTTACTTGAAGAAACCACTTTGAGCTCTTCCAAGTATTTTGGACACATGTTCCATCTCTATTCTGAGAGCAACATGGATTGAAGTCCTTTTTCAGATGACTATTGAAGAATACGAAAATAATTTCAAAAATATTATTAATTTCAACTTAAGTTTTCTGCTAATAATATGTTAAGATGAATTGTCTAAATGCTGATGTTTTAATTATAATTTTAGTTGGTATTGTTTGCATAGATCTTGGAAAATATTTGTTGAAAAAAAAATATAAGAATTTAAAAGGATTTTGTAAGAAAGAAAAAAATATACATTAAAAATATCATTTATATAAATGTGTTCTGTAAAAAGTATTTTTTTAATATTTTTATGTATTAGTGCATGGATTTTTAAATCAAAGATCTTTTTTATTTTGTAGCATTTTCAACATATTACATTTTTTTGTACGTTCAGTATAAGATTCAATTTCACAGTAAAAAAGAAAAATCAAAGCTAGTGAGCAAATTGTATATGAAAGTAAAATATATTCATTTGCATAATTTTCTATTGCACTTTGTAATTTCATGAGTAATTTGTTTTAACCAAATTTCATTTCCTAACATTTTGATTTCAAATAAAATTTTAACTTGGACAAAAAAAAAATCATAATTCATTCTTTTTAATACTTGTTGTAGTAAGATAAAAACATCTGAATTTAAATAAATATTAGCTGTTATAATAATTGGTAGGGTATTTAAAAGAAAAGTAAGCATAGAGGATTAGAGAATTAATTTATGTATTGTATTTAATTCATGAATTAATTCTTCATTCTGTTTTAGAAATAAGTACTTTAATGTTATATGTCTTTTAAGCTGAATTAATTTGAAAATAAAAGATATGTTAATATATAAATTTTTATGCATAATCAATAAACATCATAATCATAATAAAAAAAAAACAATGTAAAAACAAATTGAACGAGTTAAATAATGTGAATTAAACAATGCTCACCAGTTCACATTTTAGGAATTTCCTTTATCATTCTTGTGTCATTTACTTAGAATTATTTATATACTTAATTTAGCATTATTTTTCCATTCATTGTTTCATTAAAAAATAAGGTATAAAAAAAATTTTGTAATATACAAAATCAGATAATTTTAAGTTGTAAAATGTTCTCATCTTCATGAAAATGAATTATAATCTATAATATTGAGTTCCTACGATCTATATCTATTACTCCAGGGTTACTCAGTTTACTTTCACATCTATATTATTTTTTTTTTTTCATCCAGGAAGATTTAAAAAATATTTAAGCCAATTAAGGACAAATGTAGGCATATTCTTTGAGTAACATTTCCTAAAATAGAAGAAAATCAGTTTTCTTCTTTACTTATTGGTTTGATGATAAGTGGGCAGTTCATTTTATTTCATTCATTATTTAAATAGTCATTTTGTATTTTACGTGATGCTGAAATATGTTTGCCACTTCATTTCATTTTCATTTATTGTACTTTTTAACTTATTTATAAAAAGCCAAAAGTTCATAGCATTTTTATATGAAAATTTGCAGACTCTTATTCTTAAGTATTCATCATCTTTTATTTCATCTGATAGAAAATGCAAATGTTATCTACATCTAAAACTATAATTTGCATTCCATTTTCCATTGTTGTGCATATTTTATGTATGTATAAAGATTCAACTAAATAGAATTGTTTTATTTGTACTTACATTGCTCTTAATTATAACAGTGAGTTCAAGTTTTTCTGAAATAAATTTATTCAGCAGTATTGAATAGCTTTATATTTATTGTTAAGATTTCTTTCATAGTTTCCTATTTTATTTCACTTTTCTGTTTCTATTAATGCACTCTCATCTCTCTCGATTTCTTTTAAAAAATAAATAATCATAAGATGCATGATTTAACAATTGCGAGAATAAAGATTCATTTTAATGCTTAGAAAGCTAAACAATATAGAATTTATCCATTTTCATATTTGAAAATGTCTGCGAGTTTTTCTAGTAAATAACTTTTATAGTAATTCTTATGTGAAAGTATGTGTCATTCAAAATGGAGAATCAGATTTGATATTGGAGTGCAAAAAGTTAAAAAGATGTGTGTCTTTAAAATTCCATTTTTATCAATTTTTTCATAAAGATTTTTTTTTATTAAACGCGTTTTTAATACTATAACTAATTAGAAGAGAAAAAAAAGTTTTGAATTTCTTATTACCTTATCTGCTATTATATTGATCCGTTTACTTCTCTTATATGTGATATTCTTTCTTATAACAATGATTCAAAATAATTGATCTAGATATTAATTTATCGTTAAAAATGCTAAGTATTACATTCTAATATTTTTTTATGTAATATTTAAAAATCTAGTATCATAATATTTGAATATCAGCTTAGTCAAATTTAATATTTTAACATATTAAAATTGACTAAGCTGAAATATAACTTCACTAAAATACCAAATTTTGCAATATTTGCTTTACTATTCATATAGACTTGGAAAAACACCAAATCTTACATATGTGTTGGTATCTTTTTGGATTACAGTCTTGTAATGTTTCAAAAACTTTTTCAAAAACCATCATTGGGAAAAATCTTCATTTGCTTCAAGAACTATTCTAATTGCGATAGACAGTGGGTAGACTGTTGTGTTATAGTATTTTTCATGTTCCTTCTTGTCATAGGCTATCATGTTGCTATGTTGAAATGCAAAATTTTTTTTTTATTAAAATCTAAATTAAAATATTAATTATTTTTAAAAAGTGTGTAGTTAAAAGTTATTTAATGAATAAATAGTAAATCAATTGTTAAAATATGAATTTGGGAAACTTTTAAATATTTAATACTTACAGTGGCAAAATAATTAGTCCAATTGAATTATGACGAAAAATAGCAAAATGTCATGAAAATACATAACAGCATTTTTATTGATTTAATTTGTTCAGCTGACTATCTCTAATAAGACTCTATACACACAAATATTTATTTAAATGGAAAGAAGGGAGCGAGGTAATATTTTTTTTTTTTTACATTTAAATAAAAGGATATTACTTTCAGAAGAAAAATTTCTATTAAGGAGTTGAAAGCATTTAAAATTGATTATCAGCTATATACCAAATGACAGCTTAATATGATTAATTGTAAATTTAAGGTAAGGACTCATTTGGAAATATATTCTTAATTTTTTTCAAAAATAATATAAGAGAAATTCATAATATTTCACATAAGAACACGATATAAAAAATGAAAATAACTGGTATATATTCATATAGTCTGACCTACTATTTTCATAATGAAAGATTTTCCAAAAAAATAAAAATGTAGTAAAAATTAAATTTAGAAAAGAAAAAGCGTCTTACATTGTGGTTATTGATTCTTTAAAAATGTTTAAAAGTAGGACTCCCGAGAGAAACTGCCTTCGAAATCGAAATTCAGGCTTTATATTTGAAACAAATATAAAGCCTTTTAGAAATAAACATAAAGTCAAAGTTTCGTAAAATTTAATTTTCATCATTTTTCGTTGAAAATCAACCAGTATGATAGCATTTGAAGTTATAAAGCAATCTAAATATGTAGAAAGAATTTTTTTTACGGTAGCAAAATTTTTGGCTTAAAAAAGTATTTGTTTCATCGTATAAGACGGATTGTATATTTGGATGATAATCAAATCTGTTGCAACCTAAGCCTTTCCATTTATCACTGCATGCCTGTGGCTGGTTACAGTTCTCGACTGACTTTGTTTTACAAAATGTTTACAGGTGGCGCTACAGTACGCCTTTGTTATAAATGGCACAGCATACTTGTTCGCTATCGAAATATACAATATTATAAAGCGTATTTAAATATAAATTACTTAAATAAAATTTAGAAAGGAATTATTTACAAATGAGCATAATATTTTAAACACAACAAATTTCCGCCGCAGATCAATATTTCGTAATTATTTTCCACCAATGTTCATTAAGGCATTCGCGGTCACAAGATTTTAACCCCAGATTCGCAACGAGTTACTCAATCTACCTGCATACGATCCTGCTTTACCCAGCTCTAGGAAAAGACCTAGAGCTGCAATTGATAATGTTTACATCAATTTCCCAGCCGTAAAAAAGCTGAGGACATCGTAACTCTGTTGCCAATTTGATGGCTTAAAATTCTCAAAATTATTACTGTTTAGGCCCTAGATAGCTACGATGTGCTACACGCGTGAAAATTTTCTGCAATTTTTATTCAGCCCAGTTATGATCAGTCCCCCATAGAAAAAAGGCACGTGCAACGTAAATCCATTAAAATTATCTATTTACCCCATAAATAATCTTTTTATTATTTTAATTAATTAAATTAGATCAAATATTGAAAAATATGTATAAATTAAATTAATTACCAAATTTCATGACGTTAGAGCTTTACTGCGCTCGTCTAAACTAGCTCAATTAAATTTAACTTTCCCTAAACTAACAAATTAAAGTATCTATTCCAAATTATGATGTGGAGGTGCTCGTGACCACTTTGTCACATCGCGGAACTCCGAAACATCACGACGTTGCCGTTGCCGTTGCCGTGAATAGAGGCGGGGTGGAGTGGAGAAGATGGCCCTTTTCCTAGAGAGTCTGCTAGAAAGTTTAGGGAAACCATTCCTGTTGGTTTCATGTTGTGAATGCAACTTGAAAAATACATATTACAGCCAGGCATACGTGCATGTTTTTTATTCCCGACTAAGGCACACTTTTATGCTCTTGAGTGCCACATTAATCCATTTTCAATAACTAGAAAGGGCATTAATCCATTAAGCGCATTAATGCAAGCTCAAGTTATAACTTTTACCCACTTGTAATCAATTTAAAATTTAATGTTGCTACTAAAAGAGGAGAGCCCTCTAGCGGATATAGAGAGAAACAGGTTGTTAACCTCTAACCTGTCTCAATTATTTTGTGCGCTAAGTGTGTTGTACCTAATTGATTGTCACTATACCTTATTATTTCTTTAATAATCTTTTATTTCATCTAGCCTTCGTATCATTCTTAAACCCTGAGTTACAATGTCTGCAAGTGTTTAATAACGTTATATCTTGCGTTTTTTTTTTTCATTCAGTTTTCATTTTTTACTAATAGCTACACTCCATATCATTTCTTTTAATGTCACTTTTTGGAAGATCTTTTTCTATCATAAAATAACCGATATTTTTGAATTTCAAGAGTAATAAGCTTATGCTGTAACTAGTATGTCATGGTATATTCATTCTAAATGCGGAGAAAAATGTAAGCCTTTATAACAACAGCAGAATGAATGATAAGCAGCAAAATAATTTCTCTCGTGAACAGTCATTGACTGAGCTCGAAACAAAAATTTGCTTATATTAGCAGCAAGGGACTCTGAAAACGCTGCAAAATAACTGCAGAGCAACAGGAAAACAAAGTGCCCATGAGCATGTGTGTGTTCTACAGGATAATGGTAGATGCTGTCAATTTCAGTTGCGCTAACTCATTAACTAGCGGTATATGCGCTTAAGCTTATAGCATGAAGTATATGTCGTATCCCATGCTTTATCTCTGTATCTAAGGTATGATGCATCGCCATCTTACGACATTTTTTTATCAATCAAATCAAAGTCAGAGGAAGAATAGTACTTCCTGCATTTAAAATAAGTGTTACAGAATTTATATCAAAATGTGAACAGCTTATATCTTTTAACATACTTTTTCTCTAATAAATTCTTGAAACATGCAGTGCATTATATAAACTACCAGTACAGAACCTTCTATTTTAACTCGATACGTTGCCGGCAACTTTTTTATGATTCACCGGGCCGCGTTCACATTCTACCTGGTTTGAGATAAATGGTAGGCTTGGTACTCAATAAGAAGTGAGAAAATATGTATTATAACAGTGAGTTTTAGTGGGCATTGAACTCCGGCTTATTCGGACTTTTTGTCATCCTGCCTGCAATTCCGCCTCATTAGGCCGGATACTCGTATGCATACTTATAAAGTTTTAATTAAAATGATTATCAATTTAAGTTAGTTCTTTCATTTTTCCCAAAATTCTTTGATTATATAATTACCTTCCAGCATGCGAATTCCATACCTATTGACACAATAATGAAAAGTTTACATCAGTTCTGAAAATGGCCAAGTGTTTGACAGATATCTTGCATCATTACAAAAAAAATTACCCAGTACTAATTCTTCGCAAAATCCCAGTAATAATTCTTCGCAACTGACGAATGAGTCACCTGCGAATAGTACGCATTCATTCACTGCTATCAACTTAAATGTAAACAAAATTGGTTGGGCAATGGTTTTATTAAGTACTGCAAATGTGATGATTCAGCTTAATGTAGGAATGTTTACGTGCGTTATTGGATGTCGGTAGTATGAGTCATTTCCCTTCGAAACGGTTAGCCGATAAATTGAATATGAAAAAAGAAAAACGAAACATCGTGGTTTCTGGACTAAATCAATCATCTTCTATTAACTGGATGGTAAAAACGAAAATTTCCAACGCTTTGAAAAGGGAATTGAGCTATTATTGGTAGTACCGCATATAACAGATTGTATCGCCTCCAAACAATTTGACATTGATAAGCTAGAATTAAATAGTTCCAATTTAGCGGATGTGAGATTCAATGAACTTGGAGAGGTGGATATTTTATTAGGTGCCCAAATATTCTATGAACTTTTAAGATCGGGTCAAATTAGGTTTCCGGGAACAGACATTGTTTTTCAAAATACTGTGTTTGGGTTTATTGCTACCGGAAGTGTTCCAATCGAAAACGAAACTACTGTTCATTATGCTTTGATAATAGAAGATTTGGATGGAAATTTTGGGAAATTGAAGATGTTCAGGGCGATAAATTACAAAATGATGCGAGTTTAATATGTGAAGATCATTCCATGAAAACACATTTCAGAAATGGCGATGGAAGCTATGTCGTTTAAAATACCCCCCCCCCCCGCCCGTTTAGGCGAGTCAAAAAACATTGCTACTAAAAGATTTAATTCACTTTGGTAACGTTGGAAGAGAGAACTAGAGTATATGCAAACTATGCAGGAAATTTTTAACTGAGTATGAGAAATTGGGACATATGCAGGCAACTTGCAAAACTCCAAAGTACATTATGCCTCATCATGGCATTTTTAGGCCAGAAAGTAGTATTACAAAATTATGCGTTGTTTTTAACGCATCAGAGGCAACGTCATCTGGACAATTGCTTAATGATAATTTGTATTCAGGATCTATTGTCCAAGATGATTTGTTCGCTATTTCGTTGCGGTTTCGAAAACCTTCTGTAGGGTTCACCGCTGATATAAAAAAGATGTATCGTCAAATTTGAATACATCCAGATCAGTGTGATTTACAATGTCTTTTATGGAAGGATTTAGAGGAAAAGAAATTACGTGTATTTAAGTTGCTCACTGTTACTTACAGAAACAAATGCGCCCTTACTTAGCGACCAGGGTACTGAAGCAAATATGCTGTGATGAGCAGGACAATTATCCTTTAGCCGCCACTGCTGGCAAGGATTTTTACGTCGACGATATACTCAGTGGTACCGAGGATTTATCTTCTACCATTGAACTACAAGACCAGTTAATACATTTGTTAAAGTCAGAATTACATTTGTTAAATGGTATGAAGCTTCACAAGTGGAGCTCAGATAATTCTGTTTTGTTACAAAAAGTTCCAACGTCAGACCGAGAATACAATTTCGATAACCCTAACTCAGCAATTTTAAAAACTTTGGGATTACAATTCAATCCTTAAAAGGATACATTTAGTTTTAGTGTTCAAAAAATTGTAAGTCCTGCAACAAAAAGAACAATGCTATCTGACATATCCAGATTGTTTGACCCTTTAGGTCCCTTAGGACCTTTGATAATCTCAGCGAAAATGTTCCTGCAGAAATTGTGGATTTTGAGAATTGATTGGGACGATGAAGTTCCCTTACACTTAAATAGAGAGTGGGAAAAATTTAGTTCTTAACTGAGTCAGTTGAAAAATTTAAATGTATAAAGTCATGTGTTATGTTCTGAGACGCTAAAAGTAGACCCGAGAGGCTTCGGAGATACTTCGAAAAATGCATGTGGTTGTGTCGTCTACACCAGGTCTTTGTCAAGGTCTGGTGAAATAAAGATTAGTATCCCACATTTGGAGCTGTGTGCAGCGGATCTGCTTTCCAAACTTACCGCTAAGGTTCGATCATCCTTGCAACTATACATTCATGGAGTACATTTGTACTCGGACTCCACCGCGCTGCTTGCTTGGATCAAAGCTCCACCTACATCGTTGAAAACTTTTGTTGCTAATCGAGTCACCAGGATGCAAGAGTGTAAAAGAGCCATTTCTAAAATTTGTGTATTGCCTATGGAACATAATTAATTTGTAATATTTAATTTTGATTGTTATTTCTTAAGTATATTGATTATTATGTATCGTGTGATTTTCCTAGTTTTTGCGTAAAGGTAGTAATATTGTTTATGTTATTAAACATCGTAATCACTTGAAACCCTGGGGTTTCAAGGTTGGGAGAATATTACGGGTTCACGCCTATAGATGGCGTTTCTGTCGCGTAAGAAGTTTTTGTTAATTCTTTCTTGTATCGTAACGTTTAGTAGAAGAACGGATTCTGTGACAGAGACGTGGCACCCAATTGTGAGAAGTGTCCTAATCTGTAATAGTCTACCTGAAGTGGCACAAAATGTGCACTAAAATAAAATGGTGTTCACCAGACAGAAAGGAGTTTTATTTGAAGAGATTTACAGCTTGAAAATACTAATCTGTATTGAATTGCACGGAAGAGCTCAGTAAGATCATCAATTTTAAAATTATTCAAAAATTTACGAACCATTAGTTAAAAATTTGATTCATTTACAGTTATTGAAACAGTAACAATACTTGTAAAACAATAGTCGATATCACTAAAGGCTTGATTTAAATTTAATGCATTTAAAATGCATGTGGAGATTTGACTCAAATGTGCCAGCGTTCCTATTTAAAATTGTCATATTTAGTATTAGAAATTTTGGAAGTACATGTGCCGTTTGATTATCTAAAAATATAATTCTTTATTATTAATTTTACTGAAATAAATGATTCACAAAACATTCGCTAAAAAATATTAAACAAGATGATTCTGTAAATTTTCACTTAAAATATTTTCTTTTTTTTATTTAAAAAAAAGAGGGGGCTGACAAATGATAAAATGATGAGCAGAATACTTATCATGTCCCATACTCAAGATTCAATGTGCACAATATTTTTTCATACACATAGAGGGAAACATATCTATCTAGTAAGGCAACGTCGCGATGTTTCGGAGTTCCGCGATGTGACAAAGTGGTCACGAGCACCTCCACATCATAATTTGGAATAGATACTTTAATTTGTTAGTTTAGGGAAAAGTTAAATTTAATTGAAACTAGTTTGGACGAGCGCAGTAAAGCTCTAACGTCATGAAATTTGGTATAATTATTTAATTAATTGTTATAGTTTAATTATTAATAGAGAAATAACATTTTGAATGTTTATGGGGGAAATAGAGAACTTTAATGGATTTACGCTGCACGTGCCTTTCTATTGGGACTGAATTAATTAACTATTTTGATTAGTTATTTTCGAAAATATAGAGAAAATTTTCCGCGTGGATCGTGTAATCACTCATTGTAGCTATCTAAGGCCGAAACAGAAATAATTTTGAAAGAACTTTAATCCACCAAATTGGCAACGGAGTTAAAATTCTGTCTTTATACAGATGGAAAATTCATAAAATATTGTCAATTGCAACCTTAGATCTTTTTCTAGTGTTGGTCACAGCAGGATCGTACGTTAGCAGTTGAAGTAACTCGTTTCGAATCTGGGGTAATTTTTCGAAGAACTTAATTGATGTTCTTTTAATAAATTTTGAAAAAGGTTCAATTTGGAGGTCATCATGAAGTATTTTCCTTCTGACGTACCAGGGAACATTAACAATCTTCATCGGATGTTTATTTTGAAAAACTTGCAACTTACCACTACCTTTTGCCTTCAAAATAAGAACATTCATGTACAAGACGATAGAGAAATTGTCAATACATATATTTCCGCTAGATGACGCTACCTGTATGTAAGATAAAGAATTTTTTTTTTGTTATTTAGACTAAAGATTTATTTTTATACATGAAAATCACTTGATAACAAAGTTCCACAAAAACTATCATCATATCAAAAACAATTATTGAGCATTCTACCATATGTTGTGCTTAAGAGGCTAGATACAAAGGAAATTGGCACTTTAAAATACAACCGAAAATATATGTAATTATATCTATTATTTCTGATTTCTATAAGACAAATTAAAGAAAGCGACAAAGCCCCCGAACTGCTTCTGAAAAAAAAATTTAATTCATCTATCTGTATTATGTCTATTCTAAATGATGTCGTTATATCATTGTCCAATGATAAATGCTTTATAATTAAAAAAAAAAAATCTGAATTGATTTGAGAAACGTAGGAAATTAAAGAATCTAATATGAGATCAATAGGATATTGCAAATTGATAATCTTTTAATAAAAACGTTTTTTCAGAAATAGCATATCCATATTTTAGCACATATTTTTGGTGTTCGTAATTTGGAAAATATAGTGATACATTTCTTCGCATAGGGAACATTGGCGTTCATATATTAGAAAATAAGAGAAAACGCAAACAATGTATAATAGCTAGGTTAAATGGAAAAAATGCCTATTAATATTAGAACTTAATTTGAATTAAATAGCAGACAGCTTGTAAAAAACTTACATTAAATAGCGAAAAATTGGCTTCCTTGGTAGCAGAATTGGCCAAGCATGGGACTTCTCATTCCGCTATGGGCAATAAGCCTGAGTGAGAGAATATTATTCTGCGATCATTCATAAAGTCTTCCTAGAGAAATTCTATGGACATCTATCTGCGGATGGGGAAGAAAGTGTTTCTAACATATAAATTTCAAGCACTGCTATACAGCAGTTCCTTGACGTACTTAGAGAAGAAAGAAATATTGTTACAAAGGATTTGTTCTTACAATTATATATAAATGTTTGGAAATATTATAGTGATAAATTAGAAATACCTTTAAGTAGAAATGTATTATATATTGTTTCCCTCGATCACATTGCATTTGGGCCGAAATAATTTATCTCAAATTAGTTTTTCATATAAAAATTTAATTAGTATTAGATAAAATCAAGCAGAATATCTCTTTAAATGCTGTTTTAATGATATTCTTTATAATAAACAAGAATGCATCTGAATACACATAATTTAAGAATACAGAATATATTTTAAAAAGTTTCAGAAAATGAAAAAATAATTTTAAAAAACCA
This sequence comes from Argiope bruennichi, assembly GCF_947563725.1. Taxonomy (NCBI): domain Eukaryota; kingdom Metazoa; phylum Arthropoda; class Arachnida; order Araneae; family Araneidae; genus Argiope; species Argiope bruennichi. The sequence goes on from NC_079161.1 coordinate 20,965,893, forward strand.
ATGCTTATGAGATGAAACATATTATTAATTAAAAACAATATATTAGATTGTAAAGATATTTATGGCATTTAAATAAAGTTTGAAAATGATTTATTCAGTTTAAATATCAAAATACTATTATTTACTATAATATAAACAAGAATCAATATACTTACTAATAATGAAAAAAAAACAACAGAATATTACGATATTTCATCAAAAAAATAAATATTATGATTAATTTTTTATTGAAATTATTCCAGAAGAAAAAAGGAAAATATCATGTTGGATAAAAAAATTTATCTTGTAGTGTATCAAAATTAATAGATTATTTATATTCAAGAATATGAATGTTTTCCTTCATATTAAAACATTTTCAGAAAACACGGAATGTGTAAAAGTTAACTACACAAAATTTACTTCGTTTTTCTTCGTCATATATTAGTGATAAATAATCTGTTTTTTGCTTAATATTTACAGACGATTTCAGATATATAACTATCTTTTTACAGAAATATAACTAAAATTAAACTACGGAAAAATGATTTCAGAATTAAATGATATTTATTATTAAAGCATTTATAATATATATATAACAAATAATTCGATTTAATGGAAATATATTCCTGTTTTGATAGGTATATATTATATACGTAGAATATAATATTGTATTTCAACCAGAGCAAATATGATATATTTACCTACATTGTGATTTTCTAGTTCAAATTATCTGAAATGTTTTAGGATGATGAGAAAATATAAAAGCGCTAACGTGGCTCTATAAAAGTCGTGGAATAATAACGGCGCAGTATTAAAAATCTGCAAACGATTCGAGTTACTGCAAGCGAGCAGCGTCGATTCAAAATGAATTTTCTTATGGTAAGATAAGCTTTATGCCAATACGTAATTTAATATTAATTTTAAAGATAATATTTTTTAGAAACGTTTATTTTGTGCTTAATATTGATTTAATTCAAACAAGTTTTCTTTAGTGAGAAAGAAATTTAATGTCTTCATTGATTTATAATGAATCCATTGACATTAGCAAATTTTAAGGAGATACCAATCAGAATTTTGTGGAAGGGAAGAAAATCTTCGATTTTTCTGAAGATTTAAAATTATTATTAACATGGATAAAGAATTATAAATACGGATTTAAAAATGTAAAAATAAGAGTTCATAAATTATTTCCATTTATTAAATAGGAAAATATTTGGTAAAAAAAGACAAATTTCTATGGGATTTTAATTAGCGTGAGAAATATGCTTCAATTTCCTGAGAAAATAAACATTTATTTCTCATTGTTAGTTGTTTTGATATAAGGCAGTCATAAAGTTCGTTTTAGAAATCTCTTTAAAGTTAAAATGAATGAGAGAATTAAATTTCTATGGGATTTTAATCAGCGTGAGAAATATGCTTCAATTTCCTGAGAAAATAAACATTTATTTCTCATTGTTAGTTGTTTTGATATAAGTTAGTCATAAAGTTCGCCTTAGATCTCTTTAAAGTTAAAATAAATGTGTGAATTAAATTTCTGTGTAACTTTAATGAGCGGGAGAAATATTCTTAAATTTACTGTGAAAATAAACATTTATTTATCATTGTTAGTTGTTTTGATATAAGGCAGTCATAAAGTTCGCCTTAGAAATCTCTTTAAAGTTAAAATAAATGTGTGAATTAAATTTCTATGGGATTTTAATCAGCTTGAGAAATATGTTTTAATGTCCTAAGAAAATAAACATTTACTTGTCATTGTTATTATTTTAATTTAAGGCAGCCATAACGTTCGCTTTAGAAATCTAGAATGTTGAAAATGTATGAGTGAATTAAATTTCGGTGTGATTTTAATCAGCGTTAGAAATATTCTTCAATTTACTGTGAAAATAAACATTTATTTATCATTGTTAGTTGTTTTAATTCAAGGCAGCTATAAACTTCGCTTTAGAAATCTCTTTAAAGTTAAAAATGAATGAGTGAATTAAATTTCGGTTTGATTTTTATCAGCGGGAGAAATATGTTTTTCAATTTCCTGCGAAAATAAACAGTTATCTATCATTGTTAGTTGTTTTAATATTAAGCAGCCATAAAGTTCGCTTTAAGAGTCTTTTTAATGTTAAAATCGAATATTGTTTATTGGGCTATATAAGACAGATATTTCAATTTGAATCTACGACATAAGCATACTTTGAAGGGTTATAATATTCACTGGAAATTGCTTTTCAAATATTCGAGTTATAGTAACTATTCATTAAAAAAAGTAAATGAAAAATTTGGCTTTTTCAGGCAATATTTTCAAAAAATATTATTATCATAAAAAATGAATTTCTACATCATCATAAAATTTGAAGAATTACTTTTTTAAAGGTGCTATCTTAAATCTTTTTTTTATATATTCGAGTGAAATTTTTTTGATGCTTTTTTTACAGATTTTCAACCATATAAGTACATGAATAATAACGTATAATGTATTAAGTACAGAAAGGAAATAAATTTCTTTGGTTAAACAAATCTTAAAATTTCACGTTTTTCTTTGCTAAAAATGAGTATTTACATATATATAAATAGATAGATATAGATATGGATAGGCGTATAGATAGATATTAGCTATATTAAACAATTACCTTTCCATGTACGTAATTTAAATACTATATGAAATCCCGTTTAATTTTTACAAGCTTATAAATTATTCAAAGCAATGCATATGGTCGTTCAGGGTTACACTTTTCAGTTTTACAAGAAGAGAACTAGGGTGAGAAAAAAAACAAAAAAACATTATGGTATTGGACATAGAAACACCAACCACAAAAGAATGTTTTTTGAAAGGGTTTCGGTATGATATGCAGAACATCTAATGTTGTAGCAAGAACGTTGAGCAAAGGAAATTAAAGTTCCAGATTACCTGGCTAAATTAGTTCTTTAGATTAGAGTTACGTTATTTCATTCAATTATTTCAGTACTGTAAAAAAAATATTTGTTAACATACTTTTGGAAGAAACTTTTCATGTTGTTTTCGAAATACGTAAAAGAGAGAGAAAGAGCTCTTTGAGTTTTAAAACAATAATACGGAAGAAAAATCGGTAGTTAAATAAAGATGGAAATATTTTCTGCTAATATAAACAAGAATATTGAATCAGAAATGATACTGAGATGCTTGTCATTGAAGAGAGTTCTTAAAGTTGTTTGGGTGCCATAAAATGAAGTCTACTGAGGAGAATGAGATAAAAAAAAAAGAAAGAAAGAAAAGAAAGCAATTGCAATTTCTTTTTGGGAACACCACAGCAGCATGATAATGTTTTAGACTTGATTTGTCTGTCTTATTTTCACTCCACTAGATTTTATCTGCCGTTTCATTCGGCTATTAACGAATTACACTAAACGCAATTTACTAAAGGAATGCCAGCCGAAAAAATAATAATCATGGGTAAAAAACATTTATTATTTTGAAATGCGTAAAAGTATTAATTAGAAATTAGAGGAGAATTTTGATATTTCTTTTTTCCTTCGTCCCACTAAACTCATAAAATATTTACAGTTTTTTTTTAATATTTTTTTTATTTCACTGCATGCATTTACGTAAAAAAAAGTGATATTACAAAATATTTTTTAGAACTAAATTCCAAACATTTATTAAGATAAAAGGAATAATTGCAAGAAAATAAAAGTCATTTCCAATGCAATTTTTTTTTTTTCTCCAAATTTTAAAATAACGTAAAAATAGTGTTTTGAGCGATAATACACTTAGACATTATTGAGAAGAAAAAAAAAGAATTTACACATTTTTATTAATTTTTAATTTTAAAAATTGCTAAATTTTCTACTACTAATTATACTGAAAAACCACTCCAGTGAACATTATTACCACAGAGAAAGATTGATTGAAAATTTGATTTAAAGTTGTCCAAATTGGAATAAAATATTTTTAAACTAATAAATTGCAGTTTAAAATCTACTGGTATATATTATAATTAATGGAAAGTGAAAATTAATAAGCAATAATAGAACTTAATATAATATGCAATTCATTCACTGTAAAATTTCAAATTTGCTCTTTCGGTAGCCAAAAATAAGTATTTACCTTACATATGAACTTTAAAAATTATTTCTGGTCGAATAGAATTTTTAAAAAATAATTTGATGGAATTCCATAGTGAAGTGTAAATGTAATTTAATTAATCTGAAATATGGTAATAATGCATCTGAATTTCACTAGTACACAACAAGCAGAGATGAAATTTTTTGTTTTTATATAAGAAGGGAGAAAATAAATGAAAAAAAAATAATTATTTCAAATAACAATTTATAAGGGGATATTATCCCAAAACTGAAATTTCGCCGAGAAAAGTCAATATAATAAATGCAGTTGCTTTGTTGACATTCGTATCATGACGTCATGAAGAAACATGACGTCATTCCACCGCGCAATAGTTCCAAGTCGCAGGGATCAACAGAGATGGCGCTACTGTCTATGTGAATGGCAATGTTAAAAAAGTTGCCATTAGTGTCTATGAGAGTGAGACCTCTGGGTCTCCTTCTCTGCGATTATTACTTAAAAAATAATTATTTGTAAACTTTAGTTGCTCTAGATACACTGGTCTATTTTTTTAGAGCATTTTAAGTATGCATGATACACTATTTACATATAGTATCCAGTCTTTGGGCATTATTATGTATATGTTTGGCTTTCATACAGATGAAAACGTATCTTGTGTTGGTATTCTACACTTTAGAAGTTTGACCTAGAATCGCTTCACGTGGTACATGTATATTTTGGCCAACGGGAATATGCACTTCAATGCGAGGGTTTTTGTTGTTGTTTTTAATTTGTATTAAAATATTAATTAAAAATTGTGCAAAATTTTCCAGTTTTTTCCGATAACTTCCGAAAATATTACAGCAAAAAAATATTTTTTATATTATCTTAAAACAAAACATTATCTTTCCAAAGATATAATTTATCATGCTTGGCGTTATAAATTGTTTTTCTTTATTTAATTATTTTCTTTATTATTAATTTATTTATTTTAATAATTTTTCTTTATTTAATTCAATATCATTTATATAATTTTTAAAAAATACTATAGGAATATTTTCCTACAAGAACACAAAAGTTCTTAAGTATTGAGAACGAATATTAAACTTATCCCGAATCATAATAAAAAAAGCATAAGAATTATGTGCGAACACCATGGTTATTGATAAAAATTATTTCGAAAGTGGGAAAAATGACAAATATTTTGTTTTAAGAATTCAAATTATTATCAATTTTAAAATAAAAATAATAAATCTGTAATAGTGATGTTCAACTTCTATAAACACAAATTACTGCCATACAGATTTCAGGATAACACGCGATACATTTACTAATTTCGGAGAAGGATTTATAAAAGATTTAAGTTGATATTTAATTTTATCATATGAAAAATGCCGCATTTTACATTGTCCTAGGTTAAAAATTAGACTGCGTTGTTACAAATCTAGAAACAGTAAGGAGCACAAAGTGGATATATTTGAGTCTAACCGCTTAGGAGTTCTAAGAGGATATTTGAAAATTGTGCGAAAAAGACACTTTAATCATAAAAACTGATACTTTTATATTGAATGAAATATCAGTTTCACTTTTAAGTCAATCAATTTTTTATAGTGGTTAATATTTGTTTGTGTGCTTTTTATAGCGGTCACACTTTTAATGTGATTTTTGTATTGGTGTGGCTAAAATAATCTGCCTGTTTTTTTTTAATTCTTCTTCAATCTTCATGTTAGCAAATGAAACCTATAAATCATTTCGATAGTATAATTTGATTAATAAATCTGTACGCCGAATTAGTCGAAATGGAAGAATTGACTTTAAACTTTTTTTGTAATATTCCTTTTCTTTTTTTCTTTTTTTTTTCTATATTGACTTGAATTAAAACTTCATTATTTGTGTTTGATTATTAATATTAACACAATTTAACTTATTCTTATTGCCTTTGCAGATGCTGTTAGTTGTTCTGTGTTTCGCAGCTGTTATTTATGTTGCTATGGCAGACGATAAACCTCATGCAAAGGTTGAAAAACCTCTCTACTTTACAAAAGTTACCGATTCTGATGGCAACGTCCATTTTGAGCAACATGAAGGATGAATCTTCGGACAACAAAGCAATGCCATTAAATTTTCAAGAATTTAAATAGATGAAAAATACCTACAAAATTGTTCCATTTTGTAACTAACTGAATACTAAAGAATATGCGCACCGGAACATGCAATTATTAAAAAAAAATATATATTTCTTTTTGAATTGTAATAAAAATTTATTTCGTAATGCCCATCAGTTTAAATTGATTTTTTTCATTTATTTTTCATGAAATTATTGATATTTATTATATTACCATCATATTTATTTTCATCACTTTCGAATTCAATCTTTTGGAATAATGAAGAGGTACATGCTGTTAATATCAGGAAGAATTAATAAGGTAAATAAAGGTTTAGAGCTTTAATGAACAGAGTATTAAAAATTACATATTAATTAAACAGTATTTATTATTTCTCCATAATAATTTTGTGGGTTAGAGGGTTTAAAGTTGTTTATTTTTTCTTGTTGATTCAGTTTATTATTATCACATAAGAATGGATAGTAATAATATTAGAATAAAGCTCTTTGTCCTTTGTAATTTGATAGAATTTTCATTGTCTTTTATTAGAAGCCAAATATCTGAACTTCGCTGAAAAATGTACAGTTCAAAAATACTTATTCGGTGCACTCTTTATATAGATTGCTCAAACTTCAGGACGCATACCTTTTCAGAGCTATTTTTATGAATTGTTGTTGTCTTAGAATTATTGTTATGAATCATTTCCCTTATTGGATTGACGACGTGATGAGTGTTTCAGCGGACACCTGGACTCAATGGTCCTTATAACTTTGCGAATTTAACCAGAGATTTATGATCTGAGCCTAGATATTTAACTGCCTGGATAACTATTGATCTGTAAGGGAATTTGTTATTAAAAAAAGCATAGATGGATAATAGACATAATAGTATTAAATACAATAGCAAAATCTAAGCGAGCAAAGAACGCACCAACTCTTTTGCTCAGCTATCATATTCAAATCTCCGAATTCTTTCGGGTCATGTTACTATTATTATTATTGCTTAGCAGCTGTTGCAAACCACATGATTCACGGAGACTAAGGATTGCTAAAAATTTCGATTAAATATTTTTTTTCTTTATGTTTTAATGGCTTCCTCTACACAATTTTTTTTTTTTTTTTCATATTTTGACAGACATATAACTCACAATATTTAAAAAATTTTATGCCGCTTTGTTCATTGAGCTTACATCTTCCTTATTTTCTGCCTCTATTGTCATTTATCTTTTTGCAGTATTTAACTTAATAGACATGTTCATTCTATTATGTGTTATATTTTATACGTGCAGTTATAAAGTGTGTCTGACGGAGTAGGAAACTACAATTATATGTAAATATATTTTAATATCAGAATTACACTTCATGTGGAACGATTCTGCTGCAAATAACCGGCATTGACAATTGAAAAAATGATCCCAGTGCGTTACTAGACAGTGAATGGCTTTAGAGTAGAAACTCCTGAGTTGTCTGACGAATCCAGATGCTGTGCTAAATTCACAGTGTACAAATTTTGTCATAACCAAGTATTTTGTGGGTTATATGATGCATAGTTGTTTTATTTGGCGATAAATTCAACAGCAATTTCATATTCGATGATTCTGACTTATGAATTCTTTAACAACTGGTATCAGGGCTCTGTCAGGCGCAAAGTGAGCTTGCCTGGGTACATCAAGTTCCTCGTGTTTACACGGTTCACTTCTTAACGCTGACACAACTCGAATGCGCTGCTCCGTGCGAAATACTGGGACGTTACGTCGTTCAGTGTGCATCGCTCTCTGTACACGTCATTCATGGAGTCTTTGTGTTTATATGAAGGAAAAAAATGCATGCAATGAACTACGAGAAAAACTCTTCAGAAACAATAATGTTCATGTGAAATCGTTAATTACAATGTACAAATATGCCACGCTATCTATTGGCTAATGCACTAACACACTGTGACTGAGACACATCGCCACTATAATTAAAGTTTCCTTTTCATTTAGGTATACCTTACATAGCACAGGAAAGACATGTTTAAAAAAGGGTTCGTTCAAAGTAATGTTCACCATTCTTTGTGACTCTGAAGACAAGACTTACATGTAATTACAACAAAATTTCAAAAATTTCATGAAAACATCCATTATATTAAAACTTATTCAACATGAAAAAATAAGCAAAATCTGCTCATCTTGATCATCAGAAAGGAAAAAAAAAATTCAGAGTAAAATAATAATAACGATGATAATTATTTGAGTCTCATTTCAACAGTGAAAAATATGTCTAATATCGTTTTCAAAATATAAGACACATTTTTAAAATTTACATTTCAAAAATATAATAGCAAGACTTGAAATTTGGAAATCTGAAAAATCCTGCTGGGGAAGTTTATTAGAAATCATAGCTTCTTACTAATATTGTTTCGAATGATGCCCTGTATCTCTACTACCCCTGCTTCAATGGATCGCAGATAAATAAAATGAGATTTTGTCATTTTTTTAAAAATATGACACCATTTATAGTTACTTCATATTGTAAGATACGTAGTCTGGCGCAGCATGGCCAAATCTATGGCCCTTATGCCAAAAAACCAACCCAAACCAATCATATTGTAAGAAACCAATTTTCCTCTGTTTGTGCAATCGAGTATTTATAGTGATTTTTTTTTTTTAACCTATCGTTTTGAAACAAAAAAAAAGGCCATTTTCGTTTGAAATGCCAAATAATATGGTTTAGAAATAAGAATTTCAGTTCTGCGTCCTTCATGTACATGAATTTTAAAATAAGGGAAATATTAATACCTTATTATTTTAATAGATTTCACTTGCAGCGCCATCTTTATTGGAGTGTTTTTATTAAAATTTTCATATTAAGCAAACTTTGACAAGTAATACCCTAACCTGTTTGAGTAAAGGAGGACCAGGAAAAATATTCCAGTATGAAAAAATGGTAGACGTTACTCTCCAGTTATTAAAGAATTAGTTACGCCTTTTTTGCTCATAAATTGCTATATTGTAAATTGCTTAGTGTCGATTTTTAAACTGCTGCATTAATCACATTTCTGTATTAAATTTCTTTTCACCGATTGCTAATTGTTTCAGATAAATAATTCCGACTCAAATTGAGTGTGATAGGAGGTAAAGAATTTATTGTGCCTAGGGATTGCAATACCTGTATACCGGGATATCGAATACCGGTATTTTGAGCCATTTGTACAATTTTGTAATACCGGTATTCACAAGTTTAAATACCGGTTTTTCGGTATTTACTAGAAATTTTTAAAATTGTCTCCACTATACGTTCAGATATCGAGAACATAGCAAAATAGTATACGTTTTTGTTTTTATGTCTCCCTAACGGGCGAAATTAATTAGCTAATTAATTGCTTAAATCTAAATAAGCGAAACATGGATTATCCTTGAAAGAAAATATTGTATCCATAACGACTGACGGGGCAACAATTATGAAAAAAGTTGGAAAGTTGATTGGTGCAAATCAGCAGTTCTGCTATGCACATGGAATTCAATTAGGAGTAATAGATGTATAATACCAAAAAAATAAAGAACAGTAGAATCCAAATACTGTGTATATAGAAACTTCGGATTCCAACTTTGAAGAGAGTAAGAGTGAGAATGATAATCACAATGAAGATAATGACAATGTAATTGTTGAAGAAGATATTGCTAATGAGGCTGAAATATTAACCCATCAAGAATTGCTTCCTATAATATATAAAGTTCGAAAAATTGTTAAGATATTTAAACGTTCCCCTAAAATAGATGACATATTACTAAAATACATACTAACTGAAAATAAAACAGAATATATGTTAATATTAGATTTTAAAACACGTTGGAACCGTTTACTCTTAACAGCACACATCACTATCTGAAGATTACATATTACATTGAAAAAATCGCACAGAAGAAAGGCATATCGAAATAGAAAATGTCTTATGCTATTTACATAATTATAATTATTTTAAAAATGAAAATGAAAAAGAAGAAAAGAAAATAACCAATTCAAATCTGATTAAGTTTATAGTAAATTTTCTTAAAATTTTTTACCCTCAAACCTATCCACATTCAAAAGAATTCGATTCAGTTATCGAAGATTATGATGACACTAATGTCGATAGTGAAAAGGAATTGTCTCTTGAACAAAAATTAGAATTAGCGATAAATAAGAAAATTTCAACGAACCAAAATACAATAAAGAAATCAACTATATCCAAAACCATCCGATAAGAAATTGATTTATTTGAAGATGGGGGATTTAGAGGTAAATACTTGGAAAAAGTATATCGCGCATTGCTAACAGTGCCACTAACTATAGTAGATGCCGAAAGAGCGTTTTCGACAGCTAGTAATTTTTGCACAAAATTACTTTTCAGGCTTAAAGACAGTACAATTGATGCATTATGTTTTTTAAGATCACATTTCAAAAATTTGTAATAGTACCACAGACTGAATAGTGATATTTACAATTTTTTGTGATTTAAATAAATAAGTTGTTCCTTTACTTTTTTGTGATTCTTTATATACTGTTATAATTTATAAGTTACAAATTATTTTACTAAACTAGCAAATAAAACAAAGAAACGCCTGTGTTTTCTTTCTTTTTCTAAAATTTCTAATACCGGTATTAAAACCGGTATCCCGGTATTAAGATCTAAAAAATACCGAATACCGGTATTGAACTTTTGGTCCAGTATTGCAATCCCTAATTATGCCTCTGTGCTTAAGTGTTTTTTCTCTTCATGCCACTATATTATTTCATATATTTTTTAACATTCATATTTCTACAGTTCCAACCTTTAACATTTTTCAATATTTCTAGGAATTGCTGTGAAGCAGCTGGGATGCTAAAGTTAGAGACCATTCTGATGATATTCATAAAATTTATCTTCGGAGCTTTTATGAATGATGATTAAAAATAATGACCAACTTGAAATAGAAATCAGTAAACTTATGACAGTCATAAATCTTGCATACAGCAATAGCTCCCGACCGTTAAAACAACATGAGAAATTATATCTACCCCCCCCCCACACACACACATAAGGAATTAAAAACAAAAAGGAATAAGGCCAAAAAGAGCTGGCAATGCAGCATGTACCCCACCTCAAAAACCTTCTATAACAGAGCCCAGGAAAAATTCAGAAATTTTGTGATAGAACAGAACCGCAGCGTTTACATGAAACCAAATGAAATACTGAACCCCCAAGACAATTATCTCCGGAAGGCAACCAAAAGACTAAAACAAAAAAGAACCCCCAAACCTCAACTAAAAGACACAATCACCAAACTTCCAGCACACACCGACTTAGAGAAAGCTGAACTCATAGCTGACCATTTTGAAGAACAATTTAAGCCTAATGACCTCCAAGACGGGAAAAAAAAAACGGAAGAAATGATAGAGAATTTTATTAAAAAATATTAGAAACAAAACCTCGAAAATAATTTCAACGAAGTCAAACCCTCAGAAATAGTTGATTTTATCAAAAAAAAAAAAAATTAAAATAAATAAAACACGCCAGATTGATGTCATCACAAACAAAATGATTTAAAAATTCCCAGATAAAATGATAATTAAAATTACAGACATAATGAACAAAATTTTTGAACTTAGATTGCTGGAAAGTAGCAGGAATTATTCCAATTATAAAACCAGGGACAGATCCATCGCTCCCAGTTAGCTATAGACAGATTTCGCTACTGCCAACAATCAGCAAATTTTGTGAAAAATTAATTCTCACCAGGTACCTCCCACATAGTAAATATATGGACATATCAATCCCACAACAATTTGGCTTCATTGAAAATTTTTCAACTACACATCAGCCCCTCAGAATGATTGAGTACATACACAAAGATAGGGGGGGGGGAACTACTCCTGCAATATTCCTTGATATCGACAAAGTCTGGATTCCAGGCCTTATTCATAAACTAATCGTGTATAAATTTCCCAGAATAATAAGCGAGCTCATTAACTTTTATTTAACTAACAGACACTTTAATCGAGGAATTAGACAGACAATTAACAAAAATTAAACAGACTGACTCCACGAAAAGCAACTTCAGGCGGGCGTACCCCAAGGAGGCATCCTAGCCCCTATCATATTTCTAATCTATCTGAATGACCTACCCCAGCAGAAAGACATGATCAGTCTATACGCAGACGACACTGCCATTCTATTGCAGCAAAAAAACCCAGATCAAGCAATATTACCGTTGCAAAAATATATAATAATCTTGAAAAATGGTTGAATAAATGGAAAATTAAATAAATGTTGGCAAAACAGAATCAATAATTTGCTTCGAAAAAAATTAAGAACTGGCCAAAAATTAAAATCTATAAAACTGAAATAAATTGGAAAAATAAAGTAAAATACTTAGGTATAACATTGGATAGAAATCTAAATTACAGAACACACATTGAAAATACTAGCGAAATTCAATAAAGCATTCAGAATTCAGTATCCTCTAATCTGTAGAAACTCAGGTCTTTCTCTCGACAGCAAAGTCTTAATTTATCTGGCCTATCTCCGCCCAATAATAACCTATGCTTGTCCGGTCTAGGCCACCACAGGAAAAACAAACCTACAAAAAAATAATAGCTTTAGAGAACAAAACTCTAAGAATGATTGCCTGAGCCAGATGGTATCATAGAAACGCCAAAATAGCCCTTGCACTAGACATCCCCGCCCCCCATTCAAAGAATGCATGATAAAACTTGCAAAAAGCTTCTATAGTTACATTATAAACATAGACAATTCTACTTTCAAAAATCTGCCGGAATATGACTCATATGACAAAATAAATAAGCGCAAACCTCGCTGCATTCTAAATATTTAATCTTGTCATGCCTCATCCAATTAACCACCATGCAACAAACCAGCTTATTAAGTCCTTTTCCCTATTCTTTTCTTTTCTTTTTTTTTTTTTTTTTTCAATATATAAGTGAAATAGTAGCTAATATCAAAAATTTCTCAAATTAATTATAGCATATTCTAATTCAATACTTGACTTATAGATAGTAGGGCCGGGATATGCTTAACGGTAGCCTTCTTGCTTCAATTCTTGTACTTCTGTGAGTAATTTAAAGATAAATTTAAATGGAAAATTTAGGGAAAATGTTTAAATTTTTCCCATTCTATTTGAGCCAGGTTTAGGTTTGGTTATATAAACGTCCCGATTTAAATCAACACTAGGGCTATTTTGGGACGGACCTCGTATTAGCAGGAAACTAGTTATACAAAAACGCCATGTTTCCTTTGTGAGTGACATTATAAATATAAAATAACCAACAATGGCAAAGGGACAAAAATTAAATACTCGGACGGAAGACAATGATTCTGCAGTTTATAATGAATTCAAAGTAAGTTATTTTGCCACCGTTTCACGTAAAATTATATTTTTTTTTCTGAATGATTTTAATAAATGATGATACTGATCTTCGTGTCTTTACAATTGATTTTAATTCATAATCATAAAATTTGAATGACATGATATATTGTTCTGCATATTACGCAGAGAAACTTACAAAAAATTAAACAAAATCTTACCTTTAATTAAATCTTAAATTTATATAGAAATCAGATTAGTTTTTAATAAATCGGATTTATAGAACTTTTCGATATCTCCATATTAACTTATCAGATTGATTCGAAAGGTTTTATTGCAATATGAGCAATTTGAAAAATGATCCAAAATTAAACTTCTCTGACTTTCTATATAAGACGAAAAAAGTTAGAACATCTTCAAAATAATGTATAGACTATTACAATAATTTTAAAATAATAGCATAGTTATAAAATGGCAGAACAAAGTATTAAATCATCAGAATACAATGACGCTGGAAAATAAAAAAAAAATGTATTTAAAAAAATATTCTACATTCTGACTGAAGAATTCTAAATATCTTTGGTGTAACATTTATAAAAATGGATTTTAAAATAATTTTTAAAATATTTCATCAAGACAGGATTATTAATTACAAAAAAAAAACCATGCTGGAAGAGAAAAATATTACCACTATTTGAATAAAACAAAATTTATAAATACCTAACGTAATTAAAAAAATTTCATTTTTTTGATACCTGAAAAAGCAATCGAAAATGGAATTTTAAAATACTTAAAAATATCCGATTGCAAAGGAACAATTATATGAATTTGATCATAAAAGAAAAAGTATTTACATTTTGTTTAGTATTTATTGATATTTAATTTACATAAATTAGTATTTCATACAAAAATTTAATTAGTGTTAAAATGCTTAACAATATCTGCTTGCGAAGGAACACATTTATGATATTGATCATAAAAAAAATAGTATTTAAATTGTGTCTAGTATTTATTAATATTTAATTAATATAAATTAAGATTAGATAAAATCAAGTATAATATCTCTTTAATTGCTGTTTTAATGATATTCTTTATTATAAATAAGAATGCATCTGAATACACATAATTTAAGAATACAGAATGTATTTGAAAAAGTATTCAAATAATTAAAAAAAAATTTTAAAAAACAATGCTTACGAGATAGAACATATTATTAATTAAAAACAATAGATAGTAAAGATATTGATGGCATTTAGATAAAGTTTGAAAATGATTTATTCAGTTTAAATATCAAAATATTATTATTTACTATAATATAAACAAGAATCAATATACTTACTAATAATGACGAAACAAAAAACAGAATATTACGATATTTAATTAGATCAATAAGTAATTTTTTTTATTGAAATAATAACGGAAGGGAGAGGGAAAATATCATGTTGGATAAAATAAAATGTATCTTGTAGTGTATCAAAATTAATAGAATATTTGCGCTCAAGAATATGAATGTTATCCTTTCATATTGAAACATTTTGAGAAAACTCGCAATGCATAATAAAAGTTAACTACACAAAATTAACTATTACATTCTCCGTTTTTCTTTGTCATATATCAATGATAAATAATCTGTTTTTAATATTTACAGACGATGTCAGATATATAACTAAAATTTAACTACTGAAAAATGATTTCAGAATTGAATGATATTGGTTAGTAAAGTATTTATTATATATATAACAAATAATTCAGTTTAATGGAAATATATTCTTATTCTGACTGATATCAATAATTCTATCATGCTAATAAAATGTAACAATATCTTAAAACATTTAAACTGTCATTCCCAGATGCTTTCTTATTTCAATACATAAAATTTTTTTATGGAATACAATATTGTATTTCAACCAAAGTAAATATGATATAGTTACCTACATTGTGCTCTTCTTGTTGAAATTATCTGACATATTTTAGGATGATGAGAAAATATAAAAGTACTAACGTGGCTCTATAAAAGTCGTGGAATAGTAACCGTTCAGCATTAAAAATCTACAAACGATTCGAGTTACAGCAAGCGAGCAGCACGCTGATTCAAAATGAATTTTCTTATGGTAAGATAATGCTTTATGCTTTATAATAAATGTTCTTTTAATATTAATTTTAAAGATAACATTTTTCTAGAAAGTTTATTTTGAGCTTAATATTCATTTAATCCAAACAAGTTTTCTTTAGTGGGAAAGAAATTTAATGTCATTCATTAATTCATTAATGATCCATTGACATTAACAAATTTTAAGGAGATACCCATCAGAATCTCGTGAAAGGGAAGAAATTCCTCGTTTTTTCTGAAGATTTAAAATTATTATTAATATGTATTAAGAATTATAAATACGGATTTAAAATTGTAAACAAAAGCGATCATAAATTATTAAATAGGAAAGTATTTGGTAAAAAAAAATATATCTTTCTGTGTCAATTTAATCAGCGGGAGAAATATGTTTTAATTCCCAGAAAAAATAAACATTTATTTGTCATTGTGAAATGTTTTTATTTAAGGCACCCATAAAGTTCGCTTTAGCAATATCTTTAAAGTTAAAAATGAATGAGTGAATTAAATTTGTGTGATTTTAATCAACGGGAGAAATATGTTTCAATTTACTGAGAAAATAAACATTTATTTGTCATTGTTAGTTGTTGTAATTTAAGACAGCCATAAAGTTCGCTTTAGGAGTCTCTATAATGTTAAAAACGAATGTAGTTTATTAGACTGTATAAGGCACATATTTCAATTTGCATCTACGACATAAGCATACTTTGAAGGATTAGAATATTCAATTCAAATTGCTTTTCAAAGATTCTAATTATAGTACCTATTCATTAAAAAAAGAAAATGAAAAATTTGGCTTTTTCAGGCAATAGTTTCGAAAAATATTATTATCACAAAAATTGATTTCCACATCATCTTAAAATTTGAAGAATTTTTTTTAAAGGCGCTACTTAGAATTCGAATAAAAAACATTTCTTGCTTTTTTTGCAGATTTTCAACCATATAAGTAAATGAATAATAACGTATAATGTATTAAGTACAGGAAGAAAAATGAATTTCTTTGATTAAACAAATCATAAAATCGCACGTTTTTCTTTGTTAAAAATGTGTTTCTTTGCTAAAATTACATACATATAAATAGATAAATATAAATATGGATAGGTATAGATAGAAAGTAGCTATATTAAACAATTACCTGTCTATGTACGTAATATAAGCTTATAAATTTTTCAAAGCAGTGCATATGTTCATTAAGGGTTACACTTTTCAGTTTTACAAGAAGTGAACAGAGGTTGAAAAAAAAACAATATTGTTTTAATTGGACATAGAAACAACAACCACAAGAGAATGTTTTTTGAAAGGGCTTCGACATGATAAGCAGAACATCTGTTGTTGTAGCAAGAACGTTGGAGAATTAAATCCCAAGTTCCAGATTGCCAGGCAAATTTAGTTTTTTAGATAAGGGATACATTATTTCATCCCATTATTTCAGTATTGTAAAAAAAAAAAAAAATGAAGATATATTTAAGTAATTTCTTATTTTATCCTTCTTTGCTTGGATTTTTGCTAATATTAATAAAGAAAATTTCATTTTATTATTTTATGCATATGGTTTACAGATAGATGTTTCTATTTTCAATATGTATGTCTGAGTAGTATTTTCAGTTTATCCGTGCTCTAAAAATAATAATTTTCTCCTCACTCGATCTAAACATTCATTTTGAATAGCACGGGCTGCTATTTTTCCAACCCCTCCTCCACAGCAGAAGCCTCCTATTGTATAAAAGCCGAACTAAAATTGTTGTTGTTGTTTTCCCTTGAGACTTTGCTTATTCTATATTAACTCTCCAATCTGAGTTGAACTTATTACTCCTGCAAATTCGGCTTATCCTGTTTCTCAAGTTCTTCATCCCTTCCCTAATATAACACATATATTGTACAATATTATGCGATATTAAACAATATTCACAATATTGTATAATATTATGCGATATTAAACAATATTCACAATATTGTATAATATTATGCGATATTAAACAATATTCACAATATTGTAAGATATTAAACGATATTAAACAATATTCACAATATTGTAAGATATTAAACGATATTAAACAATATTCACAATATTGTATAATATTATACGATATAAAACAATATTCACAATATTGTATGATATTATACGATATTAAACAATATTCACAATATTGTACAATATTATACGATATTAAACAATATTCATAATATTGTACAATATTATTCGATATTAAACAATATTCACTATATTGTATAATATTATAAAATATTGAATAATATAATAGTGCAAAAAATTGTACAACAAATTGTGCCATCCGGGTTTGGGGAACGTCTCGGCTCTATTGCGTAAATGAACCTGTATCATTTCGTTTTCGCTAAAAATGCTGTCTCAACAAAATTCCCTTCAGTAGCTACACAATCTCGCAATAGTCCTTACAGTATTTCCTGCTTTTTGACTCTATTTTAGGACCGAGGTGCTGCCTGGTCATCGTTTGAACAGAGAAATCTTGATAATAATGGAAAATTGAACACTATCATTTGGGACAATTTATATATATATATATACAAAGTGATTTCAAATTCATGGTTCAAACTTGGAGGGGAGGTAGATAATGTTTTAAATAAATGTACAACTGTACAACTTTTTATTCAAGTCTTCACTGTTTTAGAAGTTAGAAACGAAATATCTTTCAGTTTAATGGAGACATCCTGTATTTAAAAAATGAATTGCGATTTGGGTTTCCTAGTTGAATATTATTCGTATCATTGTTCTCCACTTCCCCAACAAATTTTTACCACGAATTTGTGAATAAGTGGGGATGAGAAGCTTCCAGAATGTTGGTTAGTTCCTGCCATCCTGGTGGATACACAAAAAGGTGGAGGCATGGCTCTCCCATGCATGACGGAACGCACTTCCTTAGGAAAGGGTTATACCGTGGCCGGTGATGTCCTTAAGGACTCAACCACAGTTCCGACTAGTGTTGTTATTACAGTGGTCCGGTCATTCAAGTTTTTCCGTGTGCCTTCCGGCGAGGTTGGAGTGGCCAATTTGTGATTGTGGTATAATTATATATATATATATATATATATATATATATATATATATATATATATATATATATATATATATATATATATATATATATATATATATATATATATATATATATATATATATATATATATATATATATATATATATAATGACAGGCAAAAAAAATGACAAGAATGTCCAATTTTTGAAAGCGAAAAGCCAATAAAAAATGTTACAATAAAAATAAAAAAAAACTACCCATAAATAAAATCATTTCATTAACTCAAAAACATGATATTAAGTAATTATTGACAAATTCTGAATTGACAATGGCTGAAATATGGAAATGCCCCCTTTTTTTTAATCAATATTAAAGTGATGAAAATGCAGAAAATATGTCATACTTTTGCCAGAAATCAATATATATGATAGTTTTAGTATAGGAAACAGAATATAACCTAATAAACCTTTTGTCTCACAAACTATAAAATTTAACCTGCATCTTCTCGCAATTATTTGTTAACATACTTTTGGAAGAAACTTTTCATGTTGTTTTCGAAATACGTAAAAGAGAAAAAGCTCTTTGAGTTTTAAAACAGCTATAAAGAAGCAAAATTGTCAGTTAAATAAAGATTGAAATATTTTCTCCTCATATAAACAAGAATATTGAATCAGAAATGATACTGAGATTAAAGAGAGTCATTAAAGAGAGTTCTTAAAGTTGTTTGGGTGCAATCAAATGAAGTCTACTGAGGGGAAAGAGATTTTTAAAAAAAAGAATGAAAAAAAAGAGAAAGAAAGCTATTGGAATTTCTGTTTTGAGACACCACAGCAGCATGATAATGATTAGACTTGATTTTTGGCCCATGGGAATATGCATTTCGATGCGAGTTTTATGAAATTCGTATTAAAATTTTAATTAAAAATTGTGCAAAATTTTGTCGTTTTTTTCCGATAACTTCTAAGAATATTACAGCAAAAAAATAATTTTTTATGTTATCTTAGAACAAAACATTATCTTTCCAAAGATATAAAAATTGTTTTTCTTTATTTAATTTCATTTCTATATTAATTTATTTATTTTAATATTTTTCCCCTTTTTAATTTAAATTCATTTATGAAATTTATAAAAAATGCTGCAGGAATATTTTTGTACAAAAATACGAAAGTACTTAAGAATTCAGAACGAATATTAAAAGTATCACGAATCATAATACAGGAACATTAGTATTTTATACTAATACCATGGTTATTGATAAAATTATTTCGAAAGTGGAAAAAATGACATTTTTTTTAAGAATCCAAATTATTATCGATATTAAAATAAAAATAATGAAATATGTAAAATAGTGATGTTCAACTTCTCTTAATACAAATTACTGCTATTACAGATTTCAGGATAACACGCGATATATTTACTAATTTCGGAGAAGGATTTGTAAAAGATTTAAGTGTATAGTTAATTTTATTATCATATGAAAAATGACACATTGTCCTAGGTTATAGAATGCGTTGTTAAAAATTTAGAAACAGTAAGGGGCACAAAGTGGGTATATTTTGAGCCTAACCGTTTAGGAGTTCAAAAAGGATATTTCAAAATTGTGCAAAAAAGACACTTTAATCATAAAAATTCTGATTCTTTTGAATTGAATGAAATAACAATTTCACATTTATATGAATCAATTTTTATAGTGGTTAATATTTGTTTGTATACTTTTTATAGCGGTCACACTTTTAATGTGATTTTTGTAATTGTGAGGCTAAAATAATCTGCTTGTTTTTATTTAATTCCTGTTCAATCTTCCTGTTAGCAAATGAAACCTATACCTCTAAATCATTTTGATAGTACATTTTGATTAATAAATCTGTATGCCGAATTTTTTGAAATATTTTTTCCCCCTCTATATTGACTTGATTTAAAATTTTATTATTTGCGTTTGATTATTAATATTCACACAGTTTAACTTATTCTTATTGCCTTTGCAGATGCTGTTAGTTGTTCTGTGTTTCGCAGCTGTTATTTATGTTGCTATGGCAGACGATAAACCTCATGCAATGGCAGGAAAAGCTCTCTACTTTACAAAAGTTACTGATTCTGATGGCAACGTCATTGGAGTCGAGCAACATGAAGGATGAATCTTCACGCAATACCAGTGAAAGCAATGCCATAGAATTTTATCAAATATTCTATCTGATCCGTTTCAAAATTCTTTCAAAAATTTAAATAGATGGAAAAAAATGTACAAAATTATTCCATTTTGTAACTGAGTACTAAAGAATATGAATATGCAACTTATTAAAAAAATATTTCTTTTTTAATTGTAATAAAAAAATTTTTCTGAATGTTCATCAATTTGAATTTAATTTTTCATTTTTGTTTCGTGAAATTATATTTATTTATTTTATTACCATCATAAGCATTTTCATAATTTTCCAATTCAATCTTTTGGAGTAATGAAGAAGTATATGCTGTTAATATCAGTAAGAACTATAAGGTAAATAAACGTTTATTGCTGTAATGAACAGAATATTAAAAATTACATATTAATTAAATAGTATTTATTATTTCTCCATTATAATTTTTTGGGTTAGAGATTTTAAACTAAAATTGTTGTTTTTCGAGTTGGTTGAGTTTATCTGATTGGCTGAAGATTGTACAGTTCAAAAATACTTATTCGGTGCACTCTTTATATAGATTGCTAAAATTTCAGGACCTTTTCAGAGTTATTGTTCTGAATTGTTTTTTCATAATTATTGTTATGAATCATTTCCCTTTTTGGATTTATTAGCTAACAAACAACGCTCCAACACTTTTGCTGAGCTATAATATTCAAATCGCCAAATTCTTTCAGTTGAAATTATTATTATTATAACTTAGCAGCCTTTGCAGATCATATGATTCACAGAGATTACGGGTAGCTAAAAAATTCCAATTAGATGCATTTTTTTTTTTTTTTTTTTTTTTTTTACTCTATGTCTTGATGAATTCCACAAAAAAATGATTTTTTTATTTTAAATTCCGATAGACATATAATTCGTATGATTTAAAAATTCTTAATCCGCTTTGTTCATTGAGCTTACATCTTCCTTATTGTTATGGACCTTTTAGCAGTATTTAACTTAATAGACATGTTCATTCTATTACATGTAATATTTTATACGTGTAGTTATAAAGTGTGTCTGAAAGAAAAGGAAACTACAATTATATTTAAATATATTTTAATATGAGAATTCCCTTCATGTGGAATAATTCTACTGCAAATAACCGCCACTGACAATTGAAAAAGTGATCCCAGTGCGTTGCAAGAGAGTGAATGGCTTCAAAATAGAAACTCCTCAGTTGTCTGACTGCTCCAGATGCTGTGCCAAACTCACAGTGCACAAACTTAGTTATAACCACGTTTTTTTGTGGTTTATATGATGCAAAGTTCTTTTGTTTAGTGAGGATTCAGCAGCAAATTTACATGTGGTGATCCGACGACTCTGTCCTAGGAGTTCTTTAACAGTCGGTATCATGGCTCTGTCAGTCGCAAAGTATGCTTGCCTTGGGCGTGTGAAATTCCTCGTGTTATATGGATCATTTCTATAACGCTCACATCAACGGAATGCGCTGCTCCTTGCGAGATACTAGGACGTTCCGTCGTTCAATACGCTTAGTTTAGTTTAGTTTTAGTTAGATTAACGTCCCGTTTGAAGCAACACTAGGGCTATTTTGGGACGGACCTCGTAATTTTCAACCGCGGTCAGATGACGAGGACGACACCTGAGCTGGCACCCCCCCCCCCTCTCCACACCACACCGTCGTGCAGTACGCATCGCTGTTTATACACGTCGTTCATGGAGTCTTTGTGTTGATCTTCGTCGCGCCATCTATCGGCTAATGCAATAACTCATTGTGAATGAGACACAGCGCCACTATAATTAAAGTTTCCTTTTCATTTAGGTATACCTTACATAGCACAGGAAAGAAGTGTTTTAAAAAGAGTTCATTCAAAAAAAATTTCTCCATTGTTTGACTCTGAAGGCAAGTCTTACATGTATTTACAATAAAATTTCAAAAATTTTATTAAAATGTCCATTATATTAAAAATTATTCAACATGAAAAAATAAGCAGAATGTGCTTATCTGTATCATTAGCAAGAAAAAAAAATTTCAGAGTAAAATAATAGTAACGATGATAATTATTTGAGATTCATTTCATCAGTGAAAAATATGTTTAATATCATTTTTAGAATATTTGACATATTTTAAAATTTACATTTCAAAAATGGAAAAGTGACATGATGTATTTTTAGAAAAGAAAGTTTTCCTAATCGTTGAAATTTTTTCCCAATTTTTTTTTAATTAACAAGATTATATTTTAAATAATAAGTTTATCTTACTATAGGCTTGCTTTTATTCAATAATGAGACTTGAAATTTGGAATGTTAACTAATGTTGTTCCGAAAAAAGCCTCGCGCCTCTTAAGATTAACCCTTCATCAATGGATTGCAAATAAATGAAATGAGAAAATTTCATCCTTTAAAAATATGACACTATTTATAGTTATTTTTATTCTGCAAGAAACCAGTTTTCCTCTGTTCTTGCAATCAAGTATTTTCATTATTTTTTTTTAACATTGTTTTGAAACAAAAAAGGCCATTTTCGTTTGAAATGCCAAATAATATGGTTTAGAAATAAGAATTTTCAGTTCTGCGTTCTTCATGTACATGAATTTTAAAATAAGGAAATATTAACACCTTATTATTTCAATAGATTTAACTTACATCGCCATCTTTATTTGAATGTTTTCATTATAATTTTCTTTTGTCTTCTATTTATTAACGCTTTATCTAAATTAATATCTTCACGTGTTTGATTAAAATTGGATTAGCCAAAATATTCCTATACAGTGAAGGTGGTAGAATTTACTCTCCAGTTATTGAAGAATTTATCATGCCTTTTTTACTCATAAATTGCTATATTGTAACAAATAGTTATTAATATTATTTTAATACATTTTATTTATATATTTCACGATATTGTTTTTATTTATTTATGAAAAACTATGTATGAATTTTAAAATTTTCTATCAGTTATTTAGTAGAACCATTCAAACGACCTATTTAAGAGCAACATATAGTTGACTATAGACTGTCATTATGAAAAATTAATTCAGAGACAGCAACCATTACTTTGCAAGCATAAAAATGTATGATGAGAAAAAAGTGTTTTTTTTTTTTTAATGTGTTACTGGGTTCGATTCCATCAGATTTACATTTCAGAAAATCTCAGGAATGAAACATTCTTATTCATTTAGGTTTATCATTAGTTCTAATAGAAATATTGACTAAATGCATTGCAATACAGAATATATGATGAATACAGTCAACATGCGCATGTAATAAAAAAATAGTTAAAGAGTAAATGTTTGAAATGTTAACAGTTTGTTTTTAGGTGAACACTTATAAATAGCAAACTTTAAAGCAAAAAACTAAAAATAATTAATAAACCTAGACTAGCAAGTTATTTTCTATATTAATTCCATATGCTCATGCATTTGGAAGTACGTAAATTCATTGTAATGAAACATCGTTCAGCAATAGTGCATGAAAGTTTCAAGAGCATGCACACGAGGGCGCTGCCTTCGTCAACTGGCCACGATATCAGTAAAGTGGAATCGATCTCAAAATAACTATTTCAAAAATATCGCAAAGTTTCAAATTAAAATAATATTTTTCTACAGAATAAATCGATGATTATTATTTTTTTTTTCCTCGAAAAAGGCTAAAATCTGTATACTTTCTTTTTAAATCACAGTACATTTTCTATTAATAAGGATATGTCTGAAACAATGTTAGGTAATTTTGTTAATATCATCAAATTATATATCCATGAAATTAAATTACATGTCTACTATTATGATCATAATATCACCAATACGTTTTCTGAAGACAGATATGATGATATGATAATACAGAAGTGTCCGAAATCGCATTTATGCTGTTTCACATGAAAAAAGTTCAATATATCCTTTACAGGGGATCAAATTGCACAATGTTGTTTTATAAACTGCTGCATTAATTTCATTTCTCTAAATTTTTTTTCACAAATTGCTATTTGTTTCAGATAAATTATTTCGGCTCAAATTGAATGGAAAGAAGGTAAACAATATATTACGCCTCTCTACATAAGTGTTTTTCTTTCATACCACTATGTTATTTCATAAATTTTTAAATGTTTATATATCTACAGTTCCACTGAAATATAATTCAGTGTTTCTAATAATTGATGTGAAGCAAGTGGAATGCTAAAGTTTGAGACCATTCTGATGATATACGTAAAATTTCTCTTCGGAGTTGTTATGAATGATTGCATCGTTATATTTTTCACCCTGATTTTCTGCACACAGCCGGATGAGAAGTTCCTTGGATAATTCATCAAGGAAGCCAATTATTCGTCACTTTTTTACACTCTGTCTGCTATCTGGTATTTTCTTCAAATTAATCATATTATCGCGCCAGCATCTCAGCTGAATTTCCCAGATTTATTGCGTAAAGAAAGGGGACATATTGTGTACATAATTGTTAAAATTAAACATTAGTAATTTATAAATCCTTACAGCCATATCTATAGCTCCAAATATTATAGAAAAGAAACAGACGTACTACATTCGGAGTAAATAATAGACTTCTAGTCCTTCTGCGGCGATAAATAAACAAAGACAGTATTACTTCATATTCAAAGAACCCTCCATTATTTTTGTAATGCTTAATATTGTTCTTCAGATCACAACACGTCTGCCATATTTTGACACAGAATCAATCAAAGAATTCCAAACTTGAAGCGTAGTGTTATCTTATTTTAGGTATACGTTCGCATGTATGCAGAATCTCAGTTCCGTTTTCAACATACAAATTAGTTCTTTCTAAAATTCATTTCTATTTCTACAATTCAATTGCAGTCAACAGCTTATTGATATAAAAAAATTTCAAGCCAGACTTGGATTGTGGCTGTTTGTTAATATCAGTCCATATCTCTTTAATCAAGGCAAAAGATTGCGACAAATGACTTCTTGCAAGGGAAAAAGACATTTTACGAACTTCAATTATTACTAGTAGTCCTCCAATTCTCTACTTCATACCTGATAACAAATAAGTATATACTTGTAACATTAAACGAATATTTTTGTGAGGATTTAAATATTTTGGTTCTGGACCAGGTGATTTTGGTAACATATAGCGAAAGATCATATTTATCGTGTAGTGATTGTAGCGCCATCTTTTATTAATGTAATTCTAAAGCGCTATCTATCTACTTTCCCTAATACAATCTATGTTAATACTTCGCCCGGGAATCCCCGTTCCATGTATACGTGCGCTAAGCAGTGATGTTCCGATAGTTAGTGAAATAAAGAGTTTATTTTTCTAATAGCGATGAAGTGCTTTATACAACACTCTACATGAACATCACCACAATCGCATTCACATAGATCGATTCTACTATTTCATCACTATTTTATTTATAAACAATAGCATAAAGGTATTATAACAATTTTAGAAGTATTCTTCATCGAACTCGTGGCAATCATTTTATCATTTGCGCTTGGACTTCTTACTAAGCCCTATTATTTAAAAAAATTCGGAGATTGTTTTAATTACATGAATATTATTTTCCAAACTTGAAATAGAAATAAAATGTCAGTGTATATGACTGAGCAATATAAATTTTTATTTATGAGAAACATGACTATAATTCTCATTCCTTGATAAAGTTGCAGCAATCTAAAATAATATCATTACATTTGACGCAATCAAGTCTTAAATTGAAACAGTTCACAAAAATAATAACAATAATTTGTCTCTTGGCAAACTATAATCGATGCACGTTATTTTAGTTCACCTAACTCACGACCTTCGTAAATTTAAATTATGTAAAAAAGAGCTAATTTATTTAGCCAAATATTAAACTATGCTTGTCCGGTCTGGGCCGCCACGGCAAAAACAAACCTACAAAAAATAATAGCTTTTGAGAACAAAACTCTAAGAATGATTGTCTCAGCTAGATGGTATCACAGAAACGCCAAAATAGCCCTTGATCTAGACATCCCCCCCCCAATCAAAGAATTCATGATAAAACTTGCAAAAAGCTTCCATAGTAACATTATAAACATAGACAATTCCACTCGCAAAAACCTGCCGGAATATAACTCAAATGACAAAATAAATAAGCGCAGACTTCGCTGCACTCTAAATATTTAACCTTGTCTTGTCTCATCCAATTAACCACCATACACCAAACCAGCTTATTAAGTCCTTCTCCCAATTCTTTTCTTTTTTTCAATATATAATTGCAATAGTAGCTAATATCAAAAAATTCTTAAATTAATTGATGCATATTCTAATTCAATAAGATAATTCCATTAGTAATAAAGCTCACCTCCACTAGAGTTATAGATGATGGGGCCGGGTATGCTTAACAGTAACATTCTTGCTTCAATTCTTGTACTTCTGTCAGTAATTTAAAGATAATTTTAAATGGAAAATTTAGGGAAATGTTTAAACTTTAACCATGCTATTTGGGCCAGATTTAGGTTTGGTTATATTAACGTCCCGCTTTAAACCAACACTAGGACTATTTTGGGACGGACCTCATATTAGCAGCAAACTAGTTATAAAAAAAAAAAAAAAAACGCCAGGTTTCCTTTGTGAGTGTAATTGTAAATGTAAAATAACCAACAATGGATAAGGAGAAAAAATTAAATACTCAGACGGAAGACAATGGTTCTGGAGTATATAAAGAATTCAAAATAAGTTATTTTGTCACCGTTTCACGTAAAATTATAGTTGATGAAATACTTTGTTTAGGCTTTTTTTAATGGTATTAAATAAATGATGATACTGATCTTCGTGTCTGTACAATTGATTTTAATTCATAATCATAAAATTTGATTGACATGATAAATTCTTCTGCCTATTACGCAGAAAAACTTACAAAAAATTAAATAAAATCTTATCTTTAATTAAATTTTAAATTTATATTGAAAACAGTTTAGTTTTTAATAAATCGGATTTATTGAACTTTTCGATATCTCCATGTTAAATTATCCGATTGATTCGATCGGTTTTATTGCAATATGAACAATTTGAAAAATGATCGAAAACAAAACTTCTCTGATTTTCTATATAAGACGAAAAAAGTTAGAACATCTTCAAAATAATGTATAGAATATTACAATAATTTTAAAATAATAGCACAGTTACAGAATGCGAGAACAAAGTATTAAATCATCAGAATAGAATGACGCTGGAAAATAAAAACTGGTCTTTCGGTAAAAAAAAACATTTTAAAACAATATTTTAAAAAATATTCTACATTCTGACTGAAGAATTCGTAATATCTTTGGTGTAACATTCATAAAAATGGTTTTTAAAATAATTTAAAAAATATTTTACCAAGACAAGATTATATTAATCACAATACAACCATACTAG
Source organism: Argiope bruennichi (assembly GCF_947563725.1). NCBI lineage: Eukaryota > Metazoa > Arthropoda > Arachnida > Araneae > Araneidae > Argiope > Argiope bruennichi. Next base: position 20,993,922 of record NC_079161.1, read on the forward strand.
AAGAGAAATATATTACCACTATATGAATAAAACAAAATTTATAACAACCCACTGTAATTTAAATAGCTATTACGTTGGATGAAGGCGTAATATATTTAAAAAAAAGTATTTAGAAATGAAATTTTAAAATGCTTAACATTATCTGCTTGCGAAGGAACACATTTATGATATTGATCATAAAAAAATAGTATTTAAATTGTGTCTAGTATTTATTAATATTTAATTAATATAAATTAAGATTAGATAAAATCAAGTATAATATCTCTTTAAATGCTGTTTTAATGATATTCTTTATTATAAACAAGAAAGCATATGAATACACATAATTTATGAATACAGAATATATTTGAGAGAGTATTCAGAAAATGAATAAATAATTTTTTTAAAAAAATAATGTTTACAGAATTAAACATATTATTAATTTTAAAAAATATATTAGACTGTAAAGATATTGATGGCATTTAGATAAAGTTTGAAAATGATTTATTTCAGTTTAAATATCAAAATACTATTATTTTCTATAATATAAACAAGAATCAACATACTTACTCATAATGACGAAACGAAAAACAGAATATTACGATATTTCATCAAATAAATAAGTATTGTGACTTTAATTTTTTTATTAAAATAATTCCTGAAGGAAGAGGAAAAATATCTTGTTGAATAAAATAAAATTTATCGTGTAGTGCATCAAAATTAATAGAATATTTGAGTACAAAAATATGAATGTTATCTTTTATATTAAAACATTTTGAGAAAGCATGGAATCTTACACAAAATTCACTGTTTTTCTTCGTCATATAACAATGGTAAATAATCTGTTATTGCTTAATATTTACAGACGATCTCAGATATATAAATATCTTTTTACAGAAATATAACTAAAATTAAACTACTGCAAAATGATTTCAAAATTAAATGATATTGGTTAGTAAAGCATTTATTATATATATAACAAATAATTCAATTTAATGGAAATATATTCCTGTTTTGATAGGTATCAATCATTTTATCACGCTAATAAAATGTAACAATAACTTAATACATTTAAACTGTCATTCCCAGATGCTTTCTTATTTCAATACATAAAATATTTTTATGGAATATAATATTGCATTTCTACCAAAGCAAATATGATATATTTACCTACATTGTGATTTTCTAGTTGAAATTATCTGAAATATTTTAGGATGATTAGAAAATAAAAAAGCACAAAAATGGCTCTATAAAAGACTTGGGAATAATAACTGCTCAGTATTAAAAATCTGCAAACGATTCGAGTTACTGCAAGCGAGCAGCACTGTTCAAAATGAATTTTCTTTTGGTAAGATAATGCCTTATGCTTATACGTATTTCTTTTCACATAAATGTTCTTTTAATATTAATTTTAATTATAAATTATAATTTTATTTTAATTATAATAATAAAAGTTTATTTCGAGCTTAGTATTGATTTAATCCAAACAAGTTTTCTTTGGTGAGTTAGAAATTTAATGTTATTCATTGATTTATACAGTGACTCCCAAAAGTGTTCGTACACCAACAAGAATCAATTAAAAACCTCATTATTTACCATTATATATTCTTATTTTTACATGAAATTTTTTTCATAGCATATTTTTACAGTTCTTAATAAAGCAGTGAAGAATAAATTTTAATTACGATGCAAATTATTTTTTTAAAAATGACAATATATAAAATTGCACAAAAATAGGACACAAAAGTGATCATACACTTTAAAAAAACATCATTAAATATGAAATTTTCCAAATTTTTATAAATGTTTAGTATTTAATAGGATATCCTTTATTCTTTATAACAGCTTTTAAACGTTTGGGCATAGATTTAACTAAACGGTCGGTTACTTCTGCACCGATCTTGTTCCATTCTTCGATCATTACTGCTTTCAGTTGAATTTTCGATTTAATGTCGTGTCTTCTTATTCGCACCTCTAATTCTTTCCAAATATGTTCTATAGGGTTTAAATCCGGTGATTGAGCTGGTGTTTTAAGGGTTTGAGGGCAATGATAGAGGCAAAAAAGACGAGCATTCATGACCGTGTGCTTAGGATCGTTGTCTTGGTAATAAACAAAGTTGTTTAAAATGCCCAATTTTTGTGCTGACACTTTTAAATTATTATTGAGAATATTTATATAAACTCTATGATCCATTATACCATCAATGAATACTAAATTGCCTACTCCAGCCTCTGACATACACCCACAAACCATGATACCTCCACAGCTATGTTTTACTGTTCCAACTAAATTCTTGGGATTAAGTTCTTCGTTTTTTTTTTTTTTTTTTTTTTTTTTTTTCCCCTCCATAAAATGATTTTCCCATCCGACCCAAAGATGTTAAATTTACTTTCATCTGCAAATAAGACACGATTCCAATAGCTGTCTGGCTGGCTTATCATAGATTTGGCAAATTTAAGCCTAGCAATTCTGTTCTTCTGACTTACAAAGAATTTTCTTCGTGCAGAGCGGTCATGTATACCAGCATTCCGAAGAATTCTACGAATACAGGAAATAGAAGTTCCATTTGATTCATTATATTGTGAAGTAAACTTTATTGCACTCAGACGTGGATTTTTTAGAAATTTACTCACAATATTTCTTTGATTTCTAGCTGACAGAATTTGAGGGCGACCATTACGAGGCTTGTTTGCAATCCTTTTTCCCTCTCTGTAACGTTTTATTATGCTTTGCACCGTTGAATGAGGTAGATTAGTTATAAATGCAATGCCTCTAATTGATTTTCGAGCTTTAAAGTGAAATATAATTAATTTTCGTACGTCTAAACTCGTTTCTTTACGAATGCTCGTCATATCTAAGAATAAAGTAAATAGAATAAATAAGTGTGATATTAAATACTGAAATCGAACGATTTTAGTGTATTTTTCAATTAGAAGAAAAATAAGCCGCAAAAGATATTTTTATGATGAATTTAAATAAATAATGTTTGGATGTACGAAGACTTTTGTGTTCTAATTTTGTGAAATTTTTTATTTATTTATTTTTTAGAACAATACTACTTGATTTTTTATAAAAATATTTGTTCAGTTTTATTAAGAACTATTTAAAGATGCTAATTAAAAAAAACCAACTAATAAAATGCTTTATTAAGAAGTACAGAACACAATTTCTGCAAATTTCTTCAATGTACGAACACTTTTGGGAGCCACTGTAATGTATCCATTGACATTAGCAAATTTTCAGGACATACCAATCAGAATCTCGTGAAAGAGAAGAAATTCCTCGATTTTTCTGAAGATTTAAAATTATTATTAATGTGGATTCAGAATTATAAATACGTTTTTAAAATTGTAAAAATAAGCAATCATAAATTATTTGCATTTATTAAATAGGAAAATATTATGTAAACAAAGATAGACTTATGTGTGATTTTAATCAGCGGAGGAAATATGTTTTAATTTCCTGAGAAAATAAACATTTATTTGTCATTGGTAGTTGTTTTAATTTAAGGCAGCCATAAAGTTCGCTTTAGAAATCTCTTTAAAGTTCAAACTGAATGAGTGAATTAAATTTCTGTGTGATTTTAATCAGCGTGAGAAATATATTTCAATTTCCTGAGAAAATAAACATTTATTTGTCATTGTTAGTTGTTTTAAGTTAAGGCAATCAAAAAGTTTGCTTTAGAAATCTCTTTAATGTTAAAAATGAATGTGTGAATTAAATTTCTGTGTCATTTTAATCAGCGTGAGAAATATGTTTCAATTTCCTGAGAAAATAAACATTTATTTGTCATTGTTAGTTGTAATTTAAAGCAGTCATGAAGTTTGCTTTAGGAGTCTCTTTAATGTTAAAAACGAATGTAGTTTATTGGGTTATATAAGACAAATATTTCATTTGAATGCACTAAATAAACATACTTTGAAGGTAAGAATATTCACTTGAAATTGCTTTTAAAATATTCGAATTATAGTAACTTTTCATTAAAAAAAGGAAATGAAAAATTTCGCTTTTTCAGGCAATTTTTGAAAAATATTATTATCGCAAAAAATTAATTTCCACATCATCTTAAAATTTGAAGAATTTTTTTAAAGGTGCCTTTTTAGAATTCAAATAAAAAAAATTCTTGCTTTTTTTACAAATATATATATATATATATATATATATATATATATATATATATATATATATATATATATATATATTCAAAAGGCAAAAAAAAAATAAAAAATGACAAGAATATTTAATTTTTGAAACCCAATGAAAATGTTACAATAAAAATAAAAAAGCTATTCATAAATAAAATCATTTCATTAACTCAAAAATATACTTTAATATTAAGTAATTATTAAAAGTTCCGAAAATTATCGAAAGCGATTATTTTATATTACAAATGGCATCTCCAGAGCATAAAAAATGAAAATGGCTGAAATAGGGTAAAGCCTTTTTTTTTTTTTAAATCTATTTTATATTACAAATAAGATCTCCAGAACATAAAAAATGAGAATGGCTAAAATAGGGTAAAGCCTTTTTTTTTTTTTAATCTATATTAAAATGACGAAAATGCAGAAAATATGTTATACTTTTCCCAGAAATCAATATATCTGATAGTTTTAGTATAGGAAACAGAATATAACCTAATAAACCTTTTGCCTCACAAACTATAAAATTTAAGCTGAAACTTCTCGCAAATATTTGTTAACAAACTTTTGGAAGAAACTTTTCATGTTCTTTTCGAAATACGTAAAAGAGAAACAGTTCTCTTTGGGTTTTAAAAAAAGTTATACGGAAGAAAAATTGTTAGTTAAATAAAGATTGAAATATTTTCTGCTAATGTAAACAAGAATATTGAATCAAAAATGATACTGAGATGCTTGTCATTGAAGAGTTCCTAAAAGTTGTTTGGGTGCAATAAAATGAAGTCTACTGAGGGGAAAGAGATTAAAAAAAAAAAAAAGAAAGAAAGAAAGAAAGCTATTAGAATTTCTGCCTTGAGACACCACAGCAGCATGATAAAGTTTTAGACTTGATATGTCTGTCTTATTTTTACTCCACTGGATTTTTTCTGCCGTTTCATTCTGCTGATAACGAATTATACTCCACGCAATTCACTGAAGAAATGTCAGCCGAAAAAATAATAATCATGGGTAAAAAACATCTATTATTTTGAAATGCGTACATTTATTAATTAGAAATTAGATGAGAATTTTAACATTTATTTTTTCATAACGTCCATTAGACTCATGAAATATTTACGGTTTTCTTTTAATTTTTATTTTTTTTATTTTATTGCACGTGTTTATGTAGAAAAAGTCATAATACCTAAGTTTACCTAGGACAATGTAAAATGTGTCTTTTTCATATGATAATAAAATTAAATATAAACTTAAATCTTTTATAAATCCTTCTCCGAAATTAGTAAATATATCGCGTGTTATCCTGAAATCTGTAATAGCAGTAATTCGTGTTTAGAGAAGTTCAACATCACTATTTTACATATTTCATTATTTTTATTTTAATATCGATAATAATTTGGATTCTTTAAAAAAAATGTCATTTTTTTCACTTTCAAAATAATTTTTATCAATAACCATGGTGTTCGCACATAATTCTTATGTTCTTGTATTATAATTCGTGATATGTTTAATATTCGTTTTGAATTCTAAAGTACTTTAGTATTCTTGTAGGAAAATATTCCTGTAGTATTTTTAAAAAATTAAATAAATGAATTTAAATTAAAAAAAGAAAAAAATTGTTAAAATAAATAAATTAATAATAAAGAAAAGAAATTAAATTAAGAAAAACAATTTATAACGCCAATCATGATAAATTTGGAAAGATAATTTTTTGTTTTAAGATAATATATAAATTAATTTCTAAATTAAAAATTTAATTTAATTAATTTAAAATTATTTTCGGAAGTTTGCGGAAAAAAAGGCAAACTTTTGCACAATTTTTAATTAAAATTTTAATACGAATTTCAAAAAACTTGCATCGAAGTTCATATTCCCATGGGCCAAAATATACATGTACCACGTCACGAGGCTCTATGTAAAAAGTCGTGAGTGTAGAATGCCAACACAAGATACGCATTCATCTGTATGAAAACCAAACATATAAATGATAATGCGCAAAAACTGGATACTATATGTAAATAGTGTATCATGCATGCTCAAAATGCTCTACAAAATAGACCAGTGGACCTAGAGCAACTAAATTTGACAAATAATTATTTGTTAAGTAATAATGTTCACTGGAGTGGTTTTTCAGAATAATTAGTAGCAGAAATTTTAGCAATATTTAAATTTAAAAGTTAATAGATATTTTAAAGACTTTTTTCCCTCTCAGTAATGTCTAAGTGTATTATCGTTAAAATAAGTATTTGTACGTTATTTTATTCATTAATAAAAAAAAAAAAAAAAAAATTGCGTTGGAAGTAACTTTTATTTCCTTACAATTATTTCTTTTAGCTTAATAAATGTTCGGAATTTAGTTCTCAAAACTAGGACAATGCTAGGACTGCCTTGTTAAAAGGCTAGAAACAGTAAGGGGCACAAAGTGGGTATATTTTGAGCCTAACCATTTAGGAGTTCAAACAGGATATTTGAAAATTGTGCAAAAAAGACACTTCAATCATAAAAATGCTGATTCTTTTAAATTGAATGAAATAACAACTTCACATTTAAATGAATCAATTTTTATAGTGGTTAATATTTGTTTGTATACTTTTTATAGCGGTCACACTCTTAATGTGTTTTTTGTAATTGTGAGGCTAAAATAATCTGCTTGTATTATTTAATTCCTCTTCAATCATCAAGTTAGCAAATGAAACCTATACCTCTAAATCATTTTGATAGTATATTTTGATTAATAAATCTGTGTGCTGAATTTTTTGAAATATTCTTTTTTTTTTCTCTCTATATCGACTTGAATTAAAATTTCATAATTTGTGTTTGATTAATATTCACACAGTTTAACTTATTCTTATTGCCTTTGCAGATGCTGTTAGTTGTTCTGTGTTTCGCAGCTGTTATTTATGTTGCTATGGCAGACGATGATTCTCATGTAATGGCAGGAAAACCTCTCTACTTTACAAAAGTTACTGATTCTGATGGCAACGTCATTGGAGTCGAGCAACATGAAGGATGAATCTTCACGCAATACCAGTGAAAGCAATACCATAAAATTTTATCAAACGTTCTATCTGATCCATTTCAAAATTCTTTCAAAAATTTAAATAGATGGAAAAAAATTTACAAAATTATTCCATTTTGTAACTGAGTACTAAAGAATATGAATATGCAACTTATTAAAAAAAATATTTCTTTTTTAATTGTAATAAAAATTTATTTCTGAATGTTCATCAATTTGAATTTAATTTTTCATTTTTGTTTCATGAAATTATATTTATTTATTTTATTACCATCATAAGCATTTTCATAATTTTCCAAGTCAATCTTTTGGAATAATGAAGAAGTATATGCTGTTAATATCAGGAAGAATTAATAAGGTAAATCAACGTTTATTACTTTAATGAACAGAATATTAAAAATTACATATTAATTAAAGAGTGTTTATTATTTCTCCATTATAATTTTGTGGGTTAGAGATTTTAAACAAAAAGTGTTATTTTTCGTGTTGGTTTAGTTTATTTTGATCACAGAAGAATGGATAGTAATAATATTAGAATAAAATATAAGAAATACTTAAATTAAACCCCACACTTTCTCCTTTAATTCTTGGTGCAAAGTCACCATGATGTCATCCTTTGTAATGAAATAATGCAGTATTTTGATTTTTTTTTTTTTTTTTTTTTTTTGTAAATGATACACTTTTTGCAAATGCAATTTAAGTCATGATATATTTCATGGTAACTTCAATGGACTCAATCTAAGCTGCTTTAAAAGAAATGTTATAAACTTTCGATTCATAGTCATATGACGAAGTTATTTTAACCGATTTGTCCATCTATTTTTAGCGTGCTCTCTAAACTTCCATAACATCCCAAATTGACAATGTTTGGCTGACGTCTTCCTAATATGAACGTGCACCTACATATTAAAAAGCATTTTCAGCAGAATTAAATTTCATATCAGCATATTCGAGACTATTGTTTTGAAATTAAAAATTCATTTTGAAGAATTTCAAATCTTTACTAATCTATGAAGAATTGCAATATGAATTTGATTCAAATTTTAAAAAATAACATATTTTAAATTAGAAAGGTTCAAGTAGTTAAATTAATCGACGATAGCCACGATAATATTTTTGTTACTAATCAAACTTGGAATTTTTAAAATGTGTCCTTCTGCACTGTTTCGAAGAGTTCAAGTATTTCATTCTTAAAAAATTAAGGAGTTCAGTTCCTTTAAACTGAAAACTAGTATTTATTACTATCCAAATTATTTCAAGCTTCTATATTTCATTGTGAAATTTCAGCACACTAATTTTAGATTTTAAGCAATTGACAATCTGAAACAATTAGTATAGCCAACACACAAATGGCGGCAAACTACTGAATATATATTTTATATTTGCTAAGAATTTTGCAACGAAACAACCAATTTCATTTTTTTATTGATTAAAAACAATGTTAATATACTAAAATTTAACCATTATTTTTACAATTTCTGTTTATTAGTCTTTAATTTATTATAAATATTTTTATATTATACTATAATATGTTATCAATAATCTTATTAGAAATATTATCAACCATTTTTTCCTCCAACTTATTTTTAAGTGTTCCACTTGTGTGAATAAAATAAATGATTAACTGAAAATAGTTTCTAAAAAATTAAAATATTTTATTTTTATAGAAAACACAAAGTATACAAAATTTCAAAACTCTGACACACCAGCAATGTTGGAAACAATCATTAAAAATCATTTTTACAAATATGAGATAAATCAAGCTAAATAAAAGCAAATAATCAAAAAAGAGAAAGAAAATGGAAAGAGTAAGTCTGATATTGCAGAATTTTTTTTTAACACAAGAACAGTTATTTTGAGTAAAAGACCAAAACTCTTCTTTTTCTTTGGAAAAATTTTCAAAATAATTAAATCATTTGGAAAAAAATGATTCTAGAAATATTAACATTTTGCAGTATGGCTAAAAACGAAGCTCGTTTTGACTGAAACTTATAAATATACTGACTAAACATAAAGCATTCGGGTTTTTTTTCCTCCAAAATGTTATGATTTTAAACTATTACTTAGTTTTTGGAAAATGCAAGTTTCTCAAGTGTTCAATAATTGCATAATGAGGAGGGTAAATATCCATTTCTTTAATTATATCTATCCATTTAACATCTGCTGCATCATCCCGAGCATCTAAAGAAATATTTTCTGTGTGTTGTCCACTGTCATCATGGAAATTTATTGCAGTAGTTTCAATCCAGGCATTATCTGTATTCCTAGGATCATCCACATATCCTCTGTAGACCTAAAGAAAAAATTGTGATGAAGCAAAATCTATATGACAGGAAAATTCAAATTGACACTATGAGAAAAGCTATTGAATGAATCATAACATTATAATAAATACTAATGAATATGAACTTTATGTATTAAAAGAAATAAATTTTAACAGCAAAATTTAGTTTATATAAACAGCAACCAGTATACAGTGTGACCTCGCTTCGTAAGCATAATTCACTCCTGAATCTTACTCATAATGCAAAACATTTGTTAAGGGAAACAAATTTTTCCCCCATAGGAATCTGTGTAAAATAGAGTAGTGTATTGAATTTAAACAAATTTATAATAATACAATTAATTATTTATAATGCATGCATTTTTAAGAAGAAAAATTTCAGAAAACATTTGCCTTTGGCTGCACTTCAACATTTTGATGAAAATGAAATACAGTTTTGTCATTAAATGAATTTGCAGCAAGCACAGCTTCTGCCTTATCAGGATAATGCTTCTAAACATACAATGAAATAATTTTCCATGCTTTCAGCACCTCCATTATTTCACTGAAAGGTAGTTGCTCTACTGAAGCTACTATCTTCTTCTATCTTGACCAAATCTCATCCTCAACTCTTTGCTTTGACACTGGAAGCAGCTCTATAAGCTCCTCCATAGCTCTGGCTAACATTTTTTTAGCATAACATTTGCTTAAAGCTCTCGAAATCACGTTAGTCAAAACGTATATAACTAAGACATAAGGAGAACTTATATAGATATAAAGGTTCTCTTCAAACAAGCACTCAACACAGACTGCCACAGGCCAAGCGAGCATGTGACGTCATAGTATTTTCTCGCCTCTCTATCTGTGAAACATCGCTCATTAAGGGAGACACTAATTAAAATTTTATTTTGCTGGTTATGCAAGATGCTGGATAAGCGAGGTTTGACTATACTAAATTACGAAATACTGAATCTAAACTGAAATTTAATACATATATACATTTATACCTGTAGAAGCAAGTGGATTTTTATATATTCTCATTATTTACTAATATTTATTTGGTCAAAAAAGTCTTCAAGTTCTAACAATTTTATTTTTTTACATATTACCATGAAATTCCATGGCTATGATATCCCTTTCACAATAACCTGAACTAAATTACAACTTTTAAAAGTTTAAAACATAATAATTCAAACATTGAAAAAAATGATATTAAAACTGAATATTTAAATTATTAAAAAATACATTTCTATAAAGTTAAAGAAAAATATAAAGCACATTCATTAACTCAAAATACAAAAAGGTTATTATATATTATTCAAATATATAAAATAAAATAGTTAAGTATAACTCAAAGAAAGAAAAAACTATCAGCAACATTAAAATTAATAATATGGGTAGCACCATGAATCATCATTCGTCAGAAGGAAATATCCCATGATATTTCAAATACAATCCTACTATATATAAAACTTGACAAGAAATATTATTTTTGACACTTTAAATTATATTAACATGTAACAGTTAATTTGTATTATTTACTAATAAATAAACATACTAATTATCTTTTGGGGTGGAAATATTTCCACATCCAATCTTAGCTTTGTAATCTACCATTATGCATGTAATAAATGTTTTTTTTTAAAAATCCAATTAGCATCAACTAATCTAATTTTAATTAAAATCAGAATAGCAAATGTATTAAACACTTTCAATCTTGTAATTACAGAAAAAGAGTACACCAAAAAATTTTTTAACTTCCGTATTAGCTATAAATAATAATGCTTATTATAAGCTTATATTCTCCATACTTTTCTTAACAATTTCTAAAAAACGATACAAAATTTATCCAAACATTACAAGCGGCAACTCAGATACAAAAAATAAAATGATTTAAAATATCTTTAATACTTTAATTCAATAAAAATTACACAATTAATGATAAAATAATATTTTCTATATAAGAATATTTTTTATATATATAAATTGAGAATGAAAAAAAAACCTATTAAAATTAATTACCGACGCCTTTACTAAGGCCTTCCTTATGACAAAATTAAATATCTACAACATGCAAAATATTTATAAATTTTATTTATATAAATATATAACCAAGAAATCACAAAATGATATGTACCTGTCTACCATTTTTGAAAAATTCTTTCAGAGCCATCTGAACTTCATCTGACAACTTTTTAATATTAATAGCTTCTTCAAATAGTTCTCGCAACACAGCAGAAGATGATGCTTCCTTAGGATCTACAAAACCCTGTGTGAAAAAAGAAACATATGTACATATCGAAATTTTAAAATAGAAAAATAAAGAATCCTATAACTTCTGCACACTGAAGGCTGAATGACACATATTCCATATTTCATTGAACATTAAAAAGAAATAATACATATTTAAAATTCTCTCAATACACAAATAGATCTGACAACAAATCAATATACATTTTCTAATTAGCTTAAAAACTGGGAGTGTTCTTACTTTAATTTCCCATCTACTTTCAATTAAAGAAATCAATTACAGCAAAAAGTCAAAACTTATTCTACACAGGCATTTATATATTCTTAATTGGCATCCATAAAAAATGCTTTAAAGGAATTCAAAACTAGTTTTTCTACCAAATTGTTTGTAATTATTTTTTTCTTTCTTTTTTATACTTGCTGGCAACAGCTACAAAACCCTTACTCAAAGCAAAAATCATAATGTGGAAATTCCAAAAATAACTTAAAAACTAACATCAGTTTAATCCTTGAACTATTTTCAATCTTTTATCTAAAAAACTACTTTTAATTATTATTATTGTAAAATGCAAATAAATGTAATTTAATATTTTTGCAGGATGGAGTCTTGAATATAAAAGAAAATAATTGCAAAAACTAAAACGTTGTTAAATTTTTGTTAAATATGAGCAGACACTTTTGAACAAGCAAATAAAATAGAAAATGAATATGTAGTTTTTAAACATGAATGGAAACAAATATATGGCATGCCAAAACCATTCTCATAAATATGGAAAATTATACATTGAGATTTATCTTAGGGTGAATAATACAAAATGTATTTCAATTAAATATTCTGTCCAGTTATTAGAAATTTCATTTGTCTAGATCCCTTCATTTTTGAGCATCCTGATAACAGACATAACAGATTTTTAAAGAAAGAATCACAGAGTCTTAAAAATTAATTTCATCTACCATTATTATAATAATTTCTCTGTGTATATATTTTTTCCCTTAAAAATGCTATAAAATAATGTTTAACATTAAAAATATTTCATTTAGAATAGTTTTTCCTCATTAAATGCAAACTTTTATAAAGGCATATATTTTCATTCTTAAATGTATTCAAATTTCAAATGTACACTGAAATACACACTGACTCTTAGTGGTTTTGACTTTACAAAAAATAGCAATCAAATAATTAAATGATTTTTCCAAAATCACTTACAAATTTTAACTTTAAAGAAATACAGAAGAAAAAAAACAAGGCTTTTATAGATCTTATGATTTTACATCCCACAGACATTTCATAATCAAAATGGATGAATTTGCATGTTCCATGAATATATATTTTATACCACAAGAATACTATTTCTAAACATAATAAAGAAATGTTATGCCCATTTTTTTTACTATAAAAATATGGTTGAATATTAAAATATTAACAGACAAACTATAAACATTAACTTTTAAATGGGAAACATTTTATCTTAAGATATGTACTATCATTCAAAATATTTGTGTATAGATAGCAATATGCATAAAACAATATGTGCACCATGAATCAAATGCATATAACCACAGTAAGTTTAATCAATAGATACTTTGAAATTCTCTTAAAAGAACTCACAACTACTCAACAGCAATTAAGAAGATGAATTTAATTCATTTCAAAGTTGATGAAAATAATATTGCAGATTTTTAAGTGATGATTTGTGTCTAAAGTGAATACTAACTCACACCAGGGATAGCCCATTTATTGCAATCCTTACGCAAGATAGCAATAAATTGTAGAATTGGAAGGCCACTTTCTGCATCAAGTTGCTTCACACCATTCAAATATTTCCATCTAAAGAAGAACTAAAAATATAAGTATCATTGTTATAATATAAGAAAGGATTCTTTCCATTTAATTATATTAATTCAGGATTCCATACAATTTTTAAACTGATATGATAAATAAATTACAAGAAGAAATTGCTTAATTCAATGAATTTCAGACCCATTAATTTTAAAACATTTTTACACATTTACTATACATTTCAGAATTCATTGAGAAATTTTTTTAAAAAATACAGTTAAGTCCACTATAATTAATAATTTTATACAAATATTATGCACCCAAGTAACACAATGAGACATATAGAAAGAGACATGAAAACAAATAAATTGGTAGTTTAGAGGATTATTGACAATTGTTTTTTTATGACAATGTTTATGATAAATAGCAAACAATTGAAAGAGTAAACATATATTATTATTGTTCATGGATTAAATTTTAAACAACTATTACAAGTGTTATTTTAAAATCATTTGTTTAAAGATCTAGCAAGCTGTTACTAATGTTTTATTATTTCCTTTCATTCTTTTTTCTTATTTTAATTATTGTATATATTATAAGTGTTATTACATTCCAATTAAAAAAAAAATTATGTATTTTTTGACCCCTTAACATTTGTTCCATGAATATTAAATCACCTTCATTATTTCTAATTTCTTTGCATTATATATTTTTATATATAACAATAGTGTAACCTTAGAATCTTTAGATTAAAAAACAAAACAAATATCTCACCCAAAATTCCAAAATGAAATTCCGCCTCAACTGATTTTCAACAAACAAGTCATTTTCCCATCAGTATTTGTAATTTATAACATATGTAATGGATAAATTATGTTAATCAAAAATTTTAAACTATATGTAATTAAACTCTAATACTCTGTTCTTGCTATAATCAATATTTTGATGTGGAGATTACTATTTAAAAATATAACTATCCTCATCTGAGCATTTAAAATCGCAAAAAAGACAAATACAAATGAAAAATGGTGTATAAATATTTATACATAGACAAACAGAATACATGCATTAAAAGGATATAATAAAATATAATAATCTTTATATAAAATTATGTCATTATATATATATATATATATATATATATATATATATATATATATATATATATATATATATATATATATATATATATATATATATATATATATATATATATATATCAAGCACTGAAAAAACAAAAATTATGTGCAAAACTCTAAAAAAAATTGTATAAAACCACATAATTATAATAGAAATAATAAATAAAATTATTATAAAAGGAAAAGCAAGGTCAAATATATATATAAAGAGCTTTATTACCATAAATATTTAATATGTGTTATCATATGCTGTTTAAGAGAATAACATAAACTGTTATTCATAAATAAAAATATATTTAGATGATTTAATGTGCCATTAGTACAGACATTAATAGAAAAAGTCTTAATTTCTTTATCTTAATACAATAAAATAATAAATAAATACAATTGATTATGCTTAAGATAATTGCTTTTTTCAAATTGTCTAAGAGGAATGATGTTGAAGCTTGATATCATTAAAATGCATAAAATTTCCAAAATATTTGGAATTCTAAAAATAAATACCACAGTTTGTTGAAATAACATTGATTCAAATAACAGGAATAACAAACAACAAAAACGCATAAGATCCTTATAGTTTTCAATTATTTATTTATTTATTTTACTGAATTATATAATAGTTAATATAATATATTTCATCTTATATCAATATATTCCAGCTTCAGGGTTTTGTTATGTGTTCAATGACATGCAACAGCTAAAGAACTGATTTATTAAAAGTGGTTTGCGAGTTGAAAGAAGTTTAAAATAAGGAAAGAGGCAGCTTGGCTCCAAATCAAGAAATTTATTGCTATCTGATAGCAATTAAAATAATGCTTGATTGTGGATTTCATTAAAGCAGTTCCTGCTATATCCCTAAAAATTAACAGAAAAGATAATCTCTAAAGATCAGAAATTAACAGATATATCAACAAGAATAAAAGATATCTGACTGACAAATGATAATATAAGTAGATAAAAATTCTATTTTTCTTAAATGAAAAATAAATACACAACTTTGCCTAAATTAGTGAATGATTACTTATAAATACATTTGTAGTGGTAACATTATAAGCCAGATAACAACTTCCGGAGATGAGAGTACTCTTTTGTCTAGTGGTTATGTTACTCGGCTATGAACCCTAACATTGCGAGTTCGAACCTCAACCCGCACACATTCTCTAAATCCTTCTAAAACTTATTACATTTGTATATTTCAAAGTGGTATAAAGGAGTCAAATCAGATCATTTTAATTTATATAATTTTTCGAGAACTAACTTTTGTAAATCGACAGTAGTATATATGCATGCCATACAAAGACCAAAACTTTTAATCTTCGATAACAAATCAGACACGCTTAAATGGAAACAAGAAGTAAAAATTTAGTTTTTAAAATACTCAAAGAAATATATATAAAAAAAATTTAGGAAAAAGTTAAAAACGAACAATAAACAAATGCAATTAAAATGCAGGGAAAAAAAGCCACTGCTACCAAAATTCTTATCTTGCTGAAGAACTAACAAAGCAGCTGTACAAAAAGAATGAAGATTCTTATACCAACCCACGCAGTGAAATTGACCACTCTCCCTTATTAATACACCAACATATTTTAAGCATTCTTTTCATTAATTCACCTCCCCTTAAAACGTTTTTCCTTACATCCTCAAATTCTACTCCTATCTCTCATAAACAACTAATAATCAATGCAATCAATATATATTTGTCATGTAATTAAAGAAAAATTTCAATAGGGATCATAGCCTACAGCCTTGGCTCTCTTAAAGAACATTCCTTCACTATAACTATCAGCTATAACAAGAAAAATCACAAAAAAAACCGCACAAATACCAAGTAAATTATAATAAATAAATACCAAGTAAACTATAAAAACAGAAAGTAACTTCATACCGTGTAACAATTGCATCTCCAGCATGATTAGGCCCCCAACGACCTAATCTGCCTCGTCCTGAAAGACCGGTACGACCCTTAGTATTCAGAGGACAGCCATCAATAACGTTATATTTGATAGTTTCATTTTGATCGTAACTTCTTCTATCAATCCCATCATCATCTTCATTCCATTTAGGTTTGAATTTTGCACTGTAATATAAAATTGGTAGAAAATTATCAATATTATTTAAATGCTTAGCTTAAAAAATAGTTTGATTAAACGTTTCATAAAAACTAATAGCCTGGTTTTAAAAATAAAGAATTAAATATTAAAAAATCCTAGTGTTTTAGAGAATATTAAAATAACAACAAAATTTTACTGACAGTTTTCATATTCTTTAAACAAATATAATTTTAAAAAATGCTTAAAATTAATTCTTCTCCACAAACAGAACATAGCAAACATTTTATTCTACTCTCTAAATATCACAATATTTTGAAAAATACAGCTGCATAAAACTTGTTTTTTGAGTAATTTCTATTAATTTAGCAACTCATAAATGTGCAAATATGTTTCCTTTCTTTTGTTTTGATTGCAATTGGCTTTCCAAAAATATGTTTTCTAATACCGTCTAATCTCTTTCCTCCCCCCCCCCCCAAGAAAAATTATTGTGACCACAAAATCAAAAAAAATAATAAGTAAATAAATTATTAACCTTTCGAGCCATGGTTGGCTGGAGTAGCATAACAACAAATTCTATATGGCAGTACATTTGAAAGTTTAAATATCAAAATTTATTAAAAATTTTGTTCAATGCTATGTATGCCAATTTCATTGAAATAATAAAAATGAATTTGACAAAAAACTAGCTCAATTAAAATGAACTAATAAAACTAATTTCTTAAAAAGTAATCTTTTCACTGAGTGATGTACACAGTATACTGTCCATGTTCTTAAAGGTTAATATGTGATAAAATAGATTTAAAAGAATTATCCAGTAAAATTTAACGAAAATGTCTTACATTTCAACATTTACTTAAATAATTTTGTGAATAAGAATCTGAGAGAAGAGGGAATATAAAGGTTTTGCAATTCGCTAATGTTCTACATAAACGTAATTTAAAAAGCTTCATTAATCTGTAATCTCATATGCAATCAGCTTAATGGCATAGAATAAATTAATTTCTATACAAACTTTGAGTCAATTTAATATACTGACTTTAAGTACTACTGTTGTTCTGATAGTACTGTTTTGTATAATACTAAACAAAATTTATAAGCAAAATAAAAGCTCAGGTAAGTCAAAAAATTTTCTAAATCTATTATAGTTAAAAAAATTTACCATTTTATTGATGGATAAATATTTTGTTACTTTAAAAATATTTACAAATTTTTAGAAAAAAAAAATTAGCAGAATTTTTATGAATGTCAGTTACAATAGAGAAAATACAAACTCCAAATTTATAATTTCAGTGTATCAATCTTTTGGAAGAACAGAGCACATTACTAAGTTTTACCTTTGTTCAGTTGAAAAATTTCAAACTAATAATAAGAAACCACTATTGCTACCCTTTTGCTTTACTTTTTCATATATGCAGTACGGAGAAAGTATTGTAATCATTAAAAAAATTTCAAGCTCGATATTTTGGTGAATCTCTACGTTTCAGACCTCTTGCAAGTTTAAAAAACACATTTTTCGAAAATATCTGTCTGTGACAAAGATAACTCAAAAATGCTTTGAGCTAGATGTATGAAATTTAGTATACAGTATTTGCACCAAATTTGCAGGTTTCTATCAAATTCTATTCAGAAGAATTCTGACTATCTATTCAGCTGTTTAAATAAAAGTTAATACAAAAACTGCAAAACAAAGAGAGCTAGATGATAAAATCCGGTACACAGTTTCAACATCTACACTTCAGACACTTATCAAATTTTGAGTCAAATCTAATACAGTGTTGAATATTTGTTGGTCTGTACTTTCAGGAGCATGCAAATGTGATAACTCAAAAACACAATGACTTAAATATATAAAATTTAGTATATGATTTTGTGAAAGAAAGTGTAGTTTTGTATCAAATTTTTGTTTCACTCGGTTGAGAGAAATGCATCTAAAACATAAACTTAATTTTCGAATAATATTAACTGCATGTTAGGGATCACAAGATAAATCTAGTAAAAATGCCAAAAGCACACCAAAAGTTAACATCTTGTAACTATTGTATGCCAATAACCACACAAGGCGTTCTCTGGGAAAACACCTTTATTAAAGAGTATGCAAGAAAGTTTTGGGAAGACCATTTTCACTGGTTTGATACAGTAAATTAAACATATAATTGCATTTCATTATATTCTTCCCAAAAATTGAGAAGTAGAAATTGTCCCTTTTACTAGGTGCTTATAAGATCTGAACATATCCTATAAAAATATCCATTTCTGTCAATAAGATATCTAAAATAATCCATAGATGGAAATTCACTATAATTTCAATTAATACAGCAGAAATATAAAAAGACTGCAGATTGAAGAAATTAGAAAATGGAAATAAAATCGATATAATTCATAATTCTGGTATCTTCTTACTTTCAGATGTAGTTGTTATAAATTATTGTTAAAAAGATTTATAAAATATTTTAAGAAAACCAAATTACTCAGTAATGTCGGGATCAGCCCATGATGCATTGCTTAGATGAGGAGCTGAATAATTTGGTGGAGCATAATCTGGCCATGGAACACTCCAAGAAACTTTATCTTTTGGAACAACCATACGTTTTACAGGATAAACATCTGAATTCCTGCATACTACATTCAGCTCTTCTGAAATAATTTTAATTAAGTAAATAATTTTAATGATAGAAATCTGGCAAATCAAAATATATCAAACCATTTGTACTATTTGTATAATTTTTAGATTTCTTTTTTTTTTTTTTTTTTTTTTTTGTAAAAATGAAATGCACAAGTTTTGATATTTTTACCAGCAAAACTTTTACAGTTAAAGAAGAAAAATATCTAAAATGTCATTTAAAATGAGATATAAAAATAAAACACATTATTGTAATTAAATAAAATTTATAATTTGATTGTCATATTCTATTTATTTGAGCTTGGGTAATTTAAAATAGCTCTAATTAATGAAAAGAATGTACGATTTGAGGCAAACTTTTTTCAAAGGAGAGAGCAATTATTTCTTTTGAAATAAGCACAATATAGAATAAAAAACTACATAAAAAAAATCTAAACATTTGTTGAAATAGCCTATTCATACAACAGGCTATTTCAACAAGATGATAAATAAAGACAGTTTGATAGGATGAATTCACACTCCTCCCTTTCCAGTTGAGCAAATCATGATTCTCTATGGGGCAAATTCTCTATGAGCAAATCATGATTCTTATAGCCACTTCTATCAATAATCCAGAAAAAGTTGAACATAAACTCATCAGGCATAAATTCAATTAATTCTTTACTATCTAAAACATCAAAAATTAATGAAGTCTAAACATTTTTCAAGTCATAGCAAGTTTGACAGAATCAGTAGCTTTGCACTACCTATTTGGGATAATCATTATTCCTATGAGATAGTGCCTGCAGTTGAAGAAAGAGGGAACAGAGAAAAGGCATTATTTTGACATATGCTAACATCTCTCAAACTATCTCTTCCTGGATTACTTTCCCGAATTCTTGCCTTTTATCGATTTCCATTCTTGATAATCCTATAAACAAAGTTGTATGACTATGCTTTCAATTTAATTTATTCAGTATCTAGGAAAACAATACACACACACACACACACACACACACACACACACACACACACACACACACACACACACACACACACACACACACACACACACACACACACACACACACACACACACACACACACACACACACACACACACACACACACACACACACACACACACACACACACACACACACACACACACACACACACACACACACACACACACACACACACACACACACACACACACACACACACACACACACACACACACACACACACACACACACACACACACACACACACACACACACACACACACACACACACACACACACACACACACACACACACACACACACACACACACACACACACACACACACACACACACACACACACACACACACACACACACACACACACACACACACACACACACACACACACATATATATATATAAGCATTATTTTATGTGAAGCAGGATACAGTTTTAAAGACAGTAAAAAGACTTTCGATTTCGTGATATCATTTTAATTCATTTTGTAGAAGAAGGCATTATGTACAAGCAGGAGCGAAGAGAAACACACAACACAGAAAAAGGAATGAAGGCAAAGCTCTTGAACATTTTATCCCTGGTCTTATATAACCTGAGATTTTGATAGGTAAAATATTTCTTTACAGTGCTAATATATTATTAAGATTTCGACAGCAATTTTTGCTACACACGTTGACAAGGCAGGGGAAACATGGGGAGGTTTTAAAAAGAATGTGCTTAATGGACATTCTTCTAGCTCTTCACACGGAGTGTGGGAAAGTTAGGCTTTTAGCCTATTCAGCAATTTTACAAAGCTCTCTTGAATTAATTTAGAGAAAGTGGAATTGGATCACGAAATAAGAGAATATTTTAGAATGAAGTTACTATAGGCTAAATTAAGATAAAACCAAGGAAATTAATTAAATTGAAATTAGAGTTTAAAATATCATTACATACATACATATATATATCTTTAGCACTTCACTAGAAAATTAAAAAATTTATAAATGCCTTTTTTTTCCCGCAAAAAAACCAAGCACTTTTAAAATGCTTAAAAATAGTTTTCAAATTCAAGCATTGCTCATGAGACAACATACCTTGTCTTGTGAGAATTTCTGCTATTTATTTATTAATTTTTTTTAATTATCAAAATTGTTTTTTGGTAGCTATGTAATTTATAGATATAGTAAATTTCAGATGTTCAGTAATTGACTACCATTTTAGTTCTTACTCTTACACTTTATTCCTTTCACTTGATTCAATCAAATCTTTTTGAGAGTAGCATAAATACTCACAAAAAAGATAGAAACTGTGTTAATATTTATCAAAGAATCACCATTCTTCATCAAAAGCTCTATGTATTTATTGTTTAATGAAGATCATCTTTCTTTAAAAGCAGATTTAAAATGATCAAACAAACATTTAAGAGAATTCCTCTCAGTATTACCTTGTTATGCCGTTCGTTTTATTTTGGATGTCCGTCCTTTTCCCATTAACCCTAGAATGCTACCCTTTAGTATACTCACGGGAAGGGTAACGATTCGTCTGGGAGACGAAGTATGCATAGGCGCTTTTAAAACCTAAGTTAAAGTCAAAATAAAACAAAAATATACTACCTGTAGCTGTTTCTAGGCTTTTTAAACTTCATTTAAGCAAAAAATATTATTTATTCATTTTCAGAACAATCTTTACAAACATTAGCACGGTGATCTCCGCACATTGCTCTTGTACAACTTTGACAAAAAAAGCGGGTCATTCTTCGCAGCTTGTAAGGGCAAAATGCACAAATTTTTCTTTTGTTACTTTCATTTGTTTTCGGAGTTTCACAGACCATGTCTATTTTTAAAAGTTCGCTAATAATTGTTCTTGTAGAACGAGGTAAAGTAGGCGCATCCAAACGCTTCTTCATCCATGGAGCAAGAAGATCTTCACTTAACTTTACTGCAAACTTTTTTCTGGACATCACTTTTTCCGATTTTCTAAACATATTGTGGCCATATAAAACATGTGAATTTACTAAACTGATATTAATAATATCGTAAAATACACAAAGAGGCCATCGATGTGTCTTCCTGCTGCATGACATGTTGCTACACATCTGGTCCAATGTGTCAACAGCTCCTTTTGTGGAATTATAGAATTCTATTATTTCAGGTTTTTTACTTTCTTTACTTACATATGGTTTTTCATGGAATGTAGAAAGCAGGATAACACACTTATTTGGCTTTGTTTTGTAGGACAGTAGAGTTTTGGCTTGGTCAAAACAATACATTCCTGTTCCGACACTTCTAGAACGCAACTGTAAAAGTTCTGGAGGAATTTCCTTTTTATTTTTTCTTACAGTTCCCACAATTGATAAATTAATTGGGCTCTTTAAAAGATTATCTGCTAAAGGTATCGATGTAAACCAATTGTCCATCGTAACATTTCTGTTGGTCCCTTGAATGGGTCTTGTTATTTCTTCAACGAAATACTTTGCCAATGGAGTGCCTTTGGTTTCAACGCTCTTTCCTAAATAAGGTATGGCATTAATCATATAGTTCGTCCCTACATCGCAGAGCATTACTATTTTTATGCCATATTTTGCAGGCTTATTTGGTATGTACATTTTAAAGGGACATCTTCCACGAAATGCTATTAACTGCTCATCAACCGTAACATATGATCCTGGTTTATAAAAATCTGTACAACGCCTGATAAATTTTTCCCAAATCTCTCTAAATGGTGCAAATTTATCTTTTTTTTTTTCTTTCTTCTCTGGTTTCTTTTGAGTCAAAACGAAGGCAGTTCAACAGAAAACGGAATCTCACTTCACTCATTCCACCTCTGTACCGCTGACCACATAATGTTGTATCAAATAACTCATTTGTTGCTAAATGATTATTTTTCATAGCCGCTGATAAAACCAATAATCCCAATAAAGCTTTAATTTCATCAATGCAGGTTTCCGTAAAAGAAGAATTTTTTTCAGCATAGCGTTCTTTTTGTCTTTTGATTTCAGAATTTGTATGAAAAACAATTATTTCCAATATTTCTGAAGTAAAAAAATGAGTAAAAGAATCCAAAGGTGTGAAAAGTTCTTTTGCTGAGTCCGTTGGTCCTTGAATGAAATGAATAATGTTGCGTGAGGCTGTCCTTCTATTACTTGATTTGGGAATAGACGACCATTTTGACTTATCTTTAGCAGTGAGCTGAATTTTTCCAGGGTATACAATAGATTTGTCGCAGGACTTAAAAAACTCTGGAATATTACCAACCATATCACTTGTTTCTGGAACATTGTGCTTTCGTTTTTTAGACTTCGATTTCAACTTCATGTTATCAACTTCTGTATTTTTCTCGAGCATTGTCTCTTCTTCAACTTTATTTTCAAGCAAATTATTTTCTATTTCATCTCTGTCACTATCTGTGAAATCACTGTTTTCCACTTCAATGTAATCTTCAGTTTCCGATTCATCAGAAAAAGTAGAAATTTCTTCATCACTTAGTTCTTTTAATACCTCCCGAATTGCATCAGGCCTACCCCAAAAATTTTCTCCGCGAAAACGCTTTGACATCTTAACAGTAGCAAAGAAATAAAACTAAGTCCTTATCTAAAACGCTAACTTGCCTGCTAACCATTCGTCTGCGAGACGAACACTGCTGAAAATGTGGCACTTCCTGAAAAGTTTTGATAACAAGGAATGTGTGCACGTGTAGCAGTCAAGGTCACATAAAGGTACTGAGGGGTACGTCACATTTCCTGTTTTAGGGGCGCCCAGAGAAAGACATTTGTAAGTGACTTCGTCCAAGAGACGAATGAGTAGCATTCTAGGGTTAAGTCAAATGATAATTAGGAAATCTGATACATAGGAAAATTGTTTAAGTAATTTGTACAGTGCTATACATTAGTTAAATATTAAACAACTAGTAAATTCCCAGAAACAAACTTCAAAGAATTGCAAAAAAAAAAAAAAAAAATCCTTGATAAGTAAGCAAAATAATATTTATCCATGTAGTTGATTAATTACAAAATACAGCATGCAAGTATTATTACAGACAACTTTAGAAATAGCCAAATCTCAATTTATACTGAAACAAATATTTTAACTTATTAAATTATTTCAATTAATTTATCAGCATATGCGCTTCAATTCTCAATAATAAAAACTTTTTAAGATAATTTTTTTATTCTTAAGAATAATAATGATAAATTTATATAATGAATTTGGTTCATATCAATTGTTACAATCCAAACAGGAAATAATAAAATTTTATATGTTAATATGAATTTTACAGAATAGTAAGAAAGTTTTGTTTAGTAATAAACTTATTTTGAGATTAAAATCTGCCATAATAAACATTATAAATTAAGGTGACCATTCGTACTGATTTTACCAGTACAGTACTGGTTTTCAGGGCATAAGTCCTGGTTAGTCATTAAACGAAACCAGTACACGAAAAGTACTGGTTTTAGATTGGAAAACATTAAAACAAAAGAAGTAATAAAATAAAAATAATAAAATTAGAACTGGCAACCCTGATAATTCCATGTGATATCGTCAGGTGTCGCAATCCTTGTTGATTGTCAAAAATAATTTAAATGCAACCTGTATGGAATTCTATGAAAATATACAGGAAAACAAAAATTTGTTAAAAGCAATTCATTCCTCAGAAAAATATAAAAAACAAACAAAATTAAATAACTCCTTATGTTTTATTATGTTATTATATTAGGTATGGCTTATCATGTTATTTTATGTTTATTATGTTTTATTTTTATATTGTAAAATCATATTTTAGTTTTCACATTTCTTGTGTTTAAATAAACGCTACATTTTTTGATATCTAAAAGCTTTTTTAATTTACTTAGTTATACAGGTTGGCCGTTGGGTGAATTTTTGATAAAAATTTATAAAATTTGAGCGTGACTGGTCAAAATTCATGTTGTCCTGGTTTCAGGTTAAAAAAAAAATGGTCACCTTATTATAAATATAATTTTAAAAATGCCCAACGAATGTTGATATCCATTTAAAAATTCTTAACAGTATTTAACTAAGACCTAAAAAGATTTAAAAAATAACATTTTAAAATTATTAAAAATAAAACTATAAAAATAAATAAGACATTTAAAACAGAGCTTATTCATAAAGCTATAAGAATTATAAATTCAAATGTTGAAATATAAGAAAAATGCGAACTCTATCGCAAAGATATTTTTTTAAACTGAACAATATATTATTAATGCTCTAGAAATATAATAATTTGATGATGGAAGCAAATTAATTACAATATATGCAATAAACTATTGGCAAATTTCAAATCTTTCTCTAGGTTTTTACCATAAATACTCTACTATACGAAAATGCTATCTCTTATACGTCGTTGAATAATGGTAATAAAAGAGAAAATTTAAAATTTCATACCAAGAACCCGAACTTCATTCATTTGATCTTCGATATTATAATAAACTGAAATCGAAGCTATACTAAAAAAGAAATGTTCTCAACATATAGTAAATTTTTAACTCATAAATACCTCTTAAGGCACAAGATAGAAATGGCAAAAATGATCCAATCATTCTCGTCTGCAAATGTTTAGTCTGATAAAGTAAATAAATTCAAAAGGGAAGGGCTTTCATAAATTTTTGTACTACATTTCGGCTACTTCCTTCCTCCGGAAAAAGGTTTCTTTCGATTTCAAAACAAATATAAAAACTTTCATTTCACTTCAGTGTTATTAATTTCAATGCATAATTGTGGTAGTTTTGCGTAATAGCTTGCAGCGAAACATGTTTTCCCAAATAATAATTTGAAATTTATATTTAATTTTAGTTTTCTAAAAATTAAAAATGTCGTTAAAATGCTTTAAGAATATATATATATGTAGTCAGATCTCTGAACTTCTATCCAATTTTACATTGAAATCTGAATCTATACCATCAATATTTAGAAGAAGCAAAATTTCTTTAATTAATGTAATAATGTATCCTCAGAGTCTTTAAATCCATAAAAAGAAAACTGATACTGAACATGGCAAATTTGCTAAAGAACAAGATAACCCTCTCATCTGCTAGAAAAGAATTTAAACTTAACTAATAATTCTAAGAATTCATATACATTTAATTTTTATTTATCTTTCTTACAGAAATTATTGAACAGTTTAATTTGAATTGCGTACGCGACAGAATCCGTGACCGAATAGATTAAAACAGAAACTATCAGAGCAAAGGTCGGAATATCGCCTGCTGCTTGAGATATCAGAATGTCTATCACAATGTTGTCCAGACAGGGTTCCCGCATATTACTTCGTCATATCAAGGATTACTCAACAGAAATAAAATTCTACACAGCTCTCCGGCCTTTTCATATTAATGTTTGCAAAATGAGTTCTGTGAGTAGCAATTAATAAAATGCTATCTCTTATCAACGTGCCCAATACATGTGTTTTTTATTTACCGGTTTCAGATATCTAATATTATATAGGAATTAGTTGGAAGTCTTGCATACAGTTACATTAACAACTTTTTTATTCACAAATTTTTCTTTGAATAATTTTGTTCCGTTTTTATTTATTTATTTGTAGATGTAAGCGCATTTTTACACAAAAAAGTATCAGTCTACCGAATAAAATACATTTCAATAGTACTGTAAAGTTATATCAATATGCTTTTTTTCCGTAGAAAGGAAGTTAAAATTTAAATCGCTGTTTTGCTTCAATAAATTGTATAATTAAAACAATTGTTTTTTTAAATCAATATTATTTCCTATTTCTCTTTGCATTCCCCTGTTATGCCTTGAAATTTTTTGGCAAAAAATGAATAGGGTGGATTTGATATCTTTGATTCTTGAAAACTTGAAAGTAGCACGGTGTGCATTCATGTTTGTGAAGTCTTGTATCTTATCTTAAAATATATATATATTCGTACTGTTATTATATAATCAGTTTTGAATTTCCTTTTTTCGTTTTTGTGAAAGGATGGATAGATTATAAAGGAGAACCTAAATCAAAGCCGGTTAAAAGAGTATGGATTTGAAAATGTCTACTTTAAGCATAAACGTATAGATTACCAGTGAAAAATAAATTATGCTATTTATATGTCCAAGTGTTTAATCCTATATATTCAGCAGTATAAATTCTCCATATTATAGAATGCTCTGTAATAATGAAACTAGATAAATTCCAGATGAAAATTTTATCATAAAACTACAGTGACAGATTTTTGAACTGAGAGAGAGCCACAGGCAGTACAATTAAGAATATGTTATGTATCTATTTATAAATAAATCAATTTGTATAAAATACAGGTGCTGAAATATAAAAATAACATTGACATTTTGTCAAGTATAATTGCTTAGATTCTTAGTTTCATTTCATTCACTTAATTATTGCAGTAATTACAAAGAACGAACATTTATTTAAATAACTATGTACAAACATAAGTACTGTGCAGTCATGAATTTTAATAAATAAATTTTTAAAAGTACATTTTCATTAATTTATTAAAGTAAAAAATAAGGCTTAATTAGATAGTAAGTTAGTTAATTTTTTAATACATTCAAATGGTAATACAATTGATCAGCTTATTAAAAAAGGGGATCCATAATACTCACTGCCTAAATCTGCCACTGAGAATTGATATCTTTAGCAATCCTTTTGTAATTAACTATTTATAAAGTTTATGTGATATGCTTTTTGATTTTCAACTATAAGTAATTAACAGTATGTAATTAAAAATTTATTTTTCTGTTCATATATTGTATAATCAAGCATAAACTCAATAAAAAAAATGTTTATATTATTATAGCATAATACCATCATACATAATTTTTTAATTTCAATTTAAGTTCAAAGTACTATGGTTTATTCATTAAATTTATCTTGTCTAATTGAATTTAAGATATATCAATCTCTGTCATAATTAACTAACTGAATTTCACTGCGAGTTAAATTTTGTGGTTTATATAATGTCTTTTCTATAATATGCATTTCTCAAATTTGAGTTATATTTTATTAAATTTCTATTACTTTATGTAAATCATTGATTATATTTTTAAGAGAAACAAATATAAATATCTGTTTTTATTTATTATTTTTATGATACGTCATTTTAGGGGAAAACAAGAAAAGAATATGACACTTTTGGTGAATTGAATGTCCCTGCTGATAAATATTATGGAGCTCAAACAATGCGATCCATGTTGAATTTTAATATTGGAGGTGAATCAGAAAGAATGCCTGTAAGATTTACATTATATTTATACCAGAATATGTTTTTATCTGTATGTGATGAATTAAGCATTCTTAGATGTCTTTGAAAAATAATATATTTTTCTCAATCTCCTTATTTGATTAATTTTCTTTTGTTCTTTAAACAACATAATTTATGCAATTATTCTATTGCATGCAAAATGTACTATTGCGTGTTTTTGAAATATATGCACATTTGTAATTTTGTTATAGAATATGTTAACATAGTATTTAGAACATTATTATTCAAGAAACCAATATTTTCCATGAACCAAGAAATTTATAGTCTGTATTTATTCATATTTGTATTTCCAATCCGGATAGTGTTCTTAAATCTGAACACCCGGTTAATGAACATAATTTAATTTAATGCACATTTATGTAATTGTTAACTGGTTGCTTTATTTGAATAGAAGATGCCTCCAATTAGTTGAAACAATCCTAGTATTTGACTCGGTGCCCTTTGATTTGTTTGTTTATTTGACTTGTTTATTTGCTTGTAATTGGCATTAAAAATGTAAAATATTAACTTATATAGCATGAATAAAAAAATTAATTCGATATAATCTTTAAGTTGATTCTTGAAAAATTTAAGCTGTAATTAATTTATTTAATATAATGCTTATTTCTACTGTTAATGTTGAATTTAATTTTTACCACCAAACAAATTTATTTGACAGAAAATAGACTTGGATCATGCTAAGACTTTTGAAAGATTTTCTTTATTTTCTAATGGAATTGAAAGATTTTCATTGTAATTGTATAAATTTGCTTATTGGTCTTCATATTCAACAGTTGAGATATATTAAAATTATATCAGAAAATCATAAATTGTGATTCCAAATTTTTTGCAAGAAACTTCTGATGTCTTACATTTAAATTTACATTTTAAATTAATTTTTATATTGGTATTCGTTCATAGTATTTTTTTTTTTTTGTATGTAATAAAATTGTCTAAAACATTGTTGCATAACAACTATTTATTATTAGTCTTCCAAATGTCATTATCTGAGTCTTTTGTGCAATATGGTCAATTTGAATTTCTCAAATTGTAACTTCTAAAGAAGAGAAAGAAAGAAATTGAGGGGTAAATAGAATTATTATTTCAAAATGATGGAATCATTTTGTGCTACCTTATAAAAATATCTATATCTTACATTGCCCATAATTTCTGTATAGACAAATTTCTGTTTAATATACATAATATATAAAGAATTAGAATATTTATTAACTTTATGTTGATGATATTTTCTTGTATCATTTTAAGTAAAGATATTTAGTAATAGTAAATTATGCAATATATATATATATGTAATGATATTTTAAACTCTTAATTTAAACCAAATTCATTTCCAAGATTTTATCTTAATTTAGACCATAGTAAAATATTCTTTTATTTCGTGATCCAATTCCACTTTTTTTAATTCCTCTGTAAAAATAATGCACCATCAGTACTACGTATCAAATGAAAGTGATACTTCTGTTACTCTTCTCAAGGTCAACATATGTATTCCCTTGGCAAGACTAGTGATCATTTGTACGTCCCTTTTTGCCATCTTGTAAATAATCATGATTGTCTCCGGGGGGGGGGGGGAAGAGAGAGAATAAAACGGAATTAAAAATACAACGTCTTGTCTATGTCTTCAACCTGCACTCTGCTTTAATCAAAAATATTGTTATATATATATAATATTGCATTTAATTGTTCTGCTATTATTTGATATACTAAAAGTATCATCATTAAATTTTTGCTGCTTATTTATTATTCTTTTATATCAAACCTTTCATTTTTCAATAAAAAAAAAATCTACTTTAGTTCATCAATGTGCCTTAAGTTAATCATAAATGGAGAGTCCCTAAACTTCATTGACTTGTTTCAACATAAAATGCTTCAAACCATACAGAAATATGCAACAGCAGATTAAAAAACTTAAGCACTCAAAAGATTTTTATGCTGCTATGTATATGTGTGATTCAAAACACTATGATAAACATTTAAATAAAATTTTATTAATCATAATTAGACAGAACAAAATAATATAAAAAAATTTTAATTTTTTTGTACTTCTACCTTGTATTTAGAAACTTCCTTCATAGCTTTTTTTAATGCAAAATTTTCTTTTAGATCCTTAAAACTAATCTTGTATAATATGTATGCATCATAATTACTTATTGGAGATAAGGTACACTTACTTTGTAATATAATTGATCTGATGGCGATTTCAATATGCTGCAGTTTGGGAAAATAAAAGATTTGCTGAGTAATTTGTGACCATTAATATTAAAAATATGTGAAATCTAATGCTTGCATTTGAAAAGGCACACTCATTAATGTGGCTTATAATTATTTTTTAAAGTTCAAAATGATTTAATCACGTTTTTTTCTTTATTGTTATGACTATTGCAATGAATTTATGATCCATTTTTGAGTAAAATGTTTGAAGCTCAAATGTGAAATTAATGTTAATATCTTCTAGGTATGTTTAAATAAGTTCTGACAGCTCTAAAAAAGTCTTTAAATGTCTGTTGATCAAGTTGTTTTATGCAGACATCTCTCAGAAAATCAAATCTTTTCTGTTTCTGTATATATCTCTCCTCTTCTTTTAATATTTAAATTTTTAAAAAATATGTGGTGCCCTATCTTGATATATTCTAAGTAGGTATTTATTTTCTTTAGTGGTTAATCCATCTGACAGAATGTGTAAGGGGGTATCGGGAGGGTTCAGTTAAACCTTGGGGATCCTTTTCCCACCTCTGTTGAACTTTCCAATCCAGATATTTTTTATTAGTACTAATTTACTCTGTATATGAAGTCTTTAAATTACAAATATTATACTGAGCTGAAATAGGAAAATTCATTTGTAGATCACCTACTATTACTGCAACTGGTTTCAGTATTAAGTGATTTTAAATAAAATGTTACTGCAACTGGTTTCAGTATTTCACATACAAAAACACACATTTTTCCTGTTCAGTATTAAGTGATTTTAAATAAAATGTTAAAAGGCAAAACCTTTCTTTATCACATTCCAAATGCTCACAAAATTTTCCAGTGTTTTGGGTAATATTAGTAGATTTGAATGCATAGATGTTAAAAATCAGATGAAAACACAGAATTGGATTAGACAGAAAATAATGCAAAATAAATCTTTGAGATTGCGGAAATTGCAGTTGCCATTTGTTCTAGCAGCCCTAGTCATTAATTCACTGATTCATTGATTTAGTTTTTCTTTTTTATCTGATGTTTGCTATAATTCGTTATTTATCCAAGAATTAGCTATCTTTAAAAAATATCTTTGATGAAAGTTGATGAAAGAAAAATTAAGAAGAATGTTAATTGTGTTTCATTTATTTTAATAGCAACCTGTGATAAAAGCTTTTGGTATCCTGAAAAAAGCAGCTGCTCAAGTTAATAAAGAATTTGGTCTTGATCCTCGAGTTGCAGATGCAATTTGTCAAGCAGCAGATGAAGTAAGTTAATATACTTGTATCTTGTACTCAACATTCAAATAGCTGAATTAGTTTCTCTTAGGTTTCATTGTTCAAATGCATCTTTTGAATATTCTTCAATCGACACATCTTAAAACTTGTAAATATAAATCAAATTGATGAACTCAATAAAATATAGGAAGCATTAACAAAAATTGGTAGACTGTTTACAAAATGTAAAATATAAAATATTTTCAGTTGATAGAAGCATATTTCATAAAATAGTGCAGATATGCAAAAAATAAAATATATTTCAATAAGCTAAGAACATTATAATTTTTTTAACAAAGAAAATTAATATGGGGACTTTTGTTAAATAAATAGTTTAGATTAAGCAAACTTATTTGGGTAAATATTCAACACAGTGAAAAGTAATGCAGTTTTAAAATAAGTAAAAGCAGCCATAAAGCAGCTTCTTATAGAATATTAAGGAATTTGTTCTCCTACGAATTAATGTATATAATCCAATACATAGTCAACTTAAAATTGTCATTCTGTTCAACAATCTTCTCCAAAAATATAATGTGTTATTGCAAAAAAAAAAAAAAATTACTGATGCAGAACTCATCATGTATTTGAGATCTAATTATTTTGTGACAGCAGATACAGAGTGAAAAAGACAATGGAATAATAATATAATTCAGTACAATGTTGTGATGCCTTCTCAAAGTATTTTTATTTGTTCTAAAACATATTTCTAAATTTGAAGAATGTTGGTGTGTGTGTGTGCACACGAAAATCATGCTATGCATGAATATTAACAATTGTCCAAACATTTTTCTTGTGGGGTCCTTCCAGCCCCCTTCTGATTTTTAAAATTTAAAATAATCTGTAAGTAATTATTATGTTATGCATGGTATATCCTTAAATCATGTGTCTTTCTGTGGATAAGTACATTAACCTGTGAACTGAGCATTCTCTGTTTGTGTCTTGAATACTATTTTTTTCAGACTTTGTTATTGGTATTTTAGTAATCTGAATAAAAAGTAGTAATCTGAATCTAAAATTTGCTTTCAGAAATTATATCTAATGTATATATTTAGCCTCTTATTTTTCATCTTTTTTGAAATTAATTTTGATAAACTCAAGAAAAAATATGCATTGTAAAATTATCTGTGATATATGACTTATTTATATTTTGAAATTTGAAGATTTTTTCAATTATTAATTGTGCAATTCATGATAAAGATAAATCAGATAAAAACAATTGTTTTTGTTTCAAACATTTATGGTTAACATTCATTTCATAAGTTCAAAATTTGTCAAAAGGGACTTTTAAGCATTCATTGAGAAATTCAACTTCTTCGTTAAATTTCTACTGATACTGATATTGTAGTAATCCATAATTATAAATTTGTGATTGCAATAATTTTTTATGGTTGCTCTATTACAAAAGAAAAAAAAAAACGTGCTCTCTCTCTTTTTTACCTTACTGAATAAAGAAATGTCGCTACGTCTTTTATTTCCCCATCTTTCATTACTTTTTTGTTAATACTCTGAAATATTGTAAGTTTAAAAGGAGTGTTGAACCCATCATATTGCAAGCCAGCATTACTATTACTGTTTGAGCTGTGATGTATTTTCAAATTATCGAACAAATTGTATTAGTCCTTTGGAACTCTCAGGACATATATACCATAT
This sequence comes from Argiope bruennichi, assembly GCF_947563725.1. Taxonomy (NCBI): domain Eukaryota; kingdom Metazoa; phylum Arthropoda; class Arachnida; order Araneae; family Araneidae; genus Argiope; species Argiope bruennichi. The sequence continues at coordinate 21,027,502 of NC_079161.1, forward strand.
TCACATTTCCAATTACTGTTGGAATTAATTTAAAACTGACTGTAATGTGTTTCAGCTATAAAATCAAGATAATATACTGCTCATAATTTGTAAATTAATTGTTTCTACCTATTTTCCTTCTATATAAACCATTGTTTATTAAAGATTTTTGTTTTGTATATATATATATATATATTCACTAGTTTTGATTTATTGGTAAACATACATCTTTGTAATAAATATTGATTAGATATAGTAAATATATAAACAACCTTTCATTATATTTAATATATTCATTAGTAGTAATTTTTTTTATCATGGGGTTGTGACCCACAGCCAAAAAATTTGATTATAGCTCATCATTTGTTTTAAAAGTTTATTTATCGTAATTTCAAAATATCAAAAGCTGAGCATTAAAATGCTTTGTTTGCAAATTTATGGTTTTATATAGAAAATAATTGTAAATAAATATTTTGTGCCAAAAGTTTAGATGAAAGTTTAGAAATTATGTTCCTGATGACACTGGCTTCAGTGTAATGGCATAGCAAGAGTGAACACCATCTAAGAAAAATCCCCCCCCCCTCCTCTTCTTTGAAAAAATGAAATAATTACACTAATATTTTGGGCATGTCACCTCAAAGGATTTAAGGATTTTATATATAAAGCACTTTTACTATACTTGACTCTCTCTTTACTACACTTCTGCTTTAGTGTTTAGTTGGAAAGAAATTTGATGTATGAATGTTACTTCTTGAGAATAAATGGGAATTAAATGCTCTTATAAAAATACTTTTTTTTTTGTCTTTCTTACTTTACAAATGACTGGCATCTATAGACATGACTGATTTAATATTTCAGTCACTACGAAATTTCAGCTATAAATTGTGTTTTTTAGAAAAATATCTTGTAATTTTTTTAAAGGTAGTACAATCATTTTCATATTCTGATTCATATTGTTAAAACTGCAATTGGGTTATAAGATTGATGTCTAAAATATTTCTACCTAAATAAGAGTACCTCATTAAGTTGCAAATTCTTATCTTCATTTTTAATAACCATTAACAGTTCATATCTGCATTACAAAACACATTCTCACTTTTGAATTTAAATGCATTGACTTCCATATTTTTTGCTGTGGTAACAAATCAGTATCCTTAAATATTCCACATATTAATGAAAGTTTAAAGTTAAAATGACATTTAAAATTTTTATTAGTTGACTTTTAATTTATTTTCTAGATAATACAAGGAAATCAAATGTGATCTCTTTTTTTGTATGTATTTTACTATATTTAACAAAAATTAAGATATCCATAAAAAAATTGTTTGCTTCATTCATTTCTCTTTCCTTTCTTTCTTTATTTTTAGAGACAACAAACAAATCCAGAATTTAATTTCACTTTTATAACATGATAAAATGGAATTTATGCTTTAAATTAATTTGGACGTTAATGTTTGAAATATAAAAATCATTGAATTTATAAATTGTATTTAGTTAAAAAAGATATTTTAATGGTTATAAAGTTATATTTTTATTTATAAATTTATATTATTAGTATCATATTGAATGTTCCAGTAAATTTTATTCACTCTTGATAATCAAACTGATATTTTTATGTTAATTTTCAGGTAATTGATGGTAAATTGAAAGATCATTTTCCATTAGTTATATGGCAGACGGGTTCTGGGACACAAACTAATATGAATGTAAATGAAGTTATTGCTAATAGAGCAATTGAAATTCTGGGTGGACAGCTTGGAAGTAAAGATCCTGTTCATCCTAATGATCATGTAAACAAAAGCCAAGTAAGTTCTTTTTGATAATTAATACTTTCTTTCATAATATATTCATCATTCATTCTTTCCTTTTCATGGATTCAAATTGTTACAACCTTTTTAATGGAAATTATTTTAGGTGTAGTTGTCCAATTCTTGTTCTACACAAATTGAAATGTTTTTCATGATGCTTAAAATTTGATTAGAACATCGTTTAAAATTATAGAATATCGTTTAGAAACAATAGTTAAAATTATTTAAAACTGTTAAAATGAGATTCTATAAAGTTTTTTTTTTTCTGTTAGTCAATGTTTAACAAATTAATTTTCATTTAAAAATGCATTTTTATATATATGATTTTCTAAAACTTATTAAATTTCTGTTACTTAAGTAAGAATTCAATTCTTGGCTATGTATTTGTATGTGGTCATCAGCAGGCTTAAGACTTCATATCTAATCTATTTGAAAGCCACAAAGAAGAAATATATTAATCCCTCATTATAATTTTGAAATATTGTAGATGTTGCTTAATGTAATGACTAACAACAACTTAATTGGGTAAAATCAATTATATTTTTATTAAATGAAGAAAGAGATGTCTTGTAGATATTCACCATTTTTTTTCATAAATAACAATTAAAAATTTTCTTTGTGGTTTATGGGTAATTATTTCTTAATGGTTCACATATATATTGTTCATTTTTGTATTTTTTTTAAAAAAATTATTGAATGATGCTTTATTTTGTGTTTTAAAATATCAAATACTTTTGACATTCGTCAGAGTTTTATTCTTCATGTTCTTCTCCATTAAAGCAAAATCAATATTTATTATTTGCAAAAAATTAAGAAAAATCAATATTTATTATTTGAAAAAAATTAAGGAAAATCAATATTTTTTATTTGATTTTGCTTATAAAAAGCTCAAAATTCTTTTAAAAAATAGATATAATTTTTCAACTATGCTGCAGCATTGCATTGATTCATTTTCATTTTAAGGAAAATTTAATCTCTATTATGAATTTCAGTTTTTATTCTTAAAATTCAAATAAATTCTTTCTGTCTACTTTGCTTTTGTAATTCAGTCATAGGCAGCCGGGGTTTATGGCTTTTCAACAGATTTCTAACCATATCTGGCATTTGTTTAAACTATATAAGCTACTCTAGTTCAGACAAAAGATTGTAAACATCATCCCATGGAAAACATGACTTCCAGACATTTTATTATTTCTTGACCAAGAAATTCCATAAACATTAGTCATTGATCCTGATTAAAAAAGAAATCTCTACTTCAAAACAGTTAACATTAAAAGATGTAAAGATGAACATTTTTGTATGTGTCGGTTTGGGGGAATTTTAATAATATAAAAGTAATGATAATAACTTTAAGTAGTTTCTATTGTACCAGTTCTTATAAATGTTCTAAATACATATTAGTAAATATTAACAATATATGAAGAAAATTAATGGGATGAGAAACAAGAAATGTTTTATTTACTTTCTTAAAAATTTTCTTTTTAGCAAAAGGATTTATCACATATCTATGTAATAAATGATGAAATATGCAATTAAATGCTAATTAATTATGGAATGCTAAGAAATTAATAGGAGATAAAATGGAATATGGAATGACTAGTTGAAAAATATTTAAACATTAAAATTAGGTAAACATTGAATTAATTAGAAAGGATAAGTATAATGGGTAAGCAAACCTAAACTGGTCCTAAATTTGTTACATTAAAATGTGTTTGATCTTTTTCAAGAAAGTACAATACAGCTGCATATTATATTCCATTGCTAAATAAAGAAATACAGATGTGTTTTTTTTAATACTTTTTCAGCATTTATGCAAAACATGTTAAGACATGAAATGAGTGCAACCTTTCTTTTTCTTTTGATGATTTGTGAAAGACATTGCTAAAATAATTAGGAATCAAAGTAAAGGTTATAAATGATGTTGTTTTTTCTGAAAACATTATATATTGTTTATTAGTAATTCTGTAATAAATTGTATAAAATTGATCATTTGTTGTTGTTTAGCAAATAAATTAATTTTTGCTTTCGTAATATTGGCACATAAATGCAGAAGGCTAATATTTTCATTCTAGCCAATTTTGTAAATTTTTAGAAATTATTTCATTAAGATTTTTTTATAGCTGTTGAAAAACGATTTATTTTCTATTGCATGAAAGAACTTTCTTATTTTAGAATACTGGAGGATTAGGAGATTTTTACAATATTTTAAAAATGACAAAAGAGATAGACCAGCTATTTAGAATTTTAATTATTGCATATGCTCCCAATTGAATATTTCTTGATTATTTTTCGCAACATTGTTAAATTTCTGATATGCTAATCTCATGATAGCTATTATCTTTAATATCATATTAGTGCTTCTTTAATCAATGTAAAAAATTTATTCAGTGATTAAATATAAGTTAACCTATTGAATAACAACAGTCATCACCTGAATCTTCTTAAAATGAGAATAATTGAAAGTACAAAGGAGGACTTTATACATTCCTGTCAGTTGAAGGGTTAATCAATAATGTATAGCTTAATTTAAAACATAGCTTTAAAAAAGTCTTTTAAATGATATTTAATACACTAAAATTAAGGTAATGGTGAAATAAAATTAAATCTTGAAGGAGAATAAAAATATTACTTTAGAATTCCTTTTATTACCTCAAAATAAATGAATGTTTTTTACCCATGAAATTTCAAAATGATGATATTTTGAGTTTAAAATCTGGCTAATGTGTGATAAATGCTCATTGTTTTGTGTTTGGAAAAACATATTGACTTCTTAGACAGAAATAGAGAGGAAAAGGCAATAAATAATTCTGCAAATGGAATGCTCTTCTGTAAATAGGATGCTGAGCATTAATAATTTAAAATGATCTTATTATCTCTTTAATTAATTTATAAAAATCAATTCTACTGGTAGTATTGAATTTATAAATTGGAAAAGTTAAGAACGCAGCTCATAGCTTGATATTGGCCAATCTACCCATTACATATTGGTGATTAAATAGGAAATGGAAGTAAAATAATGACCTAGGTGATTAGAACAGAAATAAATTAGTTCAGTATGAAAATGAAATCCTGATCATTTACTTATACAGCATTTTTAGCACCATATAATAAAATTTTGCTAGTTAAATATCTGTACTGTTCATAAGTAAAAAGTTATGTAATGAAAACAAAATTTCTAGCCATGTAACTTGAGATTTATTTCTAAAATAAAGAGTCAACAGAAATATTAAATTAATTCATATTTTAAATCTAAATTAATTCATACATATGATTTAACTGTTTTCTGAAATCTATCTTGTTTTTCTATCAATGAAGCAAATTTGTTTGACTTATTTAATCAGAAATTACATAATTTTGCCTTTTTTGTAAATTTTACTATTTTTTCATTTTTATTAGACATGATACTCTATATTGGACATGGATGCATTCATAATTAATTATAATAAAATATTTAATGCAATGTACAGATGAGTCAGTACACATACTCCATTGTTCCAAAACTGTTCTCTAAAAATTTTCACTGCAATAAAACTGAATTTTGTGGATTTCCTTAATTGCCGAGTATATATTGATTTTTATATATTGTTTTAATTCTGTGTTAGAAAATTTTCAGTTTGTTTTCCTCATTTAATTTTATAAAAACTTAATACATTGGGGTAGAATTAATTGTGAGTAAAATTTTATTTTTCAGAGTTCCAATGATACTTATCCCACAGCGATGCATATAGCTGTTGCTATGGAAGTTGATCTTATACTATTGCCAGCCTTAAGAAAGTTGCATGATGCTCTTAAAAGCAAACAGAATGAATTTGCTGATATAGTTAAAATAGGAAGGACACATACACAAGTAAACTATTTTTTATATTAAGGTATTTTTATTTAGTTAGTTTATTTCTGTTTTCAGCAAAAATCTTTATATTTACTTTTCGCGTATAAACATTTTAACTGTCTTAAATCTTATGATTGTTCATGAATGATGTATATTTCCATAAGCACAAATTTTTATTATTCATGAATTATTATAAGATTAAAAGCTATTTATTTTGATTCTAAATTGTTTATTATAAGACAAACATGATTAAATGAACTGATGCAATGAAAAAATTTTACTTCATCATTAAATAACAAGATATCTTTTGGAATTTTGACTTCTCATTTTGATGTAGGTAAAAAGAATTTTATTGTAATGCTGAATTTTTTTTTTTTTCCTCTGCTTAAATTGAATTATTTGATCTTATTCTCCAATCTATTTATTGTTGAATATCAAAAAAATTATTTTATTATGACAAAGATAATTCGAGTGTCTTTTGTCATTGGCATTGCATAGTTTGAAAAATTCAAATTTCTTATACATCATAATTGTTTAGCTTGTATATATTTTCATACTTATTTACAATCATTTTTTTTTTTTCGTTATTCAAAAATATTAAAGCATCTCTTATATTGTCTGTATAACATAACTTAATATTTTTCATTTACCATAGTAAGATATTTGAAACTTCTATTTAGAAAAGAAATGGTGTCATTATTGTTTTACAGTTTTAATAATATAAATGATAGCATTTGAATAACTATTATGAGGCAATGTTGTATTTCATGAAGAATTCTGTTTAGTTCTTAAACTTTGCATTCAATGCTATATTCATTTGCATTGTCTTGCTCCCTGGTTTTATTAGTGTAAAAATGGATTTTGAATTTAAGTATATAGAATTATATTTGAAAAATTACTATGCCATTTTAGATTTCGAAAAATAACAGAATTCTTGTTGCTCTATTATATTTGAATTAAATACTTTGCAGAATTTATATGATATGTATATATAATTTTTAAGTAACATAATTTTTTGTTGTTCATTTCATATAATCTCCTTTTATATGGATGCAATAAAATTGCCTCATATTCATTTTATTGTAACGATTTATATAAATAAAGTGTTCTAATTTTATTTTTTTATAAGCTCTGCTACTATTAATTACATAAAGAATGTTTTTTATTCATTATCAGTAACAATATTCTTTTGTGGTATTGGAAGAATTCTTTTTAAAATTGTGAGCATTTCAAACTTCTGATAACTTTCTTTCTGATAAATTATTGAAAATACTTCTTATTGAAATGTAATTTAATCCTTTAAAGGGCCTTTTTTTCTAATCATATTATGTTAAAATATTTTTATGCTTGAAATTAGAATAAGAAAAAGGATTCATTTACCTTATTAGATAAAACTTAATTTGATTAATTAATTAATTTGGTTAATTAATAATTAAGTATCAAATCAAGACACATCATTTTGTGTAAAATAAAGAACTAAAGTATCTAAGTTTCTGTCTTTCTAAAAAAATGTGTCAGAACTTATGCCAACCTACATAAATTCATACGAAGATTGATAAATTTGGTGGGAAGCATACTTCCCATGGCCCTAGAAAGGGTTAAAATATTTCTTTAATTACTAAAAGTTTTTGTGTATGTTCATTCTATTTTCTTCTTCTTTTAAGCAAACATTTTTATTTTATTATGAGTGAAATATATTCTTTTCTTTTAGAATTGTATTGCTTTTGTTGAATGTATCTTAACAGATTCCTTTATTTAAATTAAAAAGTTGTAAAACTCATTGAATTTCTTAAACTGTTTGTTTTTATCCCAGTTATGATAAGATATAAAAATTCTGAGGTTACTGAAATATACTTTTACCATTATATACTTTTCAGTGTTATTACTTAAAGATACTGCTGAAAATTAGCTTATTTAGAACACTTCAGCAAAAGTTTTTTAATAAATGCATCTAACCTTTTGTATATCATTAAATAATGCTTCTGTAATAAATTCTATATTTCTTTTCTATACATATATTTAAATCAAAAGCAATGTTTCATACAAATTTTTGCTGTGGCAAATTTATGTACTAAAGTGTTTTTTAGCTGGAAAAAAAAGTAGGATAAAAAATTTAATAACTGTTGTCTTACTGGAATAGCTACACACAAGAAGAAAAAAAAACTTTTTGTTATTCTTGCATATTTTTATAAAAACTTTTTGTTAGTCTTATGCATTTATTTGCAATTTTCTGAAATTTAGTGTAACTGGTGACTTTTCAAGAGTTGGTTAAAGTTCTGAAAATTGGCATACATGAATGATATATTTTTTGCCCCCTCCCCCCCTTTTTCTTTTAGTAAAATAGATTTTCAACTAAAATTTTGGTAATTATTCCTAAATTTCTCTGATGATTGTCTAAATCCATTAATTTAAAGATTAAAAGAATTCACTAAAATTTATGAAATTATGATTTTTTTTCTCTCTTTTTAATATTTAGCAAGTGCACTAAATAATTAATTAAAAAAGTTTCTTAAAGAAACATGTGCAGTAAATTAAATTTAATTATAAAAAGTGTTCATATTCATTCTGTAATTGTTAATTAATGATAGTTACTCTATTCTACTGCTGTTATCAAACATAATAAGTTTTATAAATTTTAGTTTAATATAAATAAACAAAAAAAAGCTGTAATACTTTTATGAAAACCTATAATGATGTTTGTGTTACTGTCTTTTATACTTCTAATAATTTTTATATTCTGTAGGATGCTGTTCCCTTGTCACTTGGCCAAGAATTCAGTGGTTATACAACACAAATTGAATATGGCATTCAGAGAATTAAGGACACCCTTCCTAGGGTATATTACCTTGCTATAGGTACATCAAAATCACAAAATTCATAAATTCACCAATACAAAAATCAAAAATACAAATATCATAAATACAAAAATTTGAAGTAATAGTATGTTATTAGTTATCATGATTCTCCTGACAATTTTGAATAATTTAAATTTTGATGTCTTAGCCATATTTTTCATCTGTTTTACTTTGAATAATAAGAAAACTCTAAAATCTGACTCATACAAATCTTTTTTAATCATTTGAAGTTATTAATTTTGAATTTTTAGCCCATTTTTAATATTGTCATAAGATATTTAGATTTTGTATTATCATGATAATTAAATTTGTTTAGTTATGATGGATATTTAATTTTAAACTGTTTAATATATATATTCTGCAGTTTGTACTCTTAATTCTTTTTTAAAAATTTTTGATTACTTATTTTTTTCCTCTCAAAATTTGAATGTGTTCATTTTTTTAAATTTTCCTCTTGTAATTCCATTTTTTTAAACTTTTTTTTTATGATTTCCTATGTTTATATTGGCTTTTAATTGTGACTTTTATATATGTATATATTATATTTTCTGTTTGATTCCAGGTGGTACAGCTGTTGGAACAGGTTTGAACACTAGAATTGGTTTTGCTGAAAAAGTAGCTGCAAAAGTTTCTGAATATACTGGTAATAAAGATTCATCTTCTCTATTAAATATTAGCATTTTTTTTTCTTAAATACATTATTCTTTATGAAAGCATATAATCAATTTAACAAAATCGTGAGTTATAAAGGGGTGCAAAGAATTTTTAAAGATATTGCCTGGTTTGTCTTTTTCCCCTGTTGTTTTTGTTTTTTATATATTTAATTTAATCTTTGATATGATTTTCCAGATGTTCTTTAGTTTCCCTAATTTGGATGTTAACCCTAATTTGGAGGAACTAGCATCCAGAGTATTCATATGAATTCTTTTCAGTTGTGAATTCAGATTTTCTCTTTGTGCACCCTCCCCTCTCCTTCGTCTACCTTTAAAGGAACATCCCTGAAAACAATGGGTGTAATTTTTCATTTGAAAAAATCTTTTGGATAAAACATGACATGTTTTTAAAACATACTGAAATAAACAGTCCAAAAGTAGATTAAGTTTTAAGATTTTTTTTTCAGTTTTTGAATCTATTATTTATATCTTTTTCATAAAAGATTTGTTATATACAAATTCAAAATCTTTCCTTTAATTTTCATGTTAATTCTGGTTTAACTTTCCAGATTTATGAACATAATTTTTATAATTTATTTTAAATATTTCTTCTTTTACTGTTTTTAATTTCATTTTTTATATAAATTCTTTCTAAAATGATACCAGAATGGATTAATATAAAAAAGTATATTAAAAAAAATAGGTGCTAACTTGGAAGTGGTGGGCTGAAAAATAAATTATCATATTATATGTATCTCTCTTCTCAAATTCACAATATGCCATCCTTTCTAATAGAAGAAGAGGGAAAATCAAATATTATGTTATCAACAAAAGGCAATTTTAAAATCTTGTAAAACTGAAGCTTAAAAGGCATCGTTATTCTTGCTTATATGTATGCTAGAATAATTCTAATACATTTTTTTTTCCCTTCCATTTAGGTTTGCCATTTGTATCTGCTCCAAATAAATTTGAAGCTCTTGCTGCACATGATGCAATGGTTGAGATCTCTGGGGCATTAAATGTAGTTGCTTGCAGTTTGATGAAGATTGCTAATGATATTCGATTTTTGGGATCTGGACCAAGATGTGGTTTGGGAGAACTCATTCTACCTGAGAATGAACCTGGAAGTAGTATTATGCCTGGTATGTTGTATTCACTTTGGATCACTGATAAAAGCAATTCAGCATTCAGTTTACTTAATTATTCATCATAAGAAATTCTTATTTTTATTGTTAAACAGGCTTTTTTTGCTTTTTTTTAACTATTACTATTGTTGTAATATACACTATGGAAGTTTTAGTAATAATAGAGGTTATAATATTTATGCTGTTAACATTTCTATTATCTATACTTATAATAAAGCTCAGTGTGTGTGTGTGTGTGTGTGTGTGTGTGTGTTGGCGCTCTACAGGCCAGACCGTTCGACCTACAGCTATCAAATTTGGTACATGTGTACCTTAGAGGTCGGGAGTGTGCACCTGGGGTCCCTTTTTTTGAAATTTTAATTATTAATTAAAAACTAACTTTCCCGCCAAAAAAATCTTCCATTTTCCCCACCGCCAACTTTTCCGCCAAAAAAAATCTTCCACTTCCCCCACCGCCAAATGAGTAAGGCTTCAGTTTCTTTTTTCTCCCAACAGTAATGAGGCTAGGGTTAATATTTTTCGGCAGATTATTTTAAACGATTCTGTTTATTTTCGTAATGTTTGATGCATTTAAAATTAAACATTGTTAATTAATCCATGTTTCAGATTCATTCTGAAGTACTTTTGAATTAAAATAACACAGAATAAAGGAAATTAAAAATGTATAATTTGCATAGCGTTACCCCAACTGGCGTAGAAAAATTCACGCATTTGCGTTACCTAACTGGCGAAGAAAATTCACGCATGCGCATTGTTCTGATTGTTGTCATGACAACCACTTTCAACGGATGATTTAAATTATTTTTAGGTTAGTTGCATGCTTTTGTAATTAAATTGTATTTATGTTAGTTATATATTTTTTTGTATATGCTTATAGTTTTAAGTACATCGTTTTTTAAGTAGTTTTTTTAAACCTGTTTTAGACCGATTATTTTAAACGATTCATTTTATTTTCTTAGTGTTTAATGCATTTAAAATGAAACATTGTTCATTAATCGATCTGTTCATGATGAATCTGAGAAAATTTTGTTGACAAATTCTTGAGATATTACATAAATTAAGAAAGATATTCCTTAGTACCCATAAAGTTTAAACGCTCAGTGACTCTATTATCAGTAATCATATTATTAAAAGAAATGCTTTGTTTCAGTAAAAAATATTATTATATTAATTGCAGATTAATCATTTACACTTTAATTTAAAGCATAAATTCTACGAGGGGTAACAGAAAATTAGAGAGATACATAATACGTTATGACTGAAGGCCTTTATAATATTATGAATGAATTATATGACTATCAAAATTTGAAGTTTTAAAATATTTTGATAAAGAATCTATTGGGAATTGCATAAAATATTTAATTATTAAAATTTTTAACGAACATTAAGATTGGCGAACCGGCTGGTCGCCAAAGGCGGCTAGTATGAAATAATTTAAAGCAATGTATGCACATCCAAATGTGGACATCCAAAATATTTTACTGCCAGAATTTCATATCACCATAATATAAATATTTTATTTCTGTTTTTAATTATTTTGAAAGTTTCAGATTAAAAATAAAATAAGTTGATTTCCTTAATATGTTTCATCTTAGATCAATTGAATTTGGCTTAAATTAATTGAAGATTATAGAAATATTTATTTTGAAGCCATTTGTTATCTCTCAATAATAGATTTGTTTTATAATGTATTACTCAAAAATCTACTTGTTTGCATTTCAAGAAAATTTTATTGTATTTTATGAATTATCATAAAATAATTTTTAGAAATATTGAATATGTAAAATTGCATTCTAAGCACCTTAACATAAAGATAGGAAGACATTGAATTAAGAATAATCCTTTATGTACTTGAAACAAATTAATCCTTTCAGAAATGGTATATTTGTCTGTAGTTTATGATATTATGTCTTACAGTTAAAATTTGTGTTTGTAGATAAGAACTTCAGAACTAGAAAAGAAATTATATAACTTCTGTTTTTAAATATTAATAAAATTGGGCATTAGTATAATTTTATCATCCATGCTTTACTTGGAAATAAAATCCAGGAACTATAAAAATAAACAAGTACCTAAAATTCTGTATGTGTTTGACACATTTTGAATTTAAAAAAAATTGTAATGCAGAAAACTGTTTAATTTCCTTACATGATTTGTGTGTATGTGAAATGTAAAATTAATAAAGTTTGCTCTAATTATTGGTTTGTAAAATTTTGTGTTCAGCTTTTTATTTGCTAGAACTTTAAACCAAACAGCTGAAATTTAACATAGTGTGTATAGTTTTATATACATTTTTTAAAAAAGTAAAATTTCAGAAAAAAGATGTAATACTTACAAATATAATTGTAATTCTATTTAATTAGTATGTAAATAGAAATGCTCTTAATAAATTTACAATTCATGTTAATTTTTAGAATGCTAGGAAATTGCAGTTTATTCAAAAAACATTTCAGCCATTAAATCTGTCCGTAATGAATTAAATTCATGAGGTGAGATGTTTTAAAATCTTTTTGAATGTTTGTTTCTAATTATTAAATTGTTGTTTCGCCTTTCAAAGAAAAATATAGTACAATTGTAATAAATGGTATAATCTTTGATTTTATTTTTATTTCCCCTGTAGGGAATAAATTTATAATTATTATTTAGTGTATCTGTGATGTCCTAATTGCTTGTGGTTATAGGTATGCAGTATTTTCTTATCTACTGGGAAATTACATTTAAAAAGTTTGCTAGAGATTTTGAATCTTATTTCTTATAATAAAATGTGTTGAATGGAATAAAATTGAAACTGCTGTTATGTTGAGATAACTGGGCTATTCAATAAGAATGGAAATATATATAAAAACATTTAAAAATTTTGGGGGGGAAATACATATGAAACTTTTCATATTATTCATTGTCAAAAGATTTTCACTTTCACTCAGTTTTTCAAATACTCTTTTTGCTGGAAAGGATTTTGTTATTATTATATTAATTACATAATATTATTATATTATTATTAATTAATTAATTATGTATATTAATTACAAGAAACCAATAAGAGATTTGCCATCCTGCCATAGCTGGGAACTGAGAAACCATCATTATCTTGACAAAATGATAGTGGGAACTATAGTTGAATCCTAATAACCATCACTGGCCGTGACAATCTTTCCTCTAGGAAGAATGTTCCTTCACTGCTATGTAATAGCAATTCCCACATTATTACTTTATTCTTCAGAGAGCAAAAACTAACCACAATACTAGAAGCTTCTAATTCCCACTTTTGAGTTGCTCCAAGTGGGGGATAATGAACAGGGAATTAAAAGCAGAAATTCTATCATTCTGGAAAATAATTATTCTGTTATATAGATAGACTTTAAAGCATATTATTAAAAAAAAACAGTTTTAAGATTTAACTTTTAAAAGCTGGGTATGAACTAATAAACTTGCTATTTTTATGAAATTGTGACTTTCATATTGTTATTTGATTCAAATTACTTTACTGTTATAGCAGTGTTAGTACATTCCTATAATAACTTTCTTGAAACTTTTGCTTCACTTACAATACTTGCCACATTTCAGTACATTTAAAACTTTTCATGGATGACATGATGAATAAAGCTTTGGAAAAAAATTATTTAAGATATATTCTAAACTACCATATAGAATATATGGATAATATTTAAAATTCAGAAAGAAGACTGAACTAATTTTTGAATAAAAAATTGGATTATTAACCTAAGCCTTATATGTGACTTAAAGGCATTTAAGTCACATTGGGGAATTTAAAATGTTTTTTATTGGGAGATGAGGAATAATTTAAAAAATATTAATCTGTGCGAGTTTCAATTTTACTAAACCTTATTCTTAGGTTGTAAATTTCTGCCCAAATCAAAAATAAACATTTAATACTTTTTTAAACAATAAATTTTTCATTAATATTTTGTATGTTAGTATTTTGTTCCTTTATTATTTCTATTTCTGACATGGCAATATTTTTTCAGGAAAAGTTAATCCAACTCAGTGTGAAGCCATAACAATGGTTGCAGCTCAAATAATGGGAAACCATGTTGCTACAACAATTGGAGGAAGTAATGGCCATTTTGAATTGAATGTATTCAAGCCCATGATGGTGGCCAATGTTCTACGCTCTATCCGTCTTATGGCCGATAGTTCTGTCTCATTTACAGACAACTGTGTGAAAGGCATTTTACCAAATAGGTAAGATAGTTTTGAATTTGTCAAAAACAAAGCTTTTTTTTTTATTAATAATAAAAAAAATCATTAACTGCTGAAGGGTTATTGTCAACTTGCATGGGGATGTAGTACTATAATTACATTCATAAAAGCTAGCTTAGAACTAAAGAACAATTTCAACACATGACATATTGTCATGGTTTTTTAAGAAGAAAATTTGAGCCGGTTTTTGCTCACTCCTCTGTGCATATCTAAACATTAATTATATAATTACCTAAAGAAACCACTTCTACTGACTCTTTTTAAAGCTATCTTATTAAATTTGAGTGTTCTGTTCTAGAGTAATTTTGCCCTTTATCAGAATTACAAGCAAGAATTTGAACACCTACACCCAGCAAAAATATCAACTTAATAAGAAAATAAAAGAGAAGCAAGAAAAAAGTTATATATTCTTTGATTAAAGTATTGTAATTTTACAAATCAGTACTTTTTAAAAGTTAGGCATGACAAGCCATCTACTGCCAACCCTAATTTATAATTTTATACATGAAAAATTTTAGCTATTTTACAACAAAAAGTTTTTTTAAATTCTGTTCAATTCATATGGTTAATACAAGACTATATTCATGTACATAATATTAAAATTTATGTAATAAAATATATTGAAACACTTTGTTTTTCATTTAGCATTTATGACATTTAATTTAACTTAAGAAATGAATTCCTTTAAAGTAATATGAAATAAAAACTAATATTACAATATATCAGTCTATTTTACATCATTAATTTGATATAATTATGTTTAAATGTTTCTTTGGGTTTTTTTTAAATAAATTCTTTAATAAGTTTAATTTTATCAGTATTTTCTAAAATATCATACTTATGGATTAGACAGTTAACTCATTTAATCTAAATTGTCCTAATAGGAATTTTTAATAATTTTTTTATCCTTTTTAATGCTGAAATTCCTGATCATGCCTTTTTTTCTTATCATTTGTTCTTCAGAATGTCACTTTCTATATTTTTTAAACTTAATTTTTGAAAACTGAATTTAAAGCAAGGTATCGTTCACTAATCAAATAGTTTTATGTGCATTGTGGTGAATAGCATATAATCTTGTTAACAACTACGCTACAAGAGCGTACGCTTTTGTATCCGGATTTTGTTACTGGACTGCTAACCACAAGGTCCCAGGTTCTATCCTTTGCGCATACACGTATCTCTAAATTGGTGACCCACGGCGATGTGCTAGGATAGAACCTGGGACCTTGTGGTTAGCAGTCCAAAACCAGGATACAAAAGCATACGCTCTTGTAGCGTAGTTGTTAACTGGATTATATGCTATTCACCACAGCATAATGTAGGAAGAAAAGAAAAAAAATTACAATTAAAATATTACATTTTTACTACACTATCAGTAACGTTAATTAACTTTTTAATGGATAGATTGGTAACTTCTGATGATTACTATTTAATAATATAAAATTATTTTTTATTGCATTTTTTAAATTTTTTGATTAATTTATTTGGGAAAATTGTATTATGAGAAATATTTCTCTAAACGAGATGAATTCTCTAAAATACTTTTTCATCTTTTAGAGAACGAATCGAAAAACTCATGAATGAATCCCTGATGTTAGTGACTGCTCTTAATCCTCACATTGGTTATGACAAAGCCGCCAAAATCGCCAAGACTGCTCACAAAGAAGGTACAACACTGAAAGAAGCAGCAATCAAGTTAGGGTATTTAACATCTGATCAATTTGATAAATGGGTTCAACCTGGTGATATGTTAGGACCTAAGTAAATTGTTACAGCTTTTAGAAGAATGTTTTCATATTGCATTATGACTATCACAGTCTTTTTATACTTATGAAGTGAGAATGCACATTTATATTGTTTCAACTGTAAAATAATAAAGCTGTAAAATAAAAAGATACTTTCTGTAGGCTTTTTATTTGTGACTTTCATTTCAATAATTTTTTCTTTGAATGTTAAATTAATATTTTACAAATACAATAAAAATTTATCATGTAAGGGACTTATCATTGATTACATTAAAAAATGTAAGATTATTTTATAAAAATGGGATTGAATCATAATATTTTTAATAACAATCCTTTTTTGCTTTCTTAAGAATTTTTTTTTAATTTGTAAAAAAAATTGTTTCATTTGTAACAATATAATTATAAATTAACATGAATTAAGCTTATTTCCTTAACACAATTTTTTCCTATTTTAAAGGGCATGGAATCATAATCATAAGCCTAAATCAGGGAAAAACATCATACTAAGGAGATTCCGTTTATATATATGTTAACGTTAAAGTATATAATGCAGTTATTTCATAGAATACCTAGTTATTCCATGAAATAACTGATTGTGTCTGTTAAAGTGTGTAATATGTTATTAATTTAACACTTTAACTAGTTATTCTATGAAATAACTAGGTATTCTATAAATTAACTAATGAGAGACAGTTAAAGTGTAAAATAAACAATTTATCTAAAATGAAATGAAACTAATGATAGACAATTAAAATGAAAAAGAAACAATTTATCTAATTTATGCAGCGTATAAATGGTATTTATGGAAACGTACCATAAAATCATTTGTTACAACAAGGATTACTAAAATGACACTTGGAATTACTAAGAACATTATTTCTAAAACAAAAGCATTTTTTGTTGACACACTGGGTTTTACACAAACATTTTTTAAATCCATGACCAGTACCTAAAATGCAGTAGGGTTGGAAGGTAAATGTATTTGTCTTACGAGATATACGATATAGATTATTTTACACTTTAACGGGCTGCAGATCGTTATTCTATGAAATAACTAGTTAAACCATGAAATACAAGAGAGTTTTACACTTTAACGGACACGATCAGTTATTTCATGGAATAACTAGGTATTCTATAAAATAACAGATTTCATACTTTAACGGTAACATATATATATATATAAGCATTATTTTATGTGAAGCATGATGCAGTTTTGAAGACAGTGAAAAGACTTTTAAAATTTTTAAAGTTCGATTTATTCTCTCCGGGAGGCAAGCATGATTATTGACAAGAAGGCGCTAACATGGCATGTCCGCCATAGCACATTGCAAAAGCAGAAGGTGGGGAAGAAGAGCGAAATAAATTATCCCTCATCTTATATAACATGAGATATGGATAAGGAAAATATTTTTTTACAGAACTAATATATTATTAAGATTCTGATAGGGATTTCTGACGCATGTCAATCACATGTAAAGGAAATGCAGGGATTTTTTAAAAAGAATGTGCTTACTGGACAGTTTATTATCACATGAAGCGTGTGAATGTGTCGGCATTTAGTCAATTCAGCAATTTTATAAAGCTTCTCTTGAATTAATTAAGTAGAGAAAGTGGAATTGGATCAAGAAATAAGAGAATGGACTTACTATGGGCTAAATTAAGATAAAACTTTGGAAATTAATTAAATTGAAATTAAAGTTTAAAATATCATTACATATATATATATATATATATATATACACTTTAAATGCAAGCCATTTTGGTTATTAACATTTCTGCTCTATTTATTATTCTAAATATTTGTTGAAGAATAAATTAAAAACTTTAATTACAAACAGTAAGGAATTCAGTTAAATATAATTCCTTATATGCTATCAAATATTTTAATGAATATAATTTTGTATATTATTTATATTCACTATTACAGACTGATCCAATTATGCATTCTCTTCATGCTTCTATAAACTCAAATTCCATTTAACAAGATCTGTGGTAACTCACGCTGTAATGGAAGGGGTTGCTGAACTAATTACATCCTTTCCTTTGATTTCTAATAGTACAGTAATGCACATATCAATCACATACCATTTTCTTTTTAAAAAAATTAATTTTGAATATTTTATTTTACTAATATTTATTTTATGAAATAAGTTACTTACTTCCTTTGGCTTGAAACAGATATTTTAAATAAATTTTTTTGCTCCTATATTCCTTACTCTCATCTAATGAATATTGTTACGAACCTGTGATGCTGCTTTCCAGCATAGTTGGTTCCATAGGAGGTCCCAGAGCTTGGCGACCATTTGGCGCCAAATTAGATTATACCCGAAATATCGAGAATCTTCCCGGGCCGTCCAATAGGAACCGAGTTACGCCTCGAACGTTCCTGATTGGTTGGGAGGCTTCTAGCCTCGCCTCCTGAGACTTATAAAAGGAAGCCGCCGCAGCTGCCGAGTAGTCGTGGACCAGTGGAGTCGGAGTCGTGGGCAGTGGAGTCGAAGAGTAGTCGGAATCGCGATAAAGAACTGGCCTTTCAGAGAAAAACGAAGCAGCGACGGAGTGAAGCTAGTGCTGAACTAAGCTGTGTGCTACTGTCTGTAGTAGAGTTTTGTATGCTGCACGTCTCGGCTGAAGATAATCGTCTTCTGTGCTGTATATAGTTGTCGTCTTTGTGCTGTCCTGTGTGTCTTCGTGTAAATAAACGTCGTTGTTTTATTTTCTACTGCCGCCTGGTGATTGAGCGTTCTTCACACCATATAACTTCCACTATCCAAACGAACCCCAGAAATTTCGTAACAATATTATGTAACAGTGTTAGATCAATGAAAAGATAGAGAAGTGTTTTTTATTAGCTTTATTGAGAATTGCTTTAAAAAAGTAATTCATTTTTCATATTTTTTTTCATATTAAAAGATTTATAATTTTTGCCTGGATGCTTGAGTAACTTTTGAAAAATGAAAAATGATTTGAAAAATGATGATGAAAATAGCTGTTGAGACATGTATGATTTTCTAACTTATACCTTATCTTAGGTTTTTTTTAAAAAAATCTAAAATTTATTCAAATTCTTAACACACAAATTGACATGATGAAGAAAAAAAATAGATTTTTGTAAAAAAAAAATTATATTTATCTGTAAGTTTGTTATGATATTTTTAATTAAGAATATTAACATTCTTTAGAAACTATAATTCTCATGTTTTATTTAAAATCAGGCCTTTTTCTAACTATGGGCCACTACTCCACATAAATTGTAAAAAATGAATGATAGAAGTATTAAAATTTTCACTGTGCCTTATATTTAGTTCTTCAATATTTGTAAATAAAAATTATTCAAAAAAACATTTAGATTTTAAAAAATATTTTAAATTTAACTATCATGGTCAGCTTCTTTTAACAAATTTTGAACTGGTCCCTAACTCTTTAAAGGAACATTTTTCTCTACTTATATGAAATTAAATATTTTAGGATTGATTTTTAAAAAAGAAAATTCATTTAATTTATTTGATAAATTCATTTTATTTGGTAATTAATTGGATTAATTAGCAAATTAAAATATTTTTTATAGTTTGATATAAAAATTTGAAACATCTAGTTTTTTGCTTCATCAAAAAATCTAGCTACAACTTATGCCAATCTTCTTTCCATCTTTAGGTATTGTCACATCATTATCTGAAATAGTTAATTAATAATTTTTATTAATTATTAATTTTTTAATTAAAAATTCATTTAAATGTTAAAACCAAATTATATGATCTAAGTATTAATTGATATTTTTGTAGGATTTCTGAAGTTATTAAGAGATAATTCTAACAGATATTGTAAAATAATTTATTTGGACTTTAAAAATTGATGAATTTTGGCATGAGCATATGTCACATTAGCTTAGAAGAAATATTTTCTTTTTTTCTCACCTCACTTATAGCTTTTAGCTCAGAAAAGGATTTCAAATAAATTCTACAATTGAACATGAAGAAAAAATTGCTTAATGAATAGTGCCATCCTTAGTAAAATCCTCATAGATGAAATTAAGTTGTACAGGCTGGATCACATGCAAGGTGAAATGTAAATTAATTGCATTGTTTCTTCAGAATTTCCTTTTTTTTTTAATTTTCTTTTAATTAAAATTGCATAGAGAAAATATTTTAATCCTCAAAAAGTCTGTTCCAAGGTTTTGACAAATGCCATATCTCAGACATTCTGGTGTTTCAAAAAGACATTTTTAGAACTATGTCTCAGTCCCCTCCCCCCACTTCACACATACACACACACAAAAAAAAAAAAAAAACCGTACACATTTTAGAACATAACTTTAAAAACTCTTTGAGTGAGTCGGATGAAATTTGTTGTTGAATTTTGCTGTTTTCCTTTCCTAAGCCTAATCTGTATAGCTTCAGTAAATACAGACTTTTATAAAGAGAACCAAAATAAAGGTGGTATACTCGAAGGTCTAAGGGAGAATGTTCCCCCTCGTTTAAATTAAATATCTGTCACTTAATAGGAAGGCTCTTGTTAACAGCGTTCTTTTTCCATCCTTATACCTTTAACCTTTATAAAATGGCTGGTAGAAATAGTATATGTGAGCGGAATTGTATTTTCCCTATATCTCTCTTGCTATTGAAGAGAGAAAGATGACTATTACTTACTCATACTTTGGATGTTTGTTTTTGTCAGGAATCAGATACCTCCATACCACGCTGCAAGCCTCTACCTGCTTTAGGTTTAATGATTCTGTGACTTCCTATTGGTATAAGTGCAATTACTTGACATTTGCTGCAGTAGAAATTTCAATAATAGTTATGTTACACATCTGTGAAAGTTATTACATCATAGTCGTCATTGGCGACCAGCTGGTTTGCCAATGAAATCGTTTACATTTAATATTATTGAAATCATTTAGACTTTATGCCAATGGCTCTGCCAAATTGTCAGACATTAAATCCATATTGTTTTAATTGTCTTATTTAAACTTCTGTTTGTGCACAAAAATATTTCTAACGAAATCCAGTCCCATAACATTACAGCGCTATTAAAAACAGAATGTGGCAAAAACAGCGCGATTGTAAATTTATATTAGTGAAAAAACAGTTTTTGAAATTTTGGAAGGTATGAAATTTATTTTTATGCTCTAATACTTTCGGAAGTTATTTTGCCAAAATTTCATTGAAATTCTAATTAAAATTTCAAAAAAAAAAAAATCGTCCCGAGGTGCACATTTCCACACTCCAAGGTATTGCATGCCAAATTTCGTAGCTATTGGTCAAACGATCTGGCATGTAGAACGCCAACACACTCAAACAGATACATACACATTCATATTATTATTAGTAGAGATATACCATATTAATATGTGTACAATTCCTATGTCTGTTTTACTTTTAAAAAGCCGGCGTCCTGTCATAGGGGTAGCGCATCTTCCCCGTGTCCTGGGTTCGAGTCTCCTTTCGGACATGGTTGTTCTTCATCTGTTCTATCTGTGAGACGTGTGAATGTGCCACCCTGTAAAAAGGGGTTGTGCAAGCGAATGTGATGCGTGAGTAGCTAAGACGTACTCTTGGCCCTAGTTGGCGCTACTAAAGCAAGACGCTCCCTTGGCTTAAAATTGCTGACTTCGTTAGCGAGCTTGTCCATGGCAAGTGCCATTATAAACAACAACCTAAAAAAAAAACATTTTTTTGGGGGGGGGGAGTGGAATATTGAGTGTGGTACCTGCTTAATAGTGCCTAATCCATTTTTTGCACACTAAAGTGTACTGCAAATAACACAACACACACATACATTTCTTAAGCATTTGGCCAATATGCAAGAGATTTTACAACTACGACTTTCGTTAGTTAATCTATAATAATCAGATCTGACAGGATAACAGCCCTCTAAACGGGCATATATCCTAGTACAACATAAATAATTAATGAATAGTTAATTTTCCATTACATTAAAAAATAATTCCTGATACTATAATTTTTTTTTTATTTTGATGATAATTTAATGTTTTAATATAATGTTAAATGTAATAACATATTTTGCTACTAGTATTTTATAATTTAAAATTTCGTGGTTCTTAAAAATTTATTTATTTAATAACAAGATTAATAACATTTTTAATCGACCTACTTGCGCGGACTGAAGAATATGCTATCGTCATATTCTTCAGTCCAGCGGCTTTACGCAGCTGCTTAAACAAAAATAAGGCCTTGCATCTAAGCCGGATGGCATGCAATACGGCGGCACCCTTATAAATGAATGACTGAAGAAAAATCGTATTTTTGAACATCAATAACAAAAAGGAAATTTTCCACTTGTATTTAAAATGTTAACTGTCATATTTTGAACGCAGCTTTGGATTCGCACCTCATATTATTATTATTTGACACAAGGATAGGAATTATTAACAAAGTTATGACTGTACATTTTTGAAACTGCTGTTCCACAAGCTATTTACTAATTTTATAATACGTGGATACTGCAGGTGTTTTTTTACACCTGCAACCAAAGGCAGTGGTCTCCACAAAATTTTCTGGCGTATTCTCTAATAACGATGAATTTGTGTTTTTTC
The DNA here is from genome assembly GCF_947563725.1 of Argiope bruennichi. Lineage (NCBI taxonomy): Eukaryota > Metazoa > Arthropoda > Arachnida > Araneae > Araneidae > Argiope > Argiope bruennichi. The sequence continues at coordinate 21,050,293 of NC_079161.1, forward strand.
GGTTGAATTTTTTCTTAACTGACTGAAACCAAAATTTGACATATTATTGACAATTGCAGTCCCAAAATGACACACCAAAGTTGATATATTTATACCATTTTTGAGTGCAACGGCTTTCTACACCCTTGTTGGATTTGTCTTAAAATTTGATAGGTATATACACTTCGGATGTTAAATCTGTATACTGAGGGCCGTGGTGGCCTGGTGGTAAGGTCTCGGCTTATGAGCTGTAGGATTTCAGGTTCGAGATTCCATTCCACCGAAGAACCGACATGTAAGGGGGTCTGTTGCACGATAAATGCGTCAGGGCCAAACGTTCTCTCGTTGGTGTGGTGTGGTGTGTGTGGAGAGGGGTGTGCCAGTTCAGGTGTCGTCCTCGTCGTCTGACCGAGGTTCAAAATTACGAGATTCGTCCCAAAATAGCCCTAGTGTTGCTTTAAACGGGACGTTAATGTAGCTAACTAACTAACTAACTGTATACTGAATTTTATCCATCTAGCTTCCTTCGCTTTGTGGTTATCGTATTAACTTAACAGCCAGACAGATCGACTTCCTCTGAATATTATTTCTTTAAAAAATTAACAAAAATCTAAAAATTTAGTTTAAAGTCCATATACTAAATTTCATCGGTCTAGCTCAAAGTGTTTTTGAGTAATCGTGTCCGCAGACAGACAGATATAATGCCAAAAATGCGTTTTCAATATCAGGAAGATCTGAAACGTACCGCTACATTCGGACAACCGGACTTACAGACTTGCTCTGAATGGATTTCTCTCAAACTTTGATAGCAATCTAGAAATTTGGTTTAAATACCATATACCAAATTGCATGCATCTAGATAAAAAAGCTTTTGAGTTGTTGTGTTTACGGACAAATAGATTGGTGTAATGCCAAAAAGGTATTTTTCGATTTCAGAAAGGTCTGAAACATAAAGATTCGTCAAAATCTCGAGTTCATTTTTTTTTTATATGATTACTATATATATATTTTTTTTTAATTCTTCGCATAATAGAAAGTACAAACTAGATGTTTGTCTAGATTTATTTAACTTTTAAAACATATTTTAACTTCCCGTTTGATGTTTATTTGTCTTCAAAAGTTTTTTTTTTTCTTTTCTTTTTTTTTCTGTCAACTTATCACGAGACTCTATTTAAGGGACTTTGATATTTCTCTGTCTATAAACCCTTGCAGAAGGTTCGCGATTATGTTCAAAACAAATTGCGCAGTAATTGTACTGTTGGAGTCAAAGAACAAGTTTTGAAACATGTAGGAATTTGAGGGGCGTGCAACTTACCCGTGCCCCATTTCAACTTCTAGAGCAACTTACCGATTTTGAAACAAGTGTGGATTTAAGAGGTTTGACACTTACCCGTATCGCATTTCAACCACCTCATGCAACTGAATGGTTTTGAAACAGGCGTGGATTTGATAGGCATACAATATACCCGTGTCCATTTTAATCTCTCCGTGCAACTTACTGATTTCGAACCAATTGTGGATTTTTGGGACGTACAACTTACCGATTTTTATATAGATGTGGATTGGAAATATCGTACAATTTACACATGCCCCACTTCAACCTTCACGCGCAACTTACCGGTTTTGAAAAGAGTGTGGATTTGAAAGGCGTGCAACTTACACGCCCATTTCAACCTCCCCGTACAACTCAGATCCAAACAGGTATGGATCTGAAGGGTTTGCAACTCGCCGGTTTTAAAACAGGTATGGATTTTAGGAAAATGCAATTTACCCATGCTCCATTTCAACCTCCCAGTGGTTTTGAAACAAGTATAAATTTGAGGGGCGTGCAGCTCACCGGTTTTAAAAAAAGTATGGATTCTAGGGTAATGCAACCTACCCGTGTCCGATTTTAAACTTCCTGTGCAACTTACCGGTTTTGAAACAGGTATGGATCTGAGGAGTATGCAACTTACCCGTGTTCCTGACAGCAACATTTTTCGAAAAGGGATTTGGAAAACCACCATTGAGAAAAATGCCTGAACATTCACTACAATAATGATAAAAGTCATGCATACATATACTTAACTTTTGGTAATAAATTCATTTTGTTCTCTGCTCTTGTCTTTTTTTTCTATTGTTCACCGTGTGTGTGTGTGTGTGTGTGTGCGCGTGTGTGTGTGTGTGTGTGTGTGTGTGTGTGTGTGTGTGTGTAAACACATAATTTTTGAGCAATTTCGTGGCCGAAAAGAGAGAAGACATTTAAAATTTTTAAACGCTTTTATCCCATCCCGGGAGGCATAATCTGTGTACAAACAAGAAGCAACACAGTACGTCTAGATCACAAAACAAGAGCGTAAAAAGAGAAATAGCCAACGAAATATTTATCCCCATGATTATATACTGTGAGATTCTGATAGGGGTTTCCTTACTCGTGTTGATTTAGGTAAAAAAATTATAGGTATATTTTAGAAGAATTTGTTTAGGTTGACAGAATTTTATCCCTACACTCGGAATGTGAGAACTTGTCGATTTCAGCAATTTTACAGAGCTTCTGTTGCATTAATTAATAAAAAAGATGGAATTGTATCAGGAAATAAATATATATATATATATAATCATAACTTTTTAGTTTCGTAACTGATATTCAATTAAATATTTTAAGTAAAAATTTAATAATCATTTTCTAATTAACTTAATACCGAAATAAATCCTAAGCGAATACATATTTTTTAGGAGGCTACACATTTCTGGTTGCTTTACAGACGTTTAATAAATCGTGAGTACGGATACGAAGAATTATGGAACATTATGTAGCCTATAAACGTCGTCACTGTTTGCACATTGTCCTTGAAAGAGAATTCTAAGAAGTTCAACGGAATTGATATTGAAAGATGTATGCACACGTGAATATGGATTTCAGGTAATTGGTTTTCTTTGTTCTTGGGAATATTAAGTCAAGTATTAAAGCAGGCAGTTTGACTTATTAGGAAAACTTGCATTTTTGCCTACTCGTACACTAAGTAAAAAAATTCGAAGTCGAGATTTTTATAAATCTCCATATTTTAGACCTCCCTTATTTAAAAAAACACATTTTATTTATTTATTTATTTGTGGAAAATGTCTGTTTGTCTGTGACTAAGATAATTCAAAAACTCTTTGAGCTAAACGAAAGAAATTTGGTATATAGTCTTTATGCCAAATTTGCAGATTTTCATGAAATTTGGAGCAGATTCTATTTAGAGGAATAGAATTTACTGTCCAGTTGTTCAAATTAAAGGTTAACACTATAACTATAAAACAAAGAGAGCTAGATAGATGGAATTCGGCACAGAGACTTCGTATCTGTATTGTAAACACCTATCATATTTTGAGATAAATCCAACAAGGTCTTGAATGTCTATCGGTCTGTAATTTCAAGAGTATGAAAATCTGATAATTCAAAAGCACAATGACTTAAATAGATTAAATTTGGTGCTGATTTTTTGGCTACAATTATATAGTCAAAAAAATTTAACAAAAAAAATTCCATGTTAAATTTTAATTCCAATCAGTTGAGGAAAAAACACGCCTAAAATTTAAATTTTTCTTTATTAGAGATTATGCGAGAAAGTTTTTGGGTTTAAATAATATATCTTCATAAATTTTTAGTTAAGATTTATTAAGTCATATCGTTGACATTTCTAAGAAGTTTCCAATATAATTTTCACCGCAGAAAAGTGCAAACGATTTTTTTATTTTCTCTTTTTAAAAATTCTCACAAATCTGATTTGTCAAAAGTTTCAGACGATCACAATATCGTTATTAGAAGATTGTTATCGTTATTAGAAATTATGCGAGAAAGTTTTTGGGAGACCATCTGGTTTAAATAATATATCTTCATAAATTTTTAGTTAAGATTTATTAAGTCATACCGTTGACATTTCTCAGAAGTTTCCAATATAATTTTCACCGCAGAAAAGTGCAAACGATTTTTTTTATTTTCTCTTTTTAAAAATTCTCACAAATCTGATTTGACAAAAGTTTCAGACGATCACAATATCGTTATTAGAAGATTGTTATCGTTATTAGAAATTATGCGGGAAAGTGTTGGGGAGACCAGCTGGTTTAAATAATATATCTTCATAAATTTTTAGTTAAGATTTATTAAGTCATACCGTTGACATTTCTCAGAAGTTTCCAATATAATTTTCACCGCAGAAAAGTGTAAACGATTTTTTTTATTTTCTCTTTTTAAAAATTCTCACAAATCTGATTTGACAAAAGTTTCAGACGATCACAATATCGTTATTAGAAGATTGTTATCGTTATTAGAAATTATGCGGGAAAGTGTTGGGGAGACCAGCTGGTTTAAATAATATATCTTCATAAATTTTTAGTTAAGATTTATTAAGTCATACCGTTGACATTTCTCAGAAGTTTCCAATATAATTTTCACCGCAGAAAAGTGTAAACGATTTTTTTTATTTTCTCTTTTTAAAAATTCTCACAAATCTGATTTGACAAAAGTTTCAGACGATCACAATATCGTTATTAGAAGATTGTTATCGTTATTAGAAATTATGCGGGAAAGTGTTGGGGAGACCAGCTGGTTTAAATAATATATCTTCATAAATTTTTAGTTAAGATTTATTAAGTCATACCGTTGACATTTCTCAGAAGTTTCCAATATAATTTTCACCGCAGAAAAGTGTAAACGATTTTTTTTATTTTCTCTTTTTAAAAATTCTCACAAATCTGATTTGACAAAAGTTTCAGACGATCACAATATCGTTATTAGAAGATTGTTATCGTTATTAGAAATTATGCGGGAAAGTGTTGGGGAGACCAGCTGGTTTAAATAATATATCTTCATAAATTTTTAGTTAAGATTTATTAAGTCATACCGTTGACATTTCTCAGAAGTTTCCAATATAATTTTCACCGCAGAAAAGTGCAAACGATTTTTTTTATTTTCTCTTTTTAAAAATTCTCACAAATCTGATTTGACAAAAGTTTCAGACGATCACAATATCGTTATTAGAAGATTGTTATCGTTATTAGAAATTATGCGGGAAAGTGTTGGGGAGACCAGCTGGTTTAAATAATATATCTTCATAAATTTTTAGTTAAGATTTATTAAGTCATACCGTTGACATTTCTCAGAAGTTTCCAATATAATTTTCACCGCAGAAAAGTGCAAACGATTTTTTTTATTTTCTCTTTTTAAAAATTCTCACAAATCTGATTTGACAAAAGTTTCAGACGATCACAATATCGTTATTAGAAGATTGTTATCGTTATTAGAAATTATGCGGGAAAGTGTTGGGGAGACCAGCTGGTTTAAATAATATATCTTCATAAATTTTTAGTTAAGATTTATTAAGTCATACCGTTGACATTTCTAAGAAGTTTCCGATATAATTTTCACCGCAGAAAAGTGCAAACGATTTTTTTTCTCCTTCTTTTCTCTTTTTAAAAATTCTCACAAATCTGATTTGTCAAAAGTTGCAGACGATCACAATATCGTTTTAATCTCTTCATCGTGATACAAAGCTCAACAGACATACGCATTTTATTCTCTGACTCGTGTTATTTGAACTTGTACAGGTGCATTCTAGGAATGGATCTTAGAGCGGGATCCCTGAAATCCACGAATTCTGGACGCGCATTTACAGTAAGATAGAAGAGAGACACAGTTCGAACGAACATTTCTTTTTTTCATGTGTGCTATTACATGATTCGTTTCGAATCTAATATTTTCGTACTTAATTTTGGATGGATATAATGAAGCATACTATTTTTCATATAACGAAATGGATATAATATAAGCCATTTTTATGGAAGCAATATAAGGTAAGTACGTACCTAGTTATTACAAGGAAATGAGTCACTGAAATTGATTTCTTATTGGTTCGTATTTTGAAATCGTTATAGTATTTCAGCGGAAATTTCCCCAACTGAAAAAAAGGCACGGTTTTTTGAAACTTTTTATGTATGTAATATTTAAAAAATCAATTTTCAAAAATTTCTTGGGAAAATTTGTGATGTTTATAATATTTATCTTGGTAATAATATAGCGGTTGAAAATGACTTTTATTTAATACTATCCGCCTCTGACGACTTACTGTTAATGGCCTCTAAAATATTCAATAAAATATTTGATATAAACATGGTCTTGATGCATTCCTCAGAAAACTGTATTAAAGCTTCTAATTTTAATAGTCATACAACTGCTTATAATATGTTATAATGTGTATATCTGTTTTCTGCTTATAATATGTCAAGATGAAGTGTCAAAATACTGATGTTTTAATTACAGTTTTAGTTGGAATTTTTTGCATAGATCTTGGCAAAACATTCGAACTGGTTGGAAAAAAAATCATAGGAAATTGAAAAGATTTTTCGAGAAAAAAAAAAAGAATTATACATTAAAATGGTCATTTATATTAATGTTTTCTATAAAAAGAAACTTTTATAATATTTTTATGTATTAATGCAGAGATTTTTTTAATGCAAAGATCTGTTTTATTTTGTATTATTGTCACCATATTACATTTAATTAATAATTAAACTTTAACAAATACGAAAACTTTTTTTTTTTGATAAAACTAAACATGTTTTTGTTTTTTTTTAATACGAGTACGAAAGAAAGAATCATTCACATTGAAGTCTAATGTGTAGTATAGAATATTTTTTTACAGCTTATATAATATCTTGAATTATATAATACATTCTATAATTATATATCTTCTATAAAAAAAATTCTCTGATTTATCTCCAAATTCTATTTTTAGTTTTAATTTCAAGAGGATTCAATAGCATAAATAGTAATATCTCATTTTGTTTTAATGAATAAATGTAGATGTAAAAAAATTCTTAAGTCTAATTTTTATGCAGTCCTTCAATCCTATAAATCATATTCAGCAAAATATTTTTGACACGCCAACTTTTGTAAATAATAATAATAATAAATGTTTGAATCTTCTGCGAAAAAATATGACTGAGTTATGAATCTTTGAATATCATTACTTGAGGATAATGAACAGTTTCATTACTTTAGACCAATCACCTTTGGAGAAACTCCGGATACTGATAAGTTTATGTAGCTCGAGACGCTCAATGGAGTTGTCGCTAATTGAGTATTTTTATAAAATAGTAATATTTAGATTTTCATAACTCAAATCAATTTTTTGTCGAAAAAGAAACGTTTATTTATTAGTCACTGAAGAATACTTTATTAAATAGGATTCATAAAGCCGAGAATCTGTATCAAAATTAAAATTCTGTAATACATCAGACCATTTATTGACCAAATTGCATAAAATATAATTATATCTAGATCAAACGGTCTAGTTTGTAAAACCCCCAACGCATACACACACCGTTTCACATTTTTCTTTATGCCGGGTTTACACTCGGCCTTGTTATAAGATGGCAAGTAAGCAGCGCATGCGTAGAAAGGCTGAAAAATGCTGTTCGGTTGATGGCAAGTAATTGTCCCGACGGGACAACTACAAGCCGCTGTATTGTATTTTTTCTCACTGCGCATGCGTTTGTATAATTTAGCGGGTTTCTTTTTTTTTTCTTTGGCGTGAAAAAATGGACCATTTATCATAGATTAATTCAGACATTTTTTGTTCTTTGTGATGTGAGGTTGTGATTTTTTTTTTTTTTTTGCCATTTATTTTTTATAGTTTTCCAAATTTAGGTATGTTGATCTTTTTTTATTTTTTTTATTTTATCATGTTTCTTTGTATAAATATCCATCTTTTTAATACGATACGCAGTGAAAAAGAAAAATTCAGGGACGCCAAAATGGCAGTTTATAGCCAAGCATGGAATGCCTTTATCTCATGAAATTGTGGCAAAATCAATCCCTTTCTGTGCATGCGCTGCCTATTTGCCGTCATATAACTGGCCGAGCGTAAACCTGGCATTATTATAAGTAATGATAACCCTATTAATTCCAATAACAAAGTAATGCCATTGGAATTTTAATAAGCCAGCCTCGAAACACAATCATAACATTACAATATAAGAAAAGGTCGTTTATTCATCTGATGGTAGTAACTAATAAAAAATAAATATAAGAATGCTAATAATTAAATAGTGAAAATAAATTCATAATTAATTAATTTTTAAATGCATATGAATCAATAAATTGCACAAGCTTTGTTTGACGAAATATTAAAGTTTCCAATATAGTTTAAAGTGCATAATTTCTTAAGTAGTTAAAAATTATTTCAATTTCATGGAATTTGACCGCTTTAGATTCAATAATTATTTTGAAAATAAAAAAAATGTACTCACATTTTAGTAAATTTTTGACAAGCAAAGTTCAGCAAAGACAACTTAAATCATAATTCAAAAATATTGGTGCGATAAAAGACATTGAAGAACTCGTTTCCAGAAACAATTCTCTATCGCTAATAATTTTGTATCTTATCTGTCATCAATTTTTATTAGAGCATTTTAAAGAAAATTGGAAGTTCGAACAGATTTGCTTCTTTTTTTTTTTTTTTTTCGCATAATAATATTTTCGTGCTTAAATAATCATTGTTTTTATTCAATAGCACTTAACACCAAAAGAATGCTCCCATAAGTACAGAATCATTCATTCAAATAAAAACGATTTTCGCAAATATCAATAAGTTTGAAAGAATGTATATTTCTTATTAGTCGTCTTTGGTGAGCAACTGATTATATTTAATTTCAGTTAAATCCTTTAGATATAATTTCATGTCCGTGCTTCTTCAAATTTTTAGATATTAAGGCCGTGTTAATTTAATTGTCTTAGATAATGCTCTGTTCATTAAATACATGAACCTTTATAAAGGAAATCATTCTAGGAAATGCTAGATCTATTAAAAAAAATAAATGTCCAATTCATCCATATTCTAATTCAGGATTTTGTAACTTCATTTACTTATGTGTCTTCAAATTAAGGAAATAATTAATAAAATCCTTCCTTTTTCAACTTTCACAATAAAAAAAAATCGCTGCATTCAATATTTGGTGAAACAATGAAAACGGTTCGATTTTTAAAGCAAGAATGTAATATAGTGTTGAAAGTTAAACAAAAAAACATATTTATAAAAATGTTTGTCAAAATTGGACGCCTTTCAAATTAGTGTAATTTAAAAGAATTTTTTTTTAATTTTAATTTGAATCAATTTTGTGCTGTAACATTTTTAGACGTTAAGTTTAGAAAACGTCAAAATTTCATTTAATTTTTAATGAATTAAAATCGTAAATAAAATTTATAAAAAATCGTTCTGAGATGCACATTCTGGTCCTCCAAAGCCTTTTTGTACCAAATTTCGTAGCTCTAAGTCAAACAATCGGACCTGTAAGGCGTCAGCAGGCATACACAGAGAGAGAGAAAGAGAGACAGATACACTCACGCATTCATCTTTATTAGTAGTAGAGATATATGTTTTTTAATTCTTTGAAATGAGTATTATTCGATATTTTGTAATTATTATGAAAAATATCATATGCTAAATATGTTAACTGTACCTTTATTTCCGATATTAGAATTTCTTAAATGCATTTTTTATATATATAATTGCTCAGGATTGTTCACTATGCATAATAATAATTATATAAAACAGTGCAAAAATACAAAACTAATTTTCTTCATTTTGGAGGTTTTTGTATTTTGAATACTAAAAGTCGCGCATTACATTATTACTTCAATTTTGTACGTGAGCCATTTTTTTTTTTTTTTTAAATTTTGATAGAGACACGAAGCTAGAAAAGTCAGTTTTTTTATTAATGAAATTTGTGATATAATATTTTGATATTCATAGATTCATTTGTTATTTTGATGAATACTCTAACGACTTCGTAGAGAAAATTCCACTTGGCTCTGTTGTATACTCCCTACCATGTAATAACAAGAAAAAATTTCCGACTATTGTCGTTAAAAAAATTTCTTAAAAATACTTTTTTTAAAAAAAAATGACTTTATCAGTGTCGATTATCTCAGTATTAGAAACAGTATCAAAACTTTAAAACCTGTAAAAACTTTTTGTTAATTGCTTATGAGTATAGAATTTGATTATATAATATTCTAGCTCATAATTCATATTCAAAGCCATTTCTAAATAAGCTACATATTGGTTTTAAAAATATTATGTTTCCTTTTAATTACTTTACAGTATTTATTCATAAATAACATTTAAGATTGTAATGATTGTTATCATTACTAAATAAAATAGCATGCATTCCTTTCGCTAACGCTTTTATATGCTTACTAGCCGCCTTTGGCGACCAGTTTGTTCGGCTGAATTTACTGACTTTATAGTACGTTAAATGATTTATGGAATGCTTTAAAAAACATTTCACCTTATCATTTATAAGACAGAAAAATATGAATTGAACCAACTTATGACAAATTAAAAGCATATATAATGCAAAGTGAAAATCCTGCTACTGAATTAATAGTTGGCAAAAACCCGCGATTCTTTTACATTACAATTATAATGCGCATTTAAATCCGGCGTCCTGGCATAGGGGTAGCGCATCTTCCCCGTGATCTGGGCGTCCCGAGTTCGAATCCTGGTTCGGACATGGTTGTTCTTCATCTGTGTTCTATCTGTGAGGTGTGTGAATGTGCCCCCCTGTAAAAAGGGGTTGTGCAAGCGAATGTGTGAGTTTCATCTTCATATGAGCTAGAAGTCAGACTTCTGCCCTCGGGTGCTCTGGGGTTTTTACCCTCAGAAGTTACTGCACTCCTTTTCCGTGGTAACGCGGACACGACATCATCATCATACCTTTTAGTTTAATAATGTCACCTAACTTTCATGAATTGTATCTTACCACATAAGACAAAAAATATGCTTTCATAATAAAAATGCGGATCATTCCGATTGGACTGTTTTGATTGTTAAGAGACGAAATTTATTGACGAACAAAATTGGAGAAATCGAAGCAATTTTTAAAGCTGAAAACTATGTAAAGGTTCTATTTTATAAAATCTATTAAAAATATAAGTTGATGGAAAACCAGTGACTATTTATAACATATCTAAGGGTTATGAGCTTTCATCTTAATATAAATGAAAAGTAATGCAACTAAATATGTATAAATATTTTCACATATCTTTCTTGCTTTCTTAGAATAACTCTAATTTAAATTTACTCACTCTATATTGTTAATATATTAAAAGTATATACACGAATTATTTTTTTAAATTTAGTTAACAGATGTACGTACTAATGAAAGGTAAAAACCCTTAGATTTAATAGAACACAAAATGCGACGTGAAATTAACACTCTATCCGAATTTCCTAGTCACTTAAAGTCACTCAGGATTATGTCAAAACTTTATACATGTTTTAAAACATCAATTGTCTATTTCCTTTGAGTTAGTACTAGCAACAATTGAACATTAAAGTGTTTTTCCTACTCGAAAGTTTGGGCAAAATATAAATATTATAAATGCAGTACGAAATATAAAATAACAAGTACATGCACATTGAATTATGCTGCAGAAACTTTAATGAGTGTTACAATGACATGAACAATTTTATCTGTCAAGTGGTTGTGATTTCATATGAAATCGTTTCATTAATCAATTTTACAAAGAGCATCTAAACAGTAATATTACTATATCAAATAATTTTATTATTTGCTAGTTGCCTTCGGCGACCAGCTGGTTTACCGGTGATATTGATTATAATCCAGTTAAATCGCTTTATTAAATACTAGCCGCCTTCGGCGACCAGCACCGGTTCGCCAATCTGAATGCACGTTAAAATTTTAATAATTAAATATTTTATGGAACTCCCATTTTAATTCTTCATTAAAATATTTTAAAACTTCAAATTTTAATAGTCATATAATTCACTCATAATATTATAACGGCCTTCAGCCATAACGTAATATGTATCTCTCTCATTTTCTGTTAGCTCCTGTAGAATTTATGCTTTAAATTAAAGTGGAAACGATTAAACTGCAACAAATATAATAATGGTTTTTTTTTTTTTTTTTTTTTTTTTTTTTATTGAAACGAAGCATTTTTTTTAAATATGAGTACTGAAAACAGAGTCGCTGAGTATTTAAACCTTATGGGCACTAAAGAATATTTTTCTTAATTTATATAATATCTCAAGAAGTTTTCAACAAAATATTCTCAGATTCATCATGAATAGATCGATTCATTAAAAATGTTTAGTTTTAAATGCATCAAACACTAAAAAAATAAACTGAATCATTTGAAATAATCTGTCGAAAACATATTAAACCTTCAAAACCAAGTCAGAACACAATCAGAACAGAAAACAATCAGAACACAATGCGCATGCGTGAATTTTCAACGCCAATTATGGTAACGCAAATGCGTGAATTTTCTACTCCAGTTGGGGAAACGCTATGAAGATTAGAAATTTTTAATTTCCTTTATTCTGTTTTATTTTAATTCAAAGTACTTCCGAATGTATCTGAAAGATCGATTCATTAAAAATGTTTAACTTTAAATGCATCAAACCTGAAGAAAATAAACAGAATCCTTTGAAATAATCTGCCGAAAATTTCTTAAGCCTATCCTTTTTAGAGCGGGGAAAAAAACTGAAGCCTGACTCATTTGGCGGTAGGGAAATGAAAAGATTTTTTTTGGTGGGAAAGTTAATTTTTAATTAATAATTAAAATTCTAATTAAAAATTCAAAAAAAGAGACCCCAGGTGCACATTCCCGACCTCCAAGGTATACATGTGCCAAATTTGGTAGCTGTAGGTCGAACGGTCTGGCCTGTAGAACGCCAACACACACACACACACACATTGAGCTTTATATAAGCATAGATAGATGTTAATAAGATTACATACGTTCTCTTTATTGTGTACGTTGTCTGAGAGTACTTTATTGTGTACTATGATGCCTGAGAATAAGATTGCATAAGTTCTCTTTATTGTGTCTCCTTTCTAATGGAGATTAATTTCATGATATCATAGCGTTGCTAAAAACATAAATGGGTGGATCATATATCTTTTAAATTTTACAGTAATGTGATTTCACTTTTTCATCCGTCTTGTAAGCAACTCAGATATTCAACAGAATCCTTCTTCTTTAGCTTTAAACAATGAAAGAAAATCACATGACTAAAGATTAAATGAAACAATGATACCAATTGTACCAATTTTGAATTTCAGGGAAACCATGATATTGTTGCAAATTAGGAAGTAAAAAATTTCCAAAATTCAGAAATAATTTATCCCTGCCAACCTCTATTTTCGAGTGAAATTTGAAAAGCATTACTTCACTATATATTCTATATGGAATAAAAACCTCTACAAAATTCCTCTTTTATAAACCATTGGTCTGATGATGATGTCGTGTCCGCGTTACCACGGAAAGGGGGTGCAGTAACTTCTGAGGGTAAAGACCCCTGAGCACCCGAGGGCAGAAGTCTGACTTCTAGCTCATATGAAAATGAAACTCACACATTCGCTTGCACAATCCCTTTTTACAGGGGGGCACATTCACACACCTTACAGATAGAACACAGATGAAGAACAACCATGCCCGAACCGGGATACGAACCTGGGGCACCCAGATTACGGGTAAGAGGCGCTACCCCTATGCAAGGACCCCGCAACCATTAGTCCGATTGTACCAATTTTTATTTCATATGAATGACACCTATATATGTCATCAAAAGTCGCCTTCCCCCACTTGCATCTATTTTGGAGAAAAATCTCAAAAAACATTATTTCACTGCATATTCCCTATAAGAAAAAAAAAGAGAGAGAGAGAGAAACCCACGACAACATTCTCCAACCATAACCATTGTACCAATTTTGAGTATTTACTTTACACATGAAACATGTCTCTATATGTATCATCAATGGTCGCCAGTCTACCATTACACTCTAATTCAGGATATATTGCGAAAAAAAAAGTTCATTGACAAAACAAAATTAATATGATTGGTCGCCGAAGGCGGCTGGTTTAATTTTGGTATAAGCTATCGGACTGATCTATGATGATCTTCTTGTCATTGAAAAAATAAAAAATAAAAATGGACGTTTCGAAAACAAGATGTGAAATCCTATTGGCGTTTGTGGAATCAATAACTTTTAAAGCAGATGTAAAAATTTTATGGGAGAAATGCAGTTCCACGGTTATCGACTTGTTTACTTTCTCGTCATAGTCGTAGAGAAAGCGCAAGGATCTTCAAAAGATTTATTTTCAACTCAACATGAATGTTTCAAAGTATAGAGTGAAATAACAACTTCAAAGCACAGCAAGCTAGACGTATAAAATTTGGAACTTGATCAGCATTTTGAAATTCCTCATATCTTTTGAAAACATCACACGTATGTATTTGCACATTTTAACTTGCCAATTATTTCGTTTTTAAATAACAGAATTTCATATACTTTTTAGTCGATTTGGACTACAGAAGAGAATTTTTGCACACACAAACAGTTTATTTTTGACATTCAAGAGAAGAGCGGAACATAAATAAAAATACAGAAAACTATGTCTGCAGCACAGTGCGGCCATGGATATCGAATTCTTTTTCCCCAACAACGTTACCATTCACAAAGAGACAAATTTGATGGCACCAGAAAGAAAACTGGTTGCCACACAAAATATAATAAAAGTAAATATACACAAAATATAAGAAGTATACATAAAATATAATAAAAGTAAACATTATTTAAATACAAACACATCCAAACACTTTTATAATTGTAACTGAACTTATTTTTATAATTAATTTTATGGTTGTTACATTATTTAACACTTATAGTTAGTTTAATTAATTTTTGTTGATAACTAAAATGTGTAAAATCTTATAATTTTGGATTCATATTTGAAATTCGCTTTAATAAATATTTACGCAAGTTCGCAAATTGTACAGACTCAGTCTATGGCAAAGGATACCGACGTGCTCTGATTGGTTTAAGCCTTGGCATCTTTTTGGCAATGTTTCGCCATAAAAATGCCATACCGAAATATATTTTTATAAAAATAAATAAAATTTGTGAATTTATCCTCGCTCCCCTATTTTTTACTAATATTAATCTGGAATTTACTAATATTAATTTACTAATATTAATCTGGAACACATATACAGCAGAAAAGATCAAATCCTGAAACCTAAATTCAAAATTGCAATTTATTAAAAATAATTTTATAAAAATTGCAATTTATTAAAAATATTTTTGTGTGTGTTTCTTCTTAATATTATTTTAATATAATTAAAAAAATTAGCTACGGAATCACATATTCCGTTAAAGCTTGCATATTTATACGTTTTGGGCATTAAATAAACATCTCCCCATATGTAGTGGATGGGGAAAGTAACAAACGTTCAGCAACAAGTTTCAATGACTGCATAAATTATCTAATAAAGGCACGAAGATCATAGAAAAATAAGAATTATTTCATTGCTGCATCATATGTTGAGTCATTACTTTCATTTAGTTTTTATACTTCTGTGCATAAACGACATTAGTTACTTGTATTACTAGTATTATGAGTAATATTTATTATTATTATTATTATTAATTACTATTAGCAGTATTACTACTAATATTTAGAGAAAACAATTATATGAATAAAAATTAGATCGTGTTGATATTCACTCGTATCTTCCATAAAACTAATGAAAGGTACAAAGTTTGAGCCAAATAAGCGAAAACTACATTATTATGAGTGCAAAACATTGCCAAAAAGGTGCCAAGGCTTAAACCAATCAGAGCACGTCGGTATCCTTTGCCATAGACTGAGTCTGTACAATTTGCGAACTCGCAATATTTACACCAATGTTAACGAAAGAACTTAATGATTAATTGTGTGAAAGGAAATACAACTATCTTCTTCTTTCAGAAATTATTTTGTTAAATTCATAACAATTATTGAATGAATGATTGTTGCCAGTATAATTTCATTCAATGAAACATAAAACGCAAAAACAAAATAGATTCAATACTAAAAAATAATAAAGTGTTAATGATAAAAATAAGAAATACTAGCCGCCTGCAGTGACGAGTTATTCAACCACTATATTAATTATAATAATTCAGTCATACCAACTAACTTTCATAAGCTACCTCTTATCAAAAAGTGGTAAAAACACTGTCTGAAATTATACTGGTACAATAAAGAGAGAATATTCTGACTTGTCAGCTATGTTTCTAAAGGAATGAAATTAACAGGCGAAACTGCTCTAATCATTGAAGTTAAAGGTTCCCCCAAAATTCTGTTTTGCATTATATGCTAAAAACGGAAGGCAGAAAAAAGTTCAAAACTATTGATGACGTGTCTAAACATCGTGAGCTTTTAAATGAAATAAAAATTGGAATAATTAGTATTCTGATTATGGCTGGGGGAATTTGACAAAGCTCCCCCCCCCCCATAGAATAAAATGTCTCTATACAGTGGAGGGAAATGTTAAAATTTTCTCGAAAATGGAGGACGGAGCAAAACTGGTGGCCACAATCTAGAGGCCATATGTTTTCGTGAAAAACTCCGTGACACATCCCTCAAATCGACGCATGTTTTGGTCAAACTGTTTTAGTTTTTATCAGTTTTAAATTTATTTTGATATAGCTTACATATGAGTAATTAATATTTCATTTATATAAGTCATTGCATTTTTGAATTATCGAGTTCGTACAAACAAAAAAAAAAAAAAAAAAAAAATTATTATTCTCACTTCTCAGATTCGATCTAAAATTTAGTTGATGTCTAAGACTGTGATGATAAATTTATGCGCCAAATTTCATCTATATAGCTCTTCCCGTTTTTGAGCTATCGTCTTCACATTTATGTAGACAGATAGATTTCTCATCGACAGAGTTAGTTCAAATTCTGATAGAAATCTACTGTTTTAAGACTATATACCAAATTTCATCGTTCTAGCCAAATGTGTCTTTGAGTTTTGTTCATATACACACCATGTGACAGACATGATAGGGGCGTTTACAACTAGGCTGAGAAATGGTCGAAAATAGATTGAATAGTTCATTTTATTTTTCTGGTTGCCAAATAAATAAATAGATAAAAAAAAAAGACAAATTCTATAAACGATAAAATATTAGAACAATTGTAGTACTTTCTCAAGCGTTATTGGTTCAGGTTCCTATTTGTTTTCACTTGGTTATTACAGCATTTGTAAACATAGAGCCTATGCTACAATAATACTGAGTACAAAAGTTGGTGCCCGGAAGTCTGCTGTCGCAATAGATTATTAGACGCTAATACATTTTCACAAAATTAATAAAATAAAAAATATTAATCTAAAATAAAACATTAATATGTTTGGAATGGGTTGAAATGTGAAAATAAGTTGGTCATATTAAAAGAGGAGCCTCATAGTATTTATTGCTTAGGGCTAAATAATGGTTGTATGACTTTTCCGTACCGACCATAAAACTGTCAATCAATGGTTTTGTTTAGAAGGCTATCGTGTTACTGATAAGGAGCAATTCTAGAATTTGATAGGCGTAAGTCAGACTGTCTGGTTTGTACAGAGTCAACACATACACACAAACAGACCGAAGCGTTTTCGTTATGCTTAAACATCAAAATTGAGTTAAAATACCAATACATTTTCTCGCCAAATACTCTTGCCAACAGATTACATTGTGGAGGTTTGCTATCAGCGAGGATCGTACCTCTGACCTTGTGGCTCGCCGCCGAGTAACATGACCACAATACGAAAGCAATTGCTCGTGTAGCGTACTACTAACTGGCTTATAAGCTTTCACCACAGACTCTCCCTCCAGTGAGTCCGAGGTGAGACGAACGATATGGCTGTTGAGTGGTGATGTATTAGCCGTTGAATCTAATGCGCCTGTACCCATTTGAGTAGCGCCAAGCGTTATGGCGAGCGTGTGTGGGTGAGTGATTGCTGCGTTAAGTGAATCTGACGACTTTGGTTTGCTGTGGGTAGATGGCACCACAACAGTTGTACGAAGGTTGAAGATTCATCGTCCGGAGTCATGAATATGGGGAATTGTGATGCGCGGGTATAGAACCTGGGACCTTGTGGTTCGCACCCCAGTAACATGACCACAATACAAAAGCAACTGCTCGTATAGCGCAGCTGTTAACTGGCTTATAAGCTTTCACCACAGACGTAACAAATCCCCACAACATGTTCTTTAACAAACCTAGACTAATCACTCTTTTCTCCCTTTTTTCAAGGAATTATGCGTGATTTATTGGACTTACTGGTACGGATATGTCCGTACGGATGAGTAGAACTACCATAAATAATACCCAAGTTCGACACTAAACAGTCGGATATACAAGATTTCAAAAATGAATTGTTCAAACTTTGAAATGTTTGCAACAATAAGATTTCTCAAATCTCGAGTGGTTTTTTTTTTTTTTTTTTTTGTTTTTTTTTTGTTTTTTTGGCGATTACAATATTTTTATTTTGTATACTTCATATACTCATCATTTTCTTTGTATTTTTCGTATACTCATAAACAACAACATCATCATTTCCAGCGGAAGAGGTATCTCCAATACTTTCAAGCACATTCTCTAATAAAGCTGTTATAGCAGAGAACGCCTTACATGACATCGGCGTGAGTTTAGCATTTTTACTGAATCTATCGTCTCATTCTTGGCGAGTTATTTGACGATTAATCCCTGGCATATGATTAATAGTATCCGAAATTCATTTATCCAGACCGATTGAGACAAAAATTTGACATAGTTGGTTTACAATAGTTATGAAAAATTAACTTTTGGTGTGAATTAAACGTTTTTATTGAAACTGTTGAGTTATCCTTGGCGAGTGTTTTTGGCGATGAATCCCTAGCATTCAGTTAATAGTATCCGAAAATCAAATTTGTGTTTTAGACACATTATTCACAACCAATTCAGACAAAAATTTTACTCAAAACTGCACTTGTAGTCACAAAATCCAATACATAATTTGATATATTTAAATCATTGCGTTTTTGAATTGCCGCGTTTACATTTTGCTGAACGTACAGACCGACAGACAATCTATCCGTTGTTGGATTTGGCACAAACTTTGATAGGTGTCTATATTAAAGATGTTAAATCTGCGTACCGAATCTTATCTATCTAGCTCGCTCTGTTTTGTAATTATCGTGTTAAATTATATTCGAACAGATTTCCTCTGAGCGGTATTTTGTTCAGAACTTAATAGAAATCTACAAATATGATATAAAGACCGCATACCAAATTTCAACTTTCTGGATCAAGGTTTTTTTGAGTTAACTTTGTTACAGTCAGAAAGATGGTCATTTTCCGGAAATGTGTTTTTCGAACTCGGGGGGGGGGTCTAATATTCGTCCAAATCGAGTTCGAATTTTTCGACACTTACTATATTTTCTTTATACTACGTATACGAGAAAATAAAAAGAGGCTAAGGTGTGTTATTTTCCCCATTATATTTTTCTTTTAAATATTATTACATTTTGAGAAAATTTGAGCGTGCCTTCTTAGACTAGTGGATACGACTTTAATTACAGATCTAAGCGAAGACTTTCGGTTGTTTGTATCATTTATGTTTAATTTCCAATGTATGTTATTTTATGCAATTAATTGCAGATTAAGTAAATTAGGGTAATTTGAACAAATCATTTTTAAGTTGCATATTGTTACAATTCTGTAATTTTGCTATCCGGCACGAATAGTGTCATCGTAAGAAACACCATTGTACGATCTGTACTGTGCATGCTGAGCGGGTGCTGCGTCAATGACCTCAGAGCTTGGCGACAAACTTGGCGAGCATTTGGCTGTTTGGAGATGAATTTGGCGACAAAATGGATCATACTGGAAAGTTCGAGAAGTTTCACGATCCATCCAGTAGGAACCAAGATACACTCAGATACGCCCTGATTGGTTGGAAGATTCTAGCCCCGCCTCCCGGAACTATAAAAGACAAGTACTCTGAAGCTGCAGGGAAGTGGTGTGTGAGAGTAGTCGGAATCACCGACAAGCTAAAGAGACTAGAGGAATAGACAGCAAGCAAGCTGCTGAATTAGCGATTAAATGCGCTGCGTTATTACAATTGATTGGCAGTATTTGTAGAAAAAATTTTTGTAACAATATAAGGAACCATGTCCAGGTGATGGTAGTTTAGTCTGCTAAATGCTAATTGCTTGTATCTGGAGAATAAAGGCTTCTTCCTTCTGAAACCCCACTTTGATTGTAAGTAACTTACGTGGCAATATTTTCATAAATTGTTTTAAGAATTAATCAAGAGTCTATAGATATTGTTATGAAATTTCCGGGGTTCATTTGGATAGTGGGAGTTATATGGTGTGGAGAACGCTCAATCAGCAGGCGGCAGTAGGAAAATAAAACAACGACGTTTATTACACAGGACAGCCCAAAGACGACAACTATATACAGCACAAGAGACGATTATCTTCAGCCGAGACGTGCAGCATACAACCAGACTCTACTGCTGACAGTAGCGCACAGCTTAGTTCAGCACTAGCTTCACTCCGTCGCTGCTCCGCTTAACTCTGGAAGGCCAGTTCTTTATCGTCGATTCCGACTACTCTCCTCAATTCACGACGACGACTCTGGTTCACCACTCCTCCCCGGCAGCTGCAGCTCCTTTTATAGGGCTCAGGAGGCGGGGCTAGAAACCTCTCAACCAATCAGGAACGTTCGAGGCGTATCTCGGCTTCTAATGGACGGATCGGGAAAATTCTCGATGTTTCGTGTATAATCTATTTTGGCGCCAAAGTCGCCAAATGTGTCGCCAAGTCGCCAAATGGTCGCCAAGCTCTGGAACCTCCGACGTGACACCGGACTCCGTCGAATACAGATGACTGTAAAACATTCTTTCCGATGGTGAAACCAACTATGCTGGGAAGCAGCATTACAGATTCGTAACAATATTATTAATAATAGCAATAACAAGTTCAAAATCTTGCATATTTGAAGACCTTCATTGGGTCTGTGTTGTAGAAATTTAAGCATCATTTTTTAATAATTATTAAAAAAATTTTAACTGCAAAACTACCAAAACAATTCTATGAAATGTGAGTGCAAATTGACTATAGGGCTCTGTCTTAAATTGTGTATAGTAAAAGGTCGGATTATTATTAAAGAGGCAAAATAGGGAAAACAACTGCTGGGATCTCCAAAGGCTCGAAAATGTTTGCGGTTTTCCAACGTAATTTAATTGTGAATTTCATTGAATTTTTAAAGACCATCTACTCGAATTTGCTTATATTATAATTAAATATAGTTTAAATTTCGTTAATATTATCCTGAAACATTTCTAATTAATTTCTTTCTGCATTATGTGATGTTTCTTTACAATTTATACTTATATAAAGTTCAATGTGTGTGTGTGCGTTTTGGCGCTCTACAGGCCAGACCGTTTGACCAAAAGCTACCAAATTTGGTACATGCATACCTTGGAGGTCGTCACCTGGGGTCCCTTTTTTTGAATTTTTAATTAGAATTTTAATTATTAATTAAAAACTAACTTTCCGGCCAAAAAAAATTTTTCACACCACCAAATGAGTAAGGCTTCAATTTTTTTCCCACACTAATAGGCTAGGCTTAACATTTCTCGGCCGATTATTTCAAACGATTCTGCTTATTTTATTAATGTTTGAAGCATTTAAAATTAAACATTGTTAATTATTCGATCATTCAGATTCATTCTGAAGTACTTTTGAATTAAAATAAAACAGAATAAAAGAAATTAAAAATTTCTAATCTGCATAGCGTTACCCCAACTGGCGTAGAAAAATTCACGCATGCGCATTGTGTTCTGATTGTTCACAACTATTTTCAACGGATGCGGACTTGATTTAAATTATTTTTAGGTTAGTTTTATGCTTTTGTAATTTAATTGTATTTATGTTAGTTATATATTTTTTTTGTATGTGCTTATAGTTTTAAGTACATCGTTTTTTAAGTAATTTCTTTTTACATGCTTTCGACCGATTATTTTAAACGATTCTGTTTATTTTCTTAGTGTTTGATGCATTTAAAATGAAACATTGTTTATGAATCGATCTGCTCATGATGAATCTGAGAAAATTTTGTTGACAAATTCTTGAGATATTTTATAAATTAAGGAAGATATTCTTTAGTGCCCATAAAGTTTAAACATTCAGTGACTCTGTCTTCTGTTCCCGATTATAACTGCACAGTACGTACAGTATTCGCAAATTGTTCTTAGGGTATGCTTAATGTCCCCCCCCCCCTTTCTTTTTAAGTAACCACAATATTTCAAATTGGGTGATAACCGAAAAAAAATTATCCAAGAATTAAATTCAAAAACAAAAAAATTTGTGTAAAATATATGAAATTATCTATTAAGTTTTTCAATTGCTTTCAACAACATTCACATTAAGCAGTCATAAATGCACTTCTAAAGCATTCAACATCAAATACACATTCCATCCCATTCTGCACAGCATAAAGAGCACTAATTATAAATTTCATTAAGATATCTGGATTATTTTTTGAGATATGACGATACTGGTGTAATAGAATTATGAAAAAAAAACTCATTCCTCTGAAAATGCAGTTAAAGTTCTTAAATGCTTATAAATAAGTATTACTCATATGTCAACAGTTTTTTTTATAACTTGGCTTTTAGTTGATATAGAGAAAAAATATATCACTGGAAATAGAAATGTACCAATTTTTTGAAATTAAAAAAAATAATAATAATCTAGTCGAATACTTTAATTTTGCGAAATTCATTAGCAATAGATAAAACAGTAGACATGCTCTAAAACACATAGACATGCTCTAAAACATATTTTCTATTATTATTAATAGAAGTATTACCATTTATAGAATGGAATAATATCGTCAAAGTATACCAATGAAACGATTTTAATTAATTAAATTATGTTGAAACAAAATTGTTTTTGTATTTGCCTTATATATGTAAGATCTCCTGTGGTTAAAAAGAAAGAGCGAGTTATGAGTTTGGAATATTAGACTTTTCAACTATTTATAACAACTTCATTCAGTTATTCATTTACAATTAATGTATTATAATGAAATATTAATATCATATTTTTCTTCATTTTTCCAGATGGAAATTTTCAAATCTACAACCACAGAATAAATATCGGTTACATTTCAAAACCACATAATGGCTGAGGACTCATCGTCCAGGGTGAAATCTTTCTCCGATTCAGAAATAAGCCTTTTGGATTCCAAGAATTCTACAGCAGATTCTCGTCGAACCAGAAATCATTCAGAAAAAAATTTTGCTTTCCTCAAACCTCATCAACAGAAATTTTCTAGAAATAGAAATGAAAATAGCTCAGATATAAACAATCAATCTTTTGAAGATGTGATATCGTCTTTAAAAAGCTTTTCGATTCCCTCAAAAACAGGAACGAAAAGCACTGATGATGAAAGCGAAATTTCAGAATCAGATGATCCTTCAGGTGTCCAGCATCAGAAGGATGTCGAAGATGAAACTAGATCCCCATCAAGGGATGAAAATTATCTTCAAGATAAACAAAATGAGAATGAGGTTCTTGAGGAGGATTATAGTGTTAAGCCATCATCGGTTGGCGAACAGGAAATTACCACTGATGAAAATATAAGCCAGCAAAACTCTTTTGAGGTCAAACAAATGACCTCTGATGAACAAAGTGACCTTCAGAAAACACAAATCGGTCGTGTAAATACCGAAATTTTCAGTCCATATCGAGTTTTAGAGAAAGCAAATACAAGTGTGGCGCCTTCAGAAAATGATTTTCTAGGTGAGCCCAGGTGTTTGGCTATAAAAAAATACGCGGCCGATGAAGACGAGGAATTCGATCTTGATTTAGTGATGAATGCCGATATCGAAGACGAAGAAGACGAACTTATGATAGAAAAACAATCGGAAGTGAATAAGACAAAGAAGAACCATCCCCCTGACCCCAATGACATGTTTTTAGATGATGAGTCCGATGATGTAACTGAAGTGAAAGAAATTCAGTATGTGAATCTTGGGAGCCCTATGAAGAACGGGAAGACTTGGGATTATTCCAAGCTTGAAAAGGAAGAAGGCGAACTTTCCCCAGATTTGTACAGAACTCATTCTGACATTGATAATTCCAAAAACATCAGTTCCAGGAAGACTAGAGTTACAGAGTCGAACCTGGAGTTTCTGAACAAAGTTAACCGCTGTTTCCGGCATCTTGAAAGAGAATTTAGTAATATGCACGTGCCTCAAGGGTCTAAAAGATTAGTCGGCCACTTGCGAGACCTACTGTGCGTGGTGGAGAGAATGAAGCGTAAATTGACCGTTTTAACCAGCTCAGCAAACAGTCGCAAAAATGTTTCTCATTCTAAAAATAAAGCAGACACGGATTCTAGAAGTTCGAAGGAAAAAGATAATAAAAGTGATGAAAATTCGCATAAATCTCTCAGAGAGCAAAATGCAACAGAGAATAGTAATGCCGTCTATCAGGACTTTGATGATATACAAGCAAAACAGTTGAATAAATATCTGGAAGAACGGAGAAAAAAGTATTACGAGAAAAAGGCTGAAAATTATTTGGCACAAAATGTACTTGCACCACAGCCGAAAGCGGATGAGGTATTAACCAAGAAAGAGCACCTTCGCAGAATCCATACAGGATCTAAAGTAGAGAGACAACGCATCAGGTCGTTATTTAAAAGACAAATGAATTTAATCACTCAACAAATCATCCAACAGAATGATCAGGACAAGCATCAAAATCCGAAGAAGATATCTGGGAGCAAGACATCTTCCAAACAGGGCCATCGGCCAAATTTGGAAAATCTGAAAACTTTAGATGACATGGAGTGTTTTTTGGATCTCTTGAAAACTAAGAAAGGACAAAAAATAACACCGGAAGACATTATTAGAGATATTCGCAAGAAAAAACTTCTGAAATTCACAACTAAAAAGAGCAGTCCTGTGCCTAAGCCGCGTGTGCTACCTGTCTTACTTACTGGAGCAAAAAAAGATGAAGTGAGTATTTCTAAACAAAATATAGATTCCAGTATTAATTATGTACAACCAAGTATTAGTAACGTAAAAGAACAGTCCGAAAAGGGAACAGAAAATCCGGAAAAAATCTTTCGGCAGGATGAAAAACAAATTAAAGAAACAGTTATAAGACAAAAAGAACAGGAATCAGATAAAATGCGAGATGAACAGACTACCAAAAATAATTCCAGCCATTCTTTAACTTCCAAACAGTCTTCCAAGTCAAATTTATCAAAAGTGGAAAAATCGAAAGAACAAAAAGTTAGTAAAAATATGTCAAAAGAGGGGCAAATAGACAAGGAATCAAAAGAACCCGCTCCGAATGGAATTGAATTCTGCGGCGACGAAAACGTTCCTTCGTCCAAAGAAGTAATTGATTCTTCCTTGCTTAAAAGAAATTCAAAGGAGACGAAACGCTGCGAATCTCTCTTTCATTCAAGAGCCGCATCAGATTTCGAAAAAGATTCCCGGGAAATATTCCCGGAGAATTCCAAAAAACGAATAAGGAAAAAATCTTCGGAACCTAAATCATCCGAATCAGATAGCGATTCTCGCAAGGATCAAATTCTTAAGAAACGGAAAAGAAATGAGAGCGACGGCGATTCGCGCAGTAAATTACCCGCCAGTGACTCAAAAAGAGACTTGGTATCGGAAAGAAAATCTAAAACAAGATATCGTCCTCCTGACGCCGGGGCTGTAATCAATGGTCTCGGTGAAAAACCACCAGAGGAATTACTGGCTAAAAAATTACTTATTGTTGGCGACAAGAACTTAGCCATATTAGATAACTATTATTGCTTAAAGGTAAAGGACAATCATATATACCTTAAAAAGGTTGGGAAATCGAGAAAAAGACGCCATCGTCGCCAAAGTAAAGAACAAAGGTCTCCCCAAATAAATGAGAAGAATCTTGAAATTTCTGACAAAAGAAATCACGGAAGAAAAGAAAGGGATGAATTAGCGTCTGATTCAGAGAATGCAGTGGCAGCATTGAAAGAAATGGAAGATTTCCTGCAGCAGTTGCGAGCCAAAAAGGTTTCGAGTGAAAAACAACACGACCCGCCGCTGCAGAGCCAGCAAACTCGTGAAATGAAATTCATGGCAAGAATACAGGCGAAGAGGAAGGCAAAACTGATGGCCTGCGTGTCCACGACGCCAAATATTTCAGAAAAGGAAGCCAAGTTCTTGAAAGATCTGGAAAATCGATCCAAAAATCCGAGCGACTCGCCAGAAACTGAAAGTAAGAAGCAGAAGCTGTTGGAAAAGATCCGGGCTGAGACAGATTTCATTGTTTTATCACATAAACAGGCAGCGGCCCTTGAGGACGATCCATTGAGCGATGTCAAATCTTTCTTGAACATGATCAAGGAGGCGGAATCGACCAACGATGAAAACTCCAAACAGTTTTATGTCTCGTTTTCTCTGAAAAAGTCTGATGTTAAAAAGCTTGAGAACATTACAACAGGAAAAGCATCCGCTTTGTCAGAAGAATCCCAGAGACTTTTGAACAGTGTCAGATCGAAAATGAGAGCTAAGAAAGTCCCGGCAGCTTTAGCAAATGAAGAACCTCAGGCAGAAGTGTAACTGAATACTGAATCCATTATTGCTAATTCAGTATTGGCAATAGTGGCAGCTCCTTCACTGCAGTGGAGGAGATTTTTAATCCTATACTACAATGCGTATTGATGCCATTCCGTATAACTTAAATTTTATTTTTTCTATTAAAGTATGAACATTTTAATAACTAAACAATAAAAATAATAATAAGATTTTTTGACATTGTGCAGGTGAAACTGCACTGTAAATAAACTGTAAAAAAAAATTTGCTAATTTTTTTTATTGATTTTTTAATTAAAAACGTTTATTTTAAAAGAATTTTTTTTGTTTATTTTTCTTTGAATTCGTTAATCTCGTTCATAAAATTTTTTCAAAATTGTTCATAAATTGTGCTTGGAAAACAACAAAAAATTCATAAATACTGTAAGGTTAAAATAAATTAATTTGTGCGTACATTATTTTTATATTTACTAATAAAAAATTTATAGCTCAGTGTTTTTAGTTCGATTTTATTTATCATTAATTACTTGTGTTTGATTTTCTGTTTCTTTTTAAATTTCAGACCCCCCAAAAAAGTTTTTTTTTGTAGCGAAAAAATTTTTTTAGAACCTCGCTTTTAAGGCCTAAATATGAGAAAATTCCGTCGAAAAATAGCACCCTTTTCCTTTCACAATAGCGAAACAGATAGACTTTATTACTGCGCATGCGCAACAGCAGAAATAGGTATCATTTAAAATTATAGTTTGGTTAAAATGTCTTTGCTATGGGAGAATGTTTGCTTTTTGGTAGCATTTCTCCTGGATATTCAAAAATTTAAAAGGAATAGTGTAAGATTGGTGATAGTTTTAAATGCCATGCAAAATTAAATAAATTACTAATGATATTCATAAAGATAAAAAATTAATCAACCAGCTGTAAATTTTTTGGATTTTCAATATCTGCGATTTTATTTATAAATGTAGTAAATAATTGTAAATAAAGTTTAAAATAATTCATAGACAACAATCCGTGTTTAATAATCCATCAAGACCCACCCCATCCCCCTCCTACCTTAACTACCATTCAGAAAATCCAAGATATTTCACTTTCTGAATATATTTCTAACTGGATCGATAGAATTCTAAAAAAAATTTTATTGGGAATGAATAACTTATCAGGATCTTCAATTTGGGAATTTGTTAAAAATAATCTAATACAAAACTTTATAGAGCATTCAGTTAGAATTTATTTATACAGTTTTTAATGTTAAACGATTGTGTTCAAAGAATACTGATATATGAAATTTATAAAATGTAAAATTTTATAACCTTGTGAAATTTTATAAAGGTAATGCATTGTTGAACTTATCGAAAATAAACAGTGTTAACCAAAAAACATTATATCGATATTAAGTTGACCAAATCAAAGTATTTACTGCAGTATTTAATAAAAAACGATATAAAAATAACTAGCTGAAGAAAGTTATTTACGCTTTTATCTGCGTACTATTCTTCGGCATTTTTTCAATGACTTTTTAGGAGACATTTTTTTTTTCCCAATGAACTGGATAATAATTAAGTTCTAAGAGAGATTTTTGATTTTAGAATAAAATTACAATATAACTTTAAATAAATTTTACTATACAAATAAGATTTTTAATTTTATAAAATTTATTTTTAAAATTTAATACTTGATAACATCACTATTTTTCTGTGAAGTTGTTGATTTGTGAATTTATCTATATACGAATTTATCTATATACAGTAATCGCTTGGAAATCTAGTAGATGATGCACTAAATTAAGGATTAATAAAGGTTAATTAAAACTCCATTTTAATGGGAAAACTTGCGTTTATTGCACAAAATGTACAAAACTGCACAGAAAACTTTATTATTTTTATAATAATTGGTGTTGTTTGGAATTAAAAATAATTTTATGGCTGATATATTTAATGTAAAAACTACTTGTGTATAAAATGTTATAATATACAAAATAATTTCATAGTATAAAGTGTTTTTAATTAAGATGAGCATATCAACTGAATCAGACGATTTTCAGAAACCGTAGATAGCTTATTTTCTCCCCAAAAAAGTATTTGTTTTATAAGAATTTTTGCCCACAAGAATCTCTTGAAGTGTAATAAAGGTTGTAATGAGTTTTAAGGTAATTAAGTGAACAAATTAATTAATAATTAATTTTTTATTATAAGAAAACTTGAGAATAAACCAAATCAATAGTTGCTCCTGTTAAAAAATTTTTAGTCATCTGCTTTTATGTTTTCTTTTTGGTGTTCGTATAGAATTTTACAAATATATTCTAGCAGTAGTTGTTTTTCTCATTTATTCTTGTTCTTCAAAAATAAGAAATATTGTTACAAATTGTCCAAAAATTAACTATGAAAAATATTAAAAAGAAAGAAAACAAACGTTGCCAAAAACATTTAAAATAATAAAACAAAATATAAAAAAATAAAAATAAAGAATTCAAAATTTTATCGTTGTGTATCGATAAATTCCTTTGTTTCAGAATCGTCTGCAACTATGCAATTATTTATTATATTTACTTAAATATAATAAAAATTGAAGAAGAATTCCACGGAAATGAAGTTGATAATCATTGAAAAATTAAAATCTTGTATTTGAAAATGATATAAAATATTTCTAGTGATATAATCATCTCTGGAGTTACTGCAGAAAAATGGTAAAATTTTATTTCTAATTAATTTAGCATTTTATTAACTTTTGCACTTTGAAAAAATGTGAGTATTTTTATTCTTGTCTTAAATAATAAGTGGCTGAAGTTAGATTGAATTAGTGTTAGTTATTTATGAAGAGATATGAAACATAAATAGATGCCTCAAATGATTCCTATTTATATTCAGATTTTATAAAATATAACTCAAAATTTGAACAGAAGTTTACTGGTCACCAAGTTACACGAAGATTCACTGATACCAACATACAATGATCAGGTCTCATTTCCAAGATCAACATTTTCCTTTCTGAAAACACCGGTTATTGATAAAGACGGATAAATGAAGGGCCATATTATCAAGAGGCCACTCTACATTTTATTTAATGCAAAATCTATGGATAACAAGATTTCTTGAAATATTGTTACATTTCATTGCAATTTTTTTTATTTTTACTTTTTTATATAAATACATTTATTCCAGTAATGAAAGCATTGTAAATAAAAATTGAAATGTTGTAAAATGGAAGGCTGAGATAAGTTTAAGTACACTAATTTCTTATAGGATACTAGCTGCCTTTGGCGACCAGCTGGTTCGGCTGGATTAATAGTAGCTAAAATTTTTAATTAAATATTTTATATTATTTGATTTTAATGGTTTCTTCAGCAAAATATTTTAAGTTTCAAATTTTTATAATCATAGTATTTTAGAAGCCTTATCTCGTTTTATTCATTGTACTTCTTAATGTTTTTCCCTAATTTTCTGTCTTCTCCCTTAAAATTTGAATTTTTACTTGAGATGTAATGATTAAATTTTGACAAATAAAGAAAAACTTTTTTGTGCATCGCAGCATAATTTTTGTAATTTATCCAATATCTCATATTCAATAAAAATTTCTTTGATTCAATATAAAATGATAAGATAGCAATTTTTAAGAGATAATAATAGCAATTTTTTTTTTACGTATCCAATTATATTACAGAAAAGAGTAACAAATTTTAGCTAAGATTTCAATTATTAAAACACTGAGCGAAATTTTGGCAGTTTTTTTTTTTTCTTCTATTAATTTCGAAAATATAACACAAAACATACATATAACACGAAAATATAACAAAAATCTAACATCTTATTTTTCCCAGTCAGAATCCGGGATTAAAAGTTGAGATCTGGGATTAAGATTTTAATAGATCCGGGATTAATCCCGGATTTGAGTTTTAAGAAGAATTTTTAACTACAAATCGCGAAAATTATGCATTTCAAGACCTTTCTCTGCTTTGTTTTGTTTTTTGTTTGTTTGTTGTTGTTGGAAACCAGGTCCGATTATTATGTAGGTAAAAAAGGTAATTACCTAGTGGCTCCAAGCCCACAAGATTTGTTTTTCGCGATAACTTTAAAGGGACTTACTTTTGTGCCTTCTTTAATTACAAAAGTCGAATTCATTCTAATAAAAGATAGTTATAGTTTAAATTCCTGAACACTATTCAAACTTAATTACTAAATGTAAGTTTATAGCATGTAATTTTATAATTCTAAAAAACATTCGATTATATAATTAAGTACCATTTTGATTGTACTATAAAAGTTCTTTTTTTCACTATTATGTTCAAAAACTTTAGCTTAATTTTGCATGTTTTCATGTATACTGAAGCTAATTCTCTTAAAAAATGAATTAAATGTTTGTTAGTTCAATTTATTAAAACTTAATATTTAAAAGTTTTTGCAGAATAAAATTAAATTCAATACAAAATTATCTGAATTTGAATTTGGAGAAAAGAAAGAGAGACTCAAGATTTGCATTGTTTTAAGGCATGTAGAAACCTCAATCCGGACATAAATGAAACAAAATCTTTTTTCCCTTTTTTTCTTTTAATAAATACGAGATTTTTTGAAAACTGAACATGCATACTCAGCATATTCTACCAAACGATTCATTATTCTTTTTTTTTATTAGCAAAAACAAAACATTCTTCTGGAAAATCAAAATGCGGGAAAAATGAGGAAAGCGGAAGGAAACGTTCCATTATTCTCATTCTGAAAAATGGCGCCAAAATGCGCAATTCGTTAAACCTCTCAACCTGTCATCCACCGAAATTTTGCTAAGAAAAGCTTGATCAGCTCCATCTCACTTGAAGCTTCGAAACGTTTTTCTCCCTCCAAATTTTGTTTTTTTGGTTGAAAAAAAAAACGACTACGACTCATAAAATAAATAAATATCCCGACCCCTCTTCTTTTATATATATATATATATATACTCACAAGAAGCAGTGAAAAAAGGAGAAATAAATCTAGGAAAGTAGCAAAAAAAAAAAAAAAAAAAAAAAATCTCGTTTCTTGAAGGGAAAAGTAAACGTAAGCTCCTTTTCTTAACGAAGTTGTCGTTTATTGATGGTTGGAAAAAAAGTTCGCCATTTTCATTTCCAAGATTTTTTTTTTTTTTTTTTCCTTGATTTTTTTTATTCCTTGGATAACCAATCGTAGTCATAAATTTAAAAAAAAGTTACATTGAATATATCAGTAAAAAATATTGATCTTTTCTTTGACTTGACATTTTGTTTTCCGTCACCTTCTAAAATGTTTCACACCTTACTAAAGTCTTGTTTTGGAAGATTTTTTTTTTATGTAAATTGTACTTCTTTAACTAAAGTGAGAAAAAAAAAACGGCTTTCTTTCTTTTTCTCTTTCTGTTTAGTTTATATATTTTCTTTTCAAACAAACTTTCATTTAATACAAGAATTTTTTTTAAAAAAAGCGGAATTTTCTCAGAATTTTTTAGAACTTTATAGAAGACTCTAGATGGAATTTAACCTCATGAGTCAGCAAACATGTCAGCATGCAAAAAGTGAAAATAGTTAAAAAAGAAACTGTTTTATGGCAACTCCATTTTTTGAAGAAGAATTTTGAAGAAGAAACCTTTTTCAAAGAAGGTTCATAAGATCTCTGCTGTAATTATTCTGAAAAGAGAGAAAATTAAAACAGAAGAGAAAAAAGAGAATTCCGGCGAAAGAAGTAACTCATGTTCATTTAAAAAGTTTTTTACACTAAAATTGTTTTATTTTAAAGCAAAAAAAAAACGGCAATATATTTTTTTAGTTTCTTGTATGCAAAGATAGAGAAAGATTTATAATAGATAATATGTGCAAAAAAGATTATTATAAGTGTACTAAAGTATAGAGAAAGTTAATTTGAGCTCGAATCTCCATGTGTCAGCCCTTCTTGAATTAGAAGCAGACATTTTTGGCATTATGTCTGTCTGTGAACATTGTAAATCTATACTACTATATAAATGTGAAAGTTTGGACGGATAGCTGGATGGATGGATGTTTGTGAGTCAATCACGCCAGAACGGCTGAACGGAATTGGATGAAATTTAGCTGAGAGATAGATTATAGTCTTCAATAGGACACAGGCTACTATTTATTCCGTTTAATTGAGTGGTTAATTGTTTATTAATTAAAAACTAACTTTACCGCCAAAAGTCTTCATTTCCCCTCCGCCAAATGAGTAGGGCTTCAGATGTTTTTCTTTCCCACGCTGAAGAGGCAAGGCTTAAGATATTTTCGATCGATTATTTCAAAGGATTCTGTTCATTTTCTTAGTGTTTCGTGCATTTAAAATTAAAAATTGTTCATTAATCAATCTTACGGATTCATTCTGAAGTACTTTTAAATTAAAATAAAATAGAATAAAGGAAATAAAAAATTTCTAATCTGCATTGCATTACCCTAACTAGCGTAGAAAATTCACGCATTTGCGTTACGCAAACTGGCGTTGAAAATTCATGCATGCGCAGTGTGTTCTGATTGTTGACAATTGTATTTTCATTTTAATTAAAAGTTTAAAAATTATGTGTATTATACTGTTGCAGCTATGTCAAACTCGATCGATAAATAAAATAGACTTGACTTGATTTTAGAGAAATACGGACTTGATTTGCTATTTTGCTTTATTATATATTTTTAATAAATTTATTTATAGCTTTAAGTGCATCGTTTTTTAGTTTAGTTTTATTTTTTTTATTTGTTATTATTTGATACTTTTTCGAAATGCCCAGAAAACGCAAATCTAATCTTTCGAAGAGAAGTAATAAAGCTCGGGCTTTGAAAGTAGCTAGAAGACCTGTTTGCAATTTTAGTGAGCACTTGCGGGCTGTCAAATCTCCTCCAGTTGTGGGATACATACAAGGACGCTTTGTAAGAAGATATCGTGTTTAGGCTGGTGGAAGGCTTCGTATCAGAGAGTTTGGCAGTAATATTATAAAAGCTACCATTATTATAGGAGCTGCTAAAGGAGGCAGCGTTTTAATTAACCGCATACCTGTTATTCCAAACAACTTGACATTTTGTTTCAAGAGATAGCAATTTCCTTTAAAATTGGCTTTTACAATGACGATCAACAAATCCCGGGGCCAAACCAGGGCTTAATGTTGTATACATTATGGTATTAGAATAAAAATAAATGTTGAAATTTTCCAATAGACCTTTCTCAATCAGTTAGAAGTTTCTTGATTATATCATATCATACTCTGCTTTCAACAACACTATAATGATACGGTTTGATAACATTTTACATTTTGATCAGACCGTCAGTTCTCATACATGCACATCAAAATTTCCACGCGAACGAAGTCGCGGGTAATGGCTAGTAAAAAATAAAATTCTTTAAACTAGAAGGATGAAATCTGGCATACAGATTTTAAACCAAATTTATAAATTTCCATCAAATTTTGAACGAAATCTATTCAGAAAAAATTTGTCTGTCTGGTTATTCGTATACAATTTAACACGATAACTGCAAAAAGAAAAGAGCTAGATAAACAAAATTCAGTACACAAATTTAACATCTATAGTGTAGACACGTGTCAAAGTTTGAGCCAAATACGAGAAGGGGTTGACCGTCTGTCGGTCTGCTTTTTCAGAAACACGTAAACAGATAACACAAAAACGGAATGACTTAAATATAGCCACAAAATGTAAAGAATTAGATAATCAAAATTTTGTATGCAGGTTTAGCATGTAAATTCTTATCAAATTGGATGGTGGTGATTCTTATAAAATTTTAAATCAAATCTGGCAACGGGTTAACAGTCTGTCGGTCTGTACTTTCTCATGCCTGTAAATGGGATAATTCATAAACTCATTGGCTTAAATCAATAAATTTCGGTTTGTGATCTTCTGACTACAACTGTAGTCACATGCCAAATTTTGGTTCCAATTGGTCGGATAAAAGACGTCCAAAATACATATGTACACGATAGATTAAATTAAATAATAAATTAATTAAATTAAATTAAAATGCTAGTTGCATGGTAAAGATCTAAATTCTAAGATCTAGATCTAAAATTATTCGCTAGTCTTATGCAAGGATTCGCAGCTTTATACTAGTTCCATACTTTTAGGCAAGGGTAAGGGGTAAGATGTTTATTGAAGAGCATGCGAGAAAGTTTCGGGGAAACCACTGCCACCAGTTTATTTTAAAATGCACCGTAATAAAGAGAAGAATTCTCGGTAAATTCATAACAGCAAAACAAATTGATTAATCATTCCATTTTCTTAATGTCGCGAACAGTTATTGTATTAACTTATCGAATACTAACATGATTAATTTTTTTTAAATTTAAATTGTTTTCTGTACGAATGAATTCAATAAGTTCCAAATGAAACAAATTTATTGAATGAAATTTTTATTCTCCTTCAGTCCCATAGCTAAAAATTATTTTTTATGTATCAAAAACTTAGTGATATAATTATTATCAAAACAGTTCTATGTTTAGAATGATGATGTCGTGTCCGCGTTACCACAGAAAGGGGGTGCAGTAGCGTCTGCGGGTAAAGACCCCTGAGCACCCAAGCACAGAAGTCTGACTTCCAGCTCATATGAAGATGAAACTCACACAGTCGCCGCCTGCACAGCCCCTTTTTACAGGGGGGCACATTCATACACATCACAGATAGAACACAGATGAAGAACAACCACGCCCGAACCGGGATTCGAACCCGGGAAGCTCAGATCACGGGGAAGATGCGCCACCCCTATGCAAGGACGCCAGCATGCCTTTAGAATAAATAATCGATATGAATTATAAAAGAATGTGCAATGTTTACCAGTAGCCAACTCAAACACATAGAGCAAAAGTATCATTAAATGTTTGGTATATACGGTAAAATAATGAGCGCCATCTAGATCATGAAATGTTTCAAATTGTTTTTATTTTTACAACTGAGACACATTACAATTAATTTTAAGGCAATCTTTATCTCAGCAGTAATATTAAAATGTGACAGACATATATAAATTCCGTTAGAAGTATTTAAATGTTGCACTATCATCGGAAAAATGCATCGATATAAAAATACACTTTAATTCCCCTGGAAATGAGTGAAAAAATAACCATTTACAGTATTCAGCTTCATAATTATGGAACTAGTTAATTTAATTAAAATAATGTCAACATATTTCATTTTCTTTTTTGGAGAGGGGATGGATAGATTGGTGGGAAACTCAGAAAGATTTAAAACATTCGAAATGTCAGAGGTCGGATTTTTAAAAGATTTCAAAGATTCAATTTTACTGATGCAACCGTTTTCTGCTTAGAAAAATCTATCAAGATTCTTTTGCAGATAGCGGTACATTAGATCCACCCCACTTTGTCCAATGAAAACGATCCAAAGGAAACATAGTTTATACTTCTTTTTTTTTTTTTTTTCAGTTAAAAAAAATCATTCGGTTACAGAATTTCAGTTTGAGATAGTAAATTCCCAGACTAACCACATACTGACTACTTTATAGTTCCTGGAGAGGAAACATGAACCCGAAATCAAAGATGAATGGTTTCCGCCGGGAAATGAAATTCGAGCCAAATAAAATTATTTTTAAGGAGAATTCAAATTGACCGACCCGTGCTGTTGATAGGATCGTGAGAAAGGACATTGTATGATTATAGAGTTCCGTTTAAAACTGTAAGGAGAGTTAACTATTACCGGAAATTCAAACTTTAATTTATCAAGAAGAATGCTAGTTTGTTTATTACTTGCGCTACATGTAGTATAGGGAAAGTATAACTCGATTTTTTAAATATCTCCACATTTTAGACACACCCCGAGTTTATAAACGCATTTTAAAAAAATGTCCGTCTGACAGTCTGTTTATCTGTGACAAAGATAACTCAAAAACACCTTGAGCTAGAGGGTTGAAATCTAGTATATGGTCTTTACATAAAATTTGCAAATTTCTATCAAATTTTGAATAAAATTTATTCCGGAGAAGTCCGTCAGTCCGACTACCAATTAACACTATAGTTGTAAAATTAAGAGAACTAGATAGATAAGATTCGGTACACAGATTTAGTACACTATCGTGTACACACCTGTCAAATTTTGAGCCAAATCCAACTAGGGATTTATAGGTCTGTCGGTCTGTTTTTTCAGAAATATGTAAAGCGATAATTCAAAAACGCATTGATATAAAAATATCAAATTTGGTATGCGTTTTTGTGAGTAGTGCTGTAGTTCTATATCTAGTTTTGGTTTCAATTGGTTAAGAAAAACGTGTCCAACACACAAATTTTATTTTAGGATACTATTGGCGCATGCCAGGGATTAATCGCCAAATAATCCGCCAAGGATGACATGATAAATTTAGTAAAATGTTAAATTCCCGCCCAAAGTTAATATTTCCTAACCATTGTACGCCAATGCCATGTAAGGCTAAGAGACCACTTTCGCTTTATTTTTTTTTATTTTTTATACAAATGTAGTTTTTCTCCAATTTTGATAAAAACAGGTGCTCTTTCTTTTCAAGACAAGGAGAAGGTTATGGTTAGTTTTTCAAAATCCGAAAGACAAATATGAACACAATATTTCAAAAAAGCTGAAATCCATATGGATGAATTTTGATACACTGATTTATCAATAGAATCGAGGAAGGGCGTGTATTGGACCAAAATTGAGATATAAGTAAACATTTATTGATATGTATATTCACACATACGTGAATGTGACAATTCGAAATGTAAAGACTTAGATAAATATAATTTGGTCTCGTAGGCAAAATTGTAGATCTATGTTAGATTTTGTATCCAATCGATGTGAAGAAAAACATCTAAAATATAAATTCGTTTTTTTATTATTATAATAAGAAGCATAAAATGCGCATAAACTGCAAAATAAGAGTGAAAAGCACTCAAGCTTGCAGATTTCCTTAACCTTCGAGGGTTTGCTGCCTCCCTCCCTGCATGACCCCTCTCACCTTACACGTTCGCTAGATGCAGAATACAGATGAAGAACAAGGAAACCGCTAGATCATCTTGAATATGTTAAGAATCGAAGAGAGAACTCCATTTCTGCTTATAGCTAGCAATGCATGATTGAGTGATTAAGTACGTTTTTTGCTTCTATTTTACTGGATTCAACTGTTTATTAGATTTTGAATTAATAAAAAGTTTCGATTTAAATTCTTTCACTATTTAAAATCATAAATTTTTTGAGGAATAGTCCTTTCGAAACTTTTACGCATACTTTCTCGTAAAGATGTTATTTATGCCTCCCCCTTTGCATAAAATTATGTACCCTGGGAAAGTTCGTGCATGTTACGAGTGCTCAGATTTTTATTTTCAGAGATGTACTTATTAGAATCGTATATTTAGTAGTATAATAATGAAAATCTATATTTGTATACTAATTGTATATGGGATTGGCGAACAATAATTACGAAATATCGATCTTTGGTGTGAATCTAATGTTTTTACAGAATCTGGCAGATTATTTTTGGAGATTAATCGTTGACATGTGGTTGAGACACAAATACCAGAAAATCGAATATATGTATTTTGAATGCCTTTCTTCCGAAATTTCTAACAATTGTAGTCATTAATTCACATAACAAATTTCGTTTATTTAAATCATTTTGCTAACATATCTGTGAAAGAAAGACCATCAATTCATTGATAGCTTTGATTCTAAATTAATTACAGATCTGTACTTTAGATCTAAAACTGTAAACCAAATTTCATTTCTGAAGTTTTTACGCTTTTGAATTATCGTGTTTACATGCACGATAATTCAAAAGCGTGACTGACAGACAGTAAACCTCTCGATGGATCTGGTTTCAAATTTGATACATATTCATGATACTAAACCGGTGTTTCAAATTCTATATATCTGACTCTTTATGCTTTGTATTTAACGTATTCATCGCTACATCACTAAAATCGCTAACGTATTATCACATTTTTACGCTATAACTTCCCAAATTGTCATTGTAAAAAAGGAATTTTACATCGCTTAAAGATTTTATAAAGTTGTCATATTTAATAATATTAATTTTATAATCTAGCAAATTTGTCCTGAATTTTTGTAATTTTTTTGCTTAATTTTGAAAGATAAATTACATTGTTGTCTTGAAATTCTAACTGTTTTTCAATGCTTTATCAAAAACTTAATCACGTGATTTTTTATTTCTTCCGTTGTTGAAAGCTAAAGAAGAAGGATTCTATTTACATCTGCATAGTTTACAAGTCGCATAAAAAAATGGAAGTTTAGAAGATAGATGAACCAGACAATTATGTTTTCAATAGCGCTATGATGTCATGGGACTGGTCTCCATTAGAAATGTCCATGTACACAATGAACAGAGCATATGAAAGAATAAGTAAAGTAACAGCGCGTTAATGTCTGACAATTTGAGGAAATCACGGACATGAAATGATATCTAAACAGTTTAAGTTAAATGAAATATAACCAATATCCAAGGCAGATCAGTTAGTCCCTAAAGACAACTACTTATTAAAAATAGCAAAATATCGGGAAGTAAAAATAACAGCAAAACATTGTATAGTCTATACCACTCACTCAATAGTTTTATTAGCAATACAGTATTCCATATAAAAATGAATTTGAAAAAAAAATTATTTTTAAATTACCAATATTTATAATAAGGAATTAAATGTTAAAGATCAAAAAGTAGAAAAGAATAACTTAAAAAACACTCCTATTTAGTGCACTTATAAAAATGTGCTTTCATAAACAGTTTCCATGAGTTTCTTTTCTTTACTTTCCTCTAGGGTGTTTCGAACAAGTTTTGTAAGACTTTTGTACATTGCCTTGCCGTCATATGAATAATTGTGCTATTCAAGTTCTTTTACTGAACAAACATCCCTCCAATTGTTTAAACATGATACTGATTTCCCCATTAAAAACATACTACAATAGCTGTTGACACAGCGGCGTTAATGTGTTTTGTTCAAATCCCCACGTGTATGTTCTTTCTTTTCTTCTATTTGAAAATAACAAGGCCAATATTTGTCAGCCTGAAAAAATTAAGACATTATAATTTCTTTTAACAAGTAAAAATATTTTTATCTGTGATTTTGTGTATCGGTAAATCTTTTCTTACCTAGTGATAAATCATTATAATATAGACATAGTTTGAATCACAGGATCATGAACCAAATTTTATTTACAATATATGCCGTTTAATGTTAATTTAAAAATTGTGATAAATTTAACTGAATTGAGCAAAATCATTATATCAAGGGAAAAAAAAGAAAGAAAGAATAAACAGCGGTATGAAACTGTAGCAGATTGGTATGAGCGAGGTGAGAACTTGGGACCTGGTGGTTCGCAGCCGAGTAACATGACCACAATACAAAAGCAATTGCTCGTGCAGCGTAGCTGTAATCTGGCCTATAAGCTATTCACTACAAACTCTCCCTCGAGTGAGTCGAAAGATATGGCTGTTGAGTGATGATGTATTATTTATTAGCTGTTGGGTCTAATGCATCTGAACCCATTTGAATAGCGCTAAGCGTTATGGCGAGCGTGTATGGTTGCTGTTGCGCCAAGTGAATCTGACGACTTTGGTTTTGCTGTGGGTAGATGGCGCCACAACAGCTGTGCGAAGGTTGAAAGATCATCGTCCGAAGTCACCAACGTAGCGGATTGTGAAGAGCGAGGATAAAACCTGGTACCTTGTGGTTCGCAGCCTAGTAACATGACCACAATACAAAAGCAATTGCTCGTGCAGCGTAGCTGTTAACTGGCTTATAAGCTATTCACTACAAAAGGAAGAATAAACAGCGGGAATAACAGCTATTAATCTCTGGCATGAGATTAATAGTATCAGAAAATCAAATTTGTGCTTAAGACTCGTTTTTCTCAAAAGATAGAAACAAATTTTTGAAACAAAACTGCACTTGTAAGCCACAAAATCGCATGCCAAATTTGATATATTTAAGTCATTTCATTTTTGAATTA
Source organism: Argiope bruennichi (assembly GCF_947563725.1). Taxonomy (NCBI): domain Eukaryota; kingdom Metazoa; phylum Arthropoda; class Arachnida; order Araneae; family Araneidae; genus Argiope; species Argiope bruennichi. The sequence goes on from NC_079161.1 coordinate 21,090,661, forward strand.
TCGCCTTTTCATATTTCTGAAAATACAGACCGACAGACAATCAATTTTTCGATAGATTTGGCTCAACATTTGACAGGTATCTACATTGTAAATATTAACTTTGCATACCAAATCCCACAAATCTATCTCCCTTCGTTTTGTAGTTATTGTGTTAATTTATATTCGTACAGCCAATAGACGAACTACTTCTGAACAGATTTTACTCAAAATTTGAGCGAATACTGAAAATTTGCAGTAAAGACAGCATACCAAATTTCACCTCTCTAGTTTAAAGTGTTTCAGAGTTATCCTTATCACATACGGACAGTCACGAAGTCACAGACAAAATTTGATAATAAACCGCAAATTTGGTATAAAGAAAGTATACGAAATCTCTTATTCTCCATCTAGCTCATAGTGTTTTTGAGCTATCTTTGCCACAGGCAGACAGATGGACATTTTTCAGAAATGAGTTTTCCGAGCTCACTGAAGTCTAAAACATAGAGATTCATCAAAATCTCGAGTTCAAATTTTTTGAAAATTACGTATACTAAAAAAAAAAAAAAAAAAAAAAAAAAAAAAACCTCTGATTTTCTGGTTATTTATAGTTTAAAAAAAAAATTATTAAAATTAAAGTATTCTATAATATATGCTTACTGAGCAATTATTCCTTAACGGTTCAATTTGTTCGTATTTGTTATTTTTTTCTTAAATATACTAAATTATATTGCACGCCGGATTTCAAATTATCAATTGCTATATTCTTTTCAACGTTCGTTGAAGAGTTTTCTTCAACGCATTCTTCCCCATATGAATTATCAACGTTTATTACTTGCACAAAAACGCTAGCGACTTTTCCCAAATTTTAGAAAAAGGAAGCCTGTGAAATTTTCAACTGCGTTACAGCGTTGCATTGATTTATTTTAGGCCAATTTTTATGCCTGTTAATAATTTCAATTTTGTATTTAAATCGCTAATCAATTCTTTTTTTAAAAAAATCATTTTACTTAGTGACTTAAGGAATAGCGGATTAAGACTGTTTAACAGATTTCACGCCTCACATGTTAGCCGAGTTGTCAGATTAAATCAATCCAGATCACTCTAATCCAGACACAATGATGCCAACTCCATCACATGGTTTCGATAGCTCCCAGATGTTTGATTACAAAAGGAGCAAGAAATTTCACGAAATGCAATCTTAACTCTGATTAAAAATGAATCGATGAGTTATTTACTTCAAAACTGATAATATCAAACGTTGTAGTGACCAGAACAAACGAATACTTCTGTGCGCATCTGAATAATCTTCTGGCATATTCAGATGCAGACAAACCAGATGACTAGAGTATTTTGATAATATAAAATGAATGATCATATTAAGCAATGTCCATAGTATTCTAGTTGATGCATTTTCGAGTAATCGTATTCACATACCCGTGTATATACAGACCAACAAATGATCCTCTCTTTTAAAATTTGGTCAAAAATTTAATACAATTCTACGAGTCTGATAATAAGTATGTATATCAAATTTCACCCACACAGCTTTTTCCATTTCTAAGTTATCGTGTTCACGTGCATACAGACAGACTGACAGACAGATGGCGTTCGACAAATTTCATTCATATTTTGATAAAAATCTTGGGTTAAGGTTACGTATTAAATTTTATCGCTGTAGTTAGTGCGTTTTTGAATTATCGTATTGACAGATAGACAGAAGACACAATTCTCAAAATATGTTTTTGGAAATCAGGTATTCGTTAAAATCCCTGGAAAATCTTTTTCACGATTATAAAGTCAAAAAATGAGTTTCCCAACTGTTAAATTCAACATACGGGTGTCTCTCAAAAGTGTTCGTACACTTTTAAAATGAGAAGAAAAAGCAATATATTCTGGAAATGAATTCGATTATGAAGTCCAGCATTTCTTATTCGTGTGATTCTGAAAATAAAACTTATTTTGTTTTATTTTTAATGAAATTGAAAATGCAGAAAAGTAGTGATAAAAAGCATCACAAAGCTAATCGTACAATGAAAAAGTTTCGAATAAATTTAAAGATAAATAATCGTCTGCCACTTTTTTTTTTAATTTTAATATTTGGTGACATTTTAAAAATCGTTTTCTTTAATCGTCGCTTGCTTATTTCTTTATGTTCTATTGAATATTTTAAAATAATTCCTACTCGTAAGGTAATAATAACAAACAGCAATCGAAAAAGGATTATTGTTCATCATAGCACAGGTAAATCAATTCGGTTATCGCTAAGTTGGTTAATTTATTTCATTTTACATTGCAGTCTGTAATTAAACATTTTAAAGAAGTAGGTATATGTAACCAAAAATAAACTAGAAAGCTTTCATCTAGCGAAGCTGACTCAATATAATAAGAGATTTATAATTAAAAAAATTTGTAAAATATCTACATTTGAGTATTGTAAAAATTTCTATACAGTTTACCAAAATTTTTTTCAACTACAATTTCGCCTGAAACTATTTGACGAATGATGATGCTCAGATCAGTTAAATTATATGGGCGTTCGGCTCGTAAAAAACTTTTTGTTTATGTAAAAAATAGAAAGCTTTGGTTTCCCTTCGCGAAACTGAAATTGGAATATGATCTTATGAAAGCAAATCTAACGTTTCTGATTCTAATAGGCGTATCATTGTATGGAGCAGAAAAAAAAAGGAAAAAGAGAGAGGGAGAGAGAGAGAAATATGCCGAGAAACTCAACCTTAAAAATGTCGTTCAAATACAGTACAACATGCTGGTAGGTGCTCTTGCGCATGAATGTATATCTGTATCAGGAGGAGGTAATCTGATATTTATTATAGAATAAAGAATCATGCACTTTATTTAAATATTTTTAAACAGAATTTAAAATTTTCAGCCCAAAATTTGGGTATTGGCAGCACATATATTTTTTAATCATTACTCTTAATTTCCACGTCTAGTGTCTCTATAATTCTTCACATAATCTGTAAAAGAAATCACCTGAGTCGCCAGATTTAAACCCAATAATACATATTTGGGAAGAACTTCGAAATAAACGAAGAACACAATGTTAAAGTGAAAACCAAACTAAAAACAGTAATGATGAAAGAATGTGGGAATACTGAATGCAAAAAAAAAAAAAAAAAAAAAAACATTAAAACTAGTACAATTTATATCCAGGCATTTAAAAGCTGTTGCGGATGTTGTAATATATTCTATTAAGTATTAAATAAGACAGAAATGTTAAAATACTCATTAATATGTGTATAGTTACTTTAAAGTGTACGAAAACTCTTGCGATATACGTTTTTTTTCGTTTTAATTTTTCAAAACAAGGAGTTTTCTTAAAACTAGCCGCCTTCTATGACCAGCTTTTTCTCCTAGATTATTGATTTTTTAGGCTGTTAATTATTAATGTAAAAAGCAAATTTAAAAAAAAAAAAATTCAATTTATTATTTGAAAAATATAAATTTTATTGAATAAATCAAAACAAATTATAAAGTATTCAATTTAAAAAGTATATTTACTACAAATGAAATACTGACTTAAAAAACCTTATTTCATAATTAATCTCTGAAGAATAGTTTTAAGGTGTACATACACACTTGAAGATTTTTTTTTTAATTTTAACTTTAAAAATCCAGTTTGTTCATAGTAGGTTATTAATATATGTTTAAACACGTTTCAGTGAGAAAAAACCATATTACACTCATTATTAATTAATTAAATAATATTTAATGAGCTAATGAGCCTATTTTTTGAAACATGATATCTTAAATTCTAATTTGTACAGACACACCATTCTAGTTGGAAATGATGCCTACTATTAGTCTTCATGTTGTCTGAATCAAACAAGTTATAAAAATGTATAGTTTTTTTTAAACAATTTTTTCATCAACGATGAATAGAAAAAGCGAGATTTTTTCTGTCATTTTAACTTTTAAACAGCTATTAAAAATTTATTTCTATAAATGTAACTTTGATTGAGGCAAAAAACATCCGCTATTTCATACAGATTATTTTGATGTATAAATAACTGTATTTGATAAATTTCTTGTTGAGTTATGATTGTTTGAACGAATCAATATAGTGGAAAAATATCATTCTTCATAAAATGAGTTTTAAAAACACCGTAACTAGAGTTTTTAATGAAAGCTCCTCAAAAAAAAAAAAAAATAATAATAATAATTATAACATAATTATAACTCGAGAAATATTTTGAATATTGACAACATCTTGGTATCGTTTGAAAGCTAAAGGATCAGAGAACATTATTAAGCAATAAAAAAAATATTCGATATTTTGACCGCTTTTCGAAGTTTCAAGTGTGTATATACACCTTATCTTAATTTTAACATTGGCAGAAGCACGTGATCAAATGCTTTGATAGATGAGCTAGCATTTCATAACATAAAAAAATTTAAATTGTTATAAAATTTGTGTTGTATTTAAAAATTTATTAAATGCAAAGAAAACAGTGTACAGAATACTGTATTAGTATCATTAAAAAGTCATTTTTTAAGATGTAAAAAAAAATTGGTAGATATGGTCATTCAATTCCATGATCAGATCATAGTGACTATCCATCGGGAAAAATTAAGCCTGTTTTCGAGCTTGATTAAGCTTTGTTTTTTTTTTTTGCGTATTTTTTTTTTTTTTTTTAATTTCTTATGAATGATCACTTTTTGGTGAGCTCTATCCACTAGCATTTTTAACAGTATTTTGCAGTATTAATGAAGTATAGAATTAAATGCAGCTTTAAAACTATTCTTTGAAATGCAACTGTAAAATTATTGATTAAAACACCATCTGAAACGTCCATAACTTGATTTGTTTTCACTCGACTGTTGCCATTCAACAATAAGTAACAAGAGTTATCTCTATGATACGAACGCTAGAGTTTTAAATATATAAATATTTAATAAAGTTTTGTTGTTTTGAAATGGTCATAAGTATTATTAAAAATATCTCATTTTGGAATATTAATTTTTAGTAATGGATAGAGCAGTATTTCGTTAAAATTCGTAAATAAAGGAACACTTGAGTCACTGCATATAAAATAATAAATTCTAAACATTTTAATAGTTTCAGATAACAAGTGTAAAAAAAACTTAACATAAAATTCTAAAGTTATTAATCTTGTCCTTGAATATTCTTTTCTAACGAAGGTGCAATAATTTTCCTTCATGGAAACTGAAAGGTTAAAAGAAACAGTTAAAAAACAACTGGTTAAAAAAGCAAATCATCACGAAAAGGATTTGAATGAATTAAGAATCTTCGAAGACAACACCAGCGGTGTTAGAACATTTAATTATAAATTTTCCGATTCTTTCTTTTTTTAAATCGCCTTTATCAGGTGACACATCCGACAACTTTAGCTTCTGTCCGGTTTGGGGCGGTTCAGGTCATTCACTTTGGGCTTCGCGTTTTCTTCCGAATCAAGGTCTTTTAATAACAAAAGTTAAAACAACATAAGAAAAAATCGCCTAAATATTCAGACACGTCTGCCACCTCGCGGTCACCACATCGCCAATTTTAGTGACATCATCCTCGAAAGATCCAATCAGAATCGGAAATGAGTTCAAAAGTCGCCTATTTCTAGGAATTTCGCCAAGTTTGTGCCATTCTTGGCGAGGTGGTGGAAACGTGTTTTGTATTCAAGAAACGAAACTTCGTGGATCAAGGTTTTTTTTTTTTTTTTTTTTTTTTTTTAAGAAAAAAGTTGACGGCGTTATGTGGTAGAAAAAGTCGTTTGAGCAGTAAAGTGATTTGTAGTTTTGTGTTTTCCGTAAGACACTTAGCTAAAATAATATGCTTGGGTTATGCTGATTTAAATTTTCAACCCATTCGGTTTATGGTTCGGTTTCGCCATTTTGAACTTCACTATCAAGTGTGCTTTTTGTTTCGCTATAAATGTCATTTCAAAAGATTTTGAAACAAATAAAAGAGGATATGTAATGATACAAAAATAAAAAATGGCAGTGAAAAGTGATTCAATTAATTCGGATATGACCTGTTACAAAAAGTGTATTTGTTATCGCATAATTTGTTAAACACTTTTTGAGAAGTGTTTAAAATATGTTCAATTTTTAATGAATCAGCAATCATTTTATAAAGAAATGTTCATTTTGTTCTAAATTTATTCTAAACCACAAGTTAATAATGACAGAATGTATGAATCATCGTTTAATGTGTTAATGCATAATATGTAAGTATCTGAAAGTCAAACTTGTATTGTGAAAGCATAGTTTTCCCGATCTAGTGAAACCAAAATTGATCCTGATACCGAATTGATCTTAATAAGTTTAATTTCATAGGGAAGCTCATAATCTCTAGATATGCCATCAAAGTCCTTCTGTCCTACACCCTCCATTTCTTCGAGAGAAATAATAATAATAAATAAATAAATAAAAACACATTCACACTATACATTCTCCATGGAGAAATCTTGCTCCAGGATTCGCAACCCTAACCACTGAATTGATTTTGATCATTTTAATTTCAAATGAAAGTTCATGACTTTTAGATATGTCATCAAAATTTATCTTCTCGTAAATTTCACCAAAACAGAAAATAGTAATTTTAAAATTATAATTAATGATAAAGCATTTTGATTATTTCGCTGTGCTTTTGAAAAATGGCGGAATCCCTTCACTTGTTGAGGTCGGGGGCATTTAAGCTTTATTTTGCCATACCTTTCTAAATTAAATGGGATGGGATGGGGGCAGTCGTTGATGACATATTTCAGAGTCATGAGTTTTTAAATGGAATAAAAATTGACGAATTCTGTAAATTAGACATTTAATGGCTGTATTTCGGATGTTTTCCCCACTGAGAATATACCGTTTTTATACAGTATTGTTTTGTTTTTTTTTAAATATTTCTGGGGAAAATGGAGGTTGTTGAGAGCAAGGGGTCGTTGAAGACGTAACTAGGTATAATTAACTTCCATAAAAATAAAAATGTCGATATCAGTTTTAATGGTTCTACTTGGGGAAAGGCTCTTAAGTTTCACCAATTAGTTTAAATACATAAAAGATTGATGAATAACTGGTTTCCAAAGGTGGTTAATAAACATTATCATAACAGAAATACAATATTTACTCACAATGGCTAATGTTTATGTTTGCCTGACACACACTAAAATTGATAAAATTAAAGCAGTGATTGCTCCATTTCAAGGTGCATTAAGCGCAGGTTTTTGGCAACAGCGTGTTTAAATAAAAGAATTTAAAAAAAAAAGTGAAATAATTTCGAAAAACACCTACACAGAATCCATCTCTGTTTTTTTTCTTTTTTCTTTTTTCTTTTTTTTTTGTATTTTTTATTATTGTTTCTTGCTTGTACAGACACGTTCAAATCAAAATACATTTTTCTCCTAGAACAAGAAACGATTTTCAAAACACACACGGTGTTTAAAATAAAGGTGTGGTGCTACTTATTACAGGTGTTTTTTTTAAAGCAAAAACACATTTTGTTATTGTTGAAAGCAAACAACTGTTCCTTGATCGATTGATTAGTTAATAAAAATGTTTTTTATGCTGAAATATTTCTACCCATTAAAAAAAATGCATAAAAAAGCTATTGTAATCAAATATAATATCTATTTTTTTCCCAACTGATTTCTAAAAATTAAAGAAAAAAATACAGATTCAAAAGAAACACAATAGGTTTATTACCTGTTATAAAAATTCATAAAATGAAAGCATATCAAAACCATAATGTTTGAATTCAATATATAGTCAGTTTCAAAGTGAAACATGATCACCCTTAACAGCTTTGCATATATGACAGCGATAGAGATGTTTAATAATTAAGAAAATACGGACATTTTTACTTTTCCTTATATGAATTGTAGAAAAAGTATTGTAATTGCCAAACAAAAAAAATGAACTCAAAGTTTTGACGAATTTGAACATTTTCACATTTGACACTTCTGTGAGTTCTAAAAGCTCATTTTTGAAATTGCACCTTTGATTGTTGAACAAAAAGCTCTGAGCTATTTAATTAAAATGACGAAGTAGTCAAATTATAGAACCAGCAGAAATGGTCTCTTCCAAATTTGCTCGCGCCCTTTCTAATAAAGTGTTATCTAAGAGAAGGCCTTGCTTGGTACTGGCATACAATACTTACGAAATATTAACCTTTGGCTTAAATTTAGCATTTTTACTAAATCTATCCTGTGATCCTTTGCGAGTTTTTTTTGGACGATTAATCCCTAGCATGCAGTCAAAAATATCGGAAAATTGAAATTGTGTTTCAGATACATTTTTCTGAAACAATTGAAACAAAAATTTGGCATAAAACTGCACTTGTAATCGCAAATTCTCATACCAAATTTCATATATTAAAGTTCCTCCATTTTTGAATTATTCCGTTTGCATGTATTCTGAAAGTACAGACAAACAGATGGTCAACCCTTTGTTGAATTTGACTCAACATTTTACAGATGTCTACGTTATCGATGCTAAATCTGTGTACCAAATTTCATTTATCTAGCTCTCTTCTTTTTAAAGTTATCATGTTAAATTATATTCAAATAACCGGACAGAATCCCTATGTTGTTGTTGTTTCTTATGGCACTTGCTATAGACAAGCCCGCTGTTACGAAGACAGCGATTTAAGCAGGTGGAGGAGTGTCTCTTGTTTTTATAGTAGCGCCAACTAGGGCCAAGAGTACGAGTTTTGTTACTCACGCATCACTCCTCCGCTTGCACAACCCCTTTTTACAGAAGGGCACATTCACACATCTCACAGATAGAACAACCACGCCCAAACCGGGACTCGAACCCAGGACGTCCAGACCTCGAGGAAAACGCACTACCCGTATGCCAGAACGCCGGCAGAATCCCTCGGAACGGAGTTTATCAAAATTTGACAGATCTACAAATTAGGTGTAAAAACTGTGTACCAGATTTCAACCGTTTAGCTCAAACCGTTTTTGAATTATCATTTTCTCAGACAGACAGAGAAATAGACGGACATTTTCCAAAAATGTGTTTTTGGAGTTCATTTGTTTCATTTTTTTCCGATTCTAAAATGTGGAGATTCATTAAAATCCCGATTTAGAATTTTTTAATGATTACAATACTTTTTCTACACTCTTGTGCGTAAAAGTAAAAAAAAAAAATAAAAAAAAAAAATAAAAAAAAAAGCAGTGAGTTACTTTCTTCGCCTATTTCAGACTAGCTGAAATACACAACTTTGTTTGGAATGAAAGTTCATGAAATAATAAAAATCTATCGGTTTAACTGAAAAATTTAATAAAAAAAACTTCATTAAATTTATAATTCCATCATTTTATTAAAAATTTCATTATTCATTCATAAAAAATATGCATTCAATTTAATAAAAATTTAATTTCATGAAATAAAAATTTCAATGTCCCATATTTCAATATTTCAAAGCGAAATTTCAATTACGGCAACGTCGTGATATTTCGGAGTTCCGCAGTTTGACAACGTGGTTACCTCCACGTCATAATTTGGTATAACTATTAATAATTTGTAAGTTTATGGGAAAGATTAAAATTAATTAGACTAGATTAGACGAGCCCGTAAAGATCTAACGTCATAAAATTTACTATTTTTATTTATTTATTTAGTATGATCAAATTAATAAAAAATAATATTTTAATTATTTATGGGAAAGGGAGAAATTTAATGGAATTATGTTGTTCGGGAAATTCTATTAAGAACTGATATATTTAATTTTTGCCTATTTTCTATTGAAAAATTTCTATTAAAAATTTATCGCGTGTTGCTAGATTTGAAACAGTAATAATTTTGATTAATTTTAATTCTCCAGATTGGCAACGCAGCGTTTAATCTTCGGTCTTTTCAAAAACAGAAAATTGATATATATGTTATCAATTGAAGCTCTGGGCCTTTTCATAGAGCTTGGTACAGTTGGATCGTAGGCTTGTTTTTGCAGCAATTCGTTGCAAATCTGGGCTATTTTTTCGAGGAACTTAATTGACGTTCTTCTGATAAATTCCGAAACAGGTTCAATTTCGTGATCATTATTTAGTAACTTCCTTCTCAGATACCAGGGGGCAATAAACAGCCTTCATCAGTTATTTGCTTTGAAAAAAATTCAACTTCTTAACGTTGCGGGCAGAATGACTTTACATATTTGGGAATCAGGCATCATGACAGGTCTTATAATTACTTTGTAGAGCAGGAGCTTGGCCTAATCGAAAGCTTACTCCAAGGAGCAATTAAACTCTTGAGTTCAACACTCGTTAATGACCGCCGCTTTAATATGGCTATTAAAGGATAATTTTGAGTCTAAAACTAACCCTAGTTAGTTTTACTTATTTACCCCGGGGACGGATTGACCGAAAATTTGGATTGGGTTGAAATCGGGCATTTTCTATTATTTTAGTTAAGAGGAGGCATTTGGATTGACTTCTTTTTCCCAATGCAGATTAGCCAGACCTGTAAAAGGGTTAAAATTTTAACTATATATCGCATGCGAGAAAGTAAAAATAAATGAAATATTAATATTCCTCAGGATCCTAATTGCTTCTGAAATAAACACGTTTTAAATGCGCATGATGATGTCGTGTCCGCGTTACCACGGAAAGGGGGTGCAGTAACTTCTGAGGGTAAAGACCCCTGAGCACCCGAGGGCAGAAGTCTGACTTCTAGCTCATACGAAGATGAAACTCACACATTCGCTTGCACACCCCCCTTTTTACAGGGGAGGGGACATTCACACACCTCACAGATAGAGCACAGATGAAGAACAACCATGCCCGAATCGGGATTCGAACCCGAGACGCCCAGATCACGGGGAAGATGCGCTACCCCTATGCCAGGACGCCGGGTTTAAATGCGCATTATAATTGTAATGTAAAAGAATCATTTAAACAAAAAGCTAGCTGATGTAACCGCAGCTCCATCTGCATCTAAATCTTCGATATATAATAAGAAAGAAACTGAATACATATATTTCTAAATCATACAGTTTTTGTATTCAGTCCATAAGAAGTTTTAATTTCAACCCTAATTAATTACTGCTTTGAAGAACCCGAATAAAAGAATATTTTTAGTACCAACGTTTGGCATATACATGTATCTCAAAATTTCTTTAAGCACCCCCCCCCCGCACTCTAGAATAAGAATATATATATAAATGTCCAATGGGAGAAATATCGGGTTTCAGGTTTCATAATCGCGTTTTTAAGAGATTAAATTTTGCCTTAAATATTGAAATTATCAGGAGAAGAAATTAAAAAAAATTTTGGCACAGCTATTTAACAGTCTTTTTTTAAAACCAGTGGGAATGATTTTCCCAAAACTTTCTAGCATACTCCCAGAGAATGTCTTGTATGCCATTGGTGCACAATAATTACGAAATATTAACCATTGGTGGGAATTTAGCATTTTTACGGAATCTATCGTGAGATCCTATGCCAATTTTTCATTTATCCGAAACTCGCAGTTGAGTTTTAAACGCGTTTTTTCCAACCGACTGAAACAAAAATTTAAGACAAAACTTCACTTGTATTCACAAAATCCCATATCAAATTTGATATATTTAAGTCACTGCGTCTTTGAGTTATCGTGTTTAATTTGCTTCTGAAAAAACTGACCGACAGACGATCAACCCTTTGTTGGATTCGGTTCCAAATTTGATAAATGTCTAAACTTTCCATGTTAAAAGTGTATACAAACTATAACTTTGTTGTAATTACTTTCGTTTTATAGCTATCGAGTTCAACGTATATTCAGTCAGCCGGACAGACTTCCTCTTAACGGAATTTTTGATAGAAATCTTCAAATGTGATGTAAAGACCATATACCAAGTTTTACCTGTCTAGATCAAAGCTTTTTTGAGTTATCTTTGTCACAGACAGATATTTTTCAAAAGTGTGCTTTTCGAACTTTCGAAAGTGTGCTTCGAAAGTTTAAAGCGTGAACATTCGTCAAAATCTCGAGTTCGGTTTTTATTTATTTATTTATTTTCGGCAGTTACAATTCTTTCTCTATACTTTGTACACGATAAAGCAAAAAAACAAAACAAAAACTATTAATTGTGATCTTTAACAAATGAGGCTGTCTTCTATTGCCAAGAAATCAAAAATCATGTAAAACGACAAAAATTTTCAATGATCGAAGAAGAATGTGCAGATGACGCTTATTGGAAACTGACTTTTGGAAGAAAAAAATTTGACAAATGATATTAATTTGCATTTAAGATTATGTCTGTTCCATGGGTTTATTCTATATGTTGACTATTTAAAACCGTTCCAGAGGTTTTTTTTTTTTTGTGTGTGTGTGTGTGTGTGTGTGTGTGTGTGTGTGTGTGTGTGTGTGTGTGTGTGTGTGTGTGTGTGTGTGTGTGTGTGTGTGTGTGTGTGTGTGTGTGTGTGTGTGTTTTCGATTAGAAGAATGTCAGTAAAAAATGGAAGAAATATCCCTTATAGTTGATTGGTACTTGCTATTTTAATAAGTTTGCTGCGTGTTTTGAAGAAAGATTTTCTGGTAATATGAGATCATATCTTCAACTACACAGGTTTTAAATGGTTTCAACGAGTTCGAGGGACTATTTTTGTGAGAGAAATTGTCTTTTCACTCCCAAACATATATTGTTTTAACAGTCCAAAACAGCATAATTTATTGGTTTAGCTTCGCTCTAATTCAGTTTTTTTTTAACTATTCTATTTTAGCTATTCTTGGTGATTTGAAAAGTAAGCTTTTCAAGGTTTGAAAAACAAAGAAACCGCCTATCAACAATAGTAATCTTATTTCTGCAACTGAGAGGCTATCAATAGTTTGATTGATCGCTAAAGGTTCTGTCTCAAAGATGAATTAATAGGATGAATTCAGTAGAAGAAGGATTGTATCAATAAAAGGTTTAATTTTAATAATTAGACTTTTTTTAATCACAACCCTAACCGAAAAGGAATTCCAGAAAATATAAAATTTAGATAACCCGTAAATAAATAATTTTCATTGAGTAAGATGTTTTATGAGCATTGGGAATGCTAATGGATATTTGAATAAATATACATTTTAAAGATATGTAAATGTTTTAATTTATTTATTTTTAAATAGAATCCTATTCCATAAATTGAAGCAAAAAAATCATTAAAAAAATACTTATGCCTGCCAATTGAATGTATTAAAATTTAAAAATCACGACAATATGAAATAAAATTAGGCCATATAGTTTTTAAAATATACCATATAGTTTTTAAAATATACCATATAGTTTTTAAAATATACCATATAGTTTTTTGTTAAAAAGTGTTTTTAAATTAATTTTAAAAAATTTATTAACATTAGAGAAAAAGACACTTAGAAATGAAATTTATATCACTAAAAAAATTAACTTTTTAAATTTCAAGAAAGTGCAAAAATAATTTTTATGCAATGAATTGTTCAGAAGTTATGGCTGAAGAACAAAAAATCTTTCAATCTTCTTTTTATTCCCTTTAGAAGGTCATAGAAACTTTAATTGCGCAGTAAATCCTTTTAGGTACTAAGGAACATGTGTATCAAATTCCATTCGATTCCGTCAAGTGATATAGAATTGTATAAGGTTTAAACATGCATACAAACAAACAAGGATTTTCAATTTTATATACAGATTGTAATTCAAAATACGCACAAATTCCTTTTAACATCTGATCTGCAGCTTTATTTTCAATATAAGATTTTTATGATGCATAAATTTTTTTTCTTTTGCAGTTTTATTTAAAATGAGAAAAAAATCTATTATACCAGAGTTTTAATATCTTGTAGTTTCTGGAAAAATTACAGAACTATCCAAATGATTTTTAAAAACCAGAGTTATAATTAATTTATAAAAAATATACACAATTTAATTAATTAATATTCGCGAGTGGCAACTTAAATAAGAGTTTACAAAATGGAATGGAACGACAGCCATTTACAACAGAAAAAAAAAAGACTGAAATATTGCTTACAAAGTCTCGGTTTTCAAGTTGCGTAAATCAGTAAGATTGTTCTTTGACTTCAAAAGTGAATTTAAATCTCCACTGACGTTTTCAAGCAAGTAGTCAAGTTTTAAATAAATTATATTGTTTTTTTTTAACACTTAAGGAGTAATCTCAAAGCAATTTTCAAGTTAAAGAGATATTTTCCAATAAATATAAGATGAAAGAATCTTATTTAAGTCTCTTTTTATTTGGTTTTCAAAAATTCAATTTATTAAAAATAAATCTTTGGAATCGTCATGATGTTTCCGCGTAACTGCGCGTGCAAAATTAAAACACATTTTAATTAATTGAATTTAACTAATTTATTGACATGAAACTTCTCAAAAATTTTCTTTATGTTTCATAGTATTTCAGAGTAAAATCTGAAGCAAAAGAATTGATTGATTTCAATTTCGATAAGGAATTGAAAAATTGGCTTTTGAATATTTTTTTTATAAATTTATCTAACGTTTACGAACCCATTTTTTTACTCAAGTCTAGCCAAAATTAATGTCATCTAATTTATTATTTTTAATCAAGCAAAAATGATATTTATGACTATTGAAGAAAATAAAATATAAACGCAGACGATAATTTTGCTTACTGAAACGATAACGATTCAAATAAATAAAAAATAAAATAAATAAATACATTCGGCCCGAATAAATTTTCTATTGAAGAATACCATTTCCTAATAACCATTGATTAAATTTTCTTTAGATTTTGCTCACAGATATTACAAAGCATAAGGTAGAGTTTGGTAAAGGGTTGATAGCAATGAATTAAATATTAAATATTTATTAATTAAAAACCGTGCATTTGAAAGGAAAAGATTTTTTATTAACTGTTTCCATTTTTAATGCATGGGATATCATTATTATTTTAAATCATTTTATTTATCTACTATCAAGCTGCCATTCACAATATTTATTTAAATTTTGCAAAATTCATTTAAAATTAATTTTTTTGAAAAATTCTATTTTTAGATGAGCATAGCGTTTTTGTTTCAAAATTATCTTTGTCATCTTTGACAAATATAGAATTTCAATTAATATTATCAACAGATGGAATCGCATATGCAATAAACTCATTAAAATGGAATTTCCAGAAAAATCTTTTGAACCAGTTGATTGACATAGACTTCTTGGCGCCAATCGTTATCGGAGAAGTTCTTCAAGATTGTTTTCAAGTTGACCTTGAAAAGAGCACTACCCCTCATCAAACCACATTCTTGCCTCCCTTTTTTTATTTTTCACTAAATTCAATAAAGAATTATTTGTTATTGAAATGTTTTTTAAAAAAATCGGTCGGTTTGCTTATCTACTTTTTTAAACTCTGTTACTTCATTTCATTTCAAGTGAAACGATAAGTTTTTTTTTTAAACAAGTAGAATGGCTATTTGCTTTTCGTTGAAAATAATAATTTATCTTTATTTATTCATAATTACTTATTTTTTTCATTGTGGTTTTTAATATTTAAAAAAAATAACCATAGTATTTATATTTTCGCATGCGAAGTTTGCAAACAGAAAGTATTGATATCATTAAAAAATTCTCTTAAGAGATTTCACTGTAACCATGAAGTTGTGCGAGCTATTAATTTTCCCACGGGACCCAAAATTTGGACTATATCCATTAAATTATAAAGAATAAAAGCGTAAAAAAAAAACTCAACATTTTCTTCAAAATTATATTTTACACACATACACAACAGGAGTGGTTTCTGCAAAACTTTCTGATTAAGGTGTTGTGCCCTTCTTCTTTGTATGAAATTGCAGACCTCAGATGAGCTCGTGAATGTTTTTGATGCCATTGGTGAACAATATTTACCAAATATAGATATTTGAAGTAAAATAAGTTTTTTTAAGCAGTGAATTTATTGTACAATATTTGACGATTAATCGTAGTTATGCAGTTAAAATAAATGTTGTAAAATCGAATATGCATAATTTTGGAAGCTTTTTCTCCGTCCGATTGAAACCAAAATTGATATAAAACAACAATCATAGTCACAAAAGTGCATACCAAATTTCATACAATTAAGTCATTGGATTTACATGCATACAAAAATTGACTGACAGACAATCCACCTTTTGAATTCAATTCGAAACCTAATAAGAGTCTACATTTTAGATATTAAACCGTATACCAAGCTTTACTTACTTCACTTTTTGTAGTTATAGTGTTCATTTCAACCGGCACAGATAATCTTTCTTTGAATGGACTTCGCTCGAAATTCGATAGGATCTACAAATCTGGTGTAAAGTTTACATATCAATTTCCATCCGTCTAGCTCATAGGTTCCCAAAGTGGTCCAGGTGGACCCCCAGGGATCCATAGGAGACCACACGGGGGTCCACGTAGACGTGAAAAGAAAACAGGGGTTCACACGTTGTAAGTGGGCGTCCACGAAAAATTTTCTGGTTTTCATAATAAAGAACAAAAATGTTGGCTTGGATTTACCTATCAACGTAGGCAGGTAGCATCATTCACTAGGTAGGTACTCAAAAATATTCAAGACTCAGTTCAAACACAGAATTGAATAAAACAATAGATAATAGTACAAATGGGGAATAGTGGGAAATTGCGAGAAAATTTTTGATAGCGTTTCCCTCGTCATAACTTGTCGAAAGAAGTATTAGTGCCGTTACCAACCTGTTAACAAAAAAAAAAGGAGCAGATTGAACATCACAGAACGGGGAGATTTGAGATTACTTCCTACAAAACTGAAGCCAAATATTGATAATTTTCTGTCAATTCATCAAGTACATCCATCTCATTAAAAGTGTGATTATTTTTTATTGTTGATTTACATTTCAGAGTTCATTGTTGATTTTTTTGTCAATTGTTGATTGTTTGTAATAATAAATGTTTATAATTTTGTATAACCACAAGTATTATTTTAATAAATAGGACACAAGAAAATGTGCTACTTTTTTTTCTTCTTAACACATCCCCAATTTAGGGTGATATTTTTTAGGAGTTTTGGGAATACAGTAGAAATGTAGCAGCAGGGGGTCTACCGAAAATAGAAAAACTTTAAAAGTGGTCCAAGAGAAAAAAAAGTTTGGGAACCTCTGGTCTAGCTCAAAGCTTTATTGAGTTATCATGTTGAGATCTGAAACACATTTCATTCATCAAAATTTCCATTTTGAAATTCTTTTCAATAACATTATTTACCTTTATGCACTTCATATACGAGAGTTTTGTACAAACAGTAGTAACCATGAAAGCGATTGTTTTAATCCCAAATGAACCCATCAAAATGAAATCGATGCACATAAAATTAATGAGAAAGTGAAAAGAAGGTCTTTATCTATATCTATACTTATAGTAAAACTGAATGTATGTGTGTGTGTTGGCTCTCTACAGACTAGATTGTTTGACCTACAGCTTTCAAATTTGGCACATGTATGCCTTGGAGGTCAAGAAAGAGATTTTTCGGGAGATTTTTTTAAAATTTTTAAATAGAATTTTAATTAATTAAAAATGAAACGAAATTATGTCGTTTTTTTCTCGATAAATTTAAAAAGTATTATCTCGTAAAAATGCTTTTTACAATAATGCCGGGTTTACATTCAACCAGTTATAAGACGGCAAATAGGCAGCGCATGCGTAGAAAGGTTGAGAAATGCTGTACTGTCGATGGCAAGTAATTGTCCTAACGGGGCAACTACAAGCGCCGCTGTATTGTATTTTTTCTTACAGCGCATGCGTTTGTATAATTTGGCTTTTTTTTGGGGGGGGGGTGAAAAAATTTATGACTTATCATAGATTAATTCCAACACTCTTTGCTCTTTTTTCTTTTTAATACGAAGTTTTTTTTTTTCATTTTATTTGCCATTCCTTTTCTATAGTTTTCCAAATTTAGGTATGGCGACCTTTTTTTTTTATTATTTTAACTCGTTTCTTTGTGTAAATACTCACCATTTTAATAGGATACGCAGTGAAAGAGAAAAATTCTGGGATACCCAAACGATAATTTGTAGCCAAGCATGGAATGCCTGAATCTAACTTATGAAATTCTGGCAAACATAAATCAGTTCCTTTCTACGCATCAGTTCCTACTGGCCGAGTGTAAACCCGGCATAAATTAGAGTTCAAAAAATTATTTTTTTAATGATGCCAATGTTTTTACTTACAAATTAAGTTTCTATTTTTAATCATTTTTTTTAAAAATATTTAGCTAAACTTTTCCAAGAATTTATTTCCTGCAAAATAGAAATAAAATTTAACCTGCACGAGAACTTTAGGCGTGCATGGGAAAAAATTATATTTTTCAGCTCGTTGCCATCACGTTGACAAAAGCTAAAATTGAATGATTAAATTAACACTAATGTTAAAAGAGACTGAACTGGTAAAACCAGGAACGAAACATTGTCTTACTTTCTTGTAGTACTTTCACTTTTTGAAAGTGGCAACATGTAAAAATCAGAGTCGAAATAAATGGATAGAACGAAGTTGCTTTCAATTTAGATGTCTGATTATTTTTACTTTTAAAAGCTTTATTAGGAGAAAGGAAAACAGTTTGTTTCTGCAAATCTCAACAACTAACTACAAACTAAACCTAGGAAAGTGCAATTTGCAGCACATGTCTATAGGAAAGAAAATAAAAATGAAATGGGATATCTTCTATAAAAAATAAAAGTAAGAAAAAATTTTCTGTGACATTTTAAAATAGCTATACCATTAATTCAATAATTCAGTTTTATTTAAAATATACATAGCTTAATATACCGGGTGTCCCATAAATTTGTAAATACTTTAAAAATTCATAAAAATTGAAGGATTGGGTATATTTGAATGCGGTTTACGAAGCTATTATTCTCATGAAGGGGGATTTTTTTCGATACAGAAAAAAATAATTCAAAAATTTGTCAATAGAGGGAGCTGCACACAAGCAAATCAGTGGAAATATGCAAATTAAAGTCTTATGAAAGGCAGAGTGAGCGATTGACACATCATTTCTAAAGGTTTGTATTAAGATGTTGACACTGGTGGATAAAGCACTATTGGTAAAGTTGTTTTATGTCAGCAACGAATCGGCGGCTGAAGCCTTACGAAAGTTTAGGACTAGGGATTGCAATACCGGGATAACGAATACCGGTATTTTGAGCCATTTGTACAATTTTGTAATACCGGTATTCACAAGTTTAAATACCGGTTTTTCGGTGTTTACTAGAAATTTTTAAAATTTTCTCCACTATATGTTCAAGGATCGCCAACATAGCAAAATAGTATACGTTTTATTTTTATGTCTCACTAACGGGCGAAATGAATTAGACTGTGAATACAAAGTTGCATCGTACAATCAAGAGGAGTGATAAAATACTGTATGACAATGGATTGTAAAACCCTCCGCGCTTTTGAGCATGCGTTAGGATGGGTTTAATTCGGCAAAATAGGGGCGAGAGGAAAGATGAAAGGAGGAGATGTTTACATTTAATAATGAAGACTCATGGTTTTTATGAGACGTAAAAATTACAGATAATTAGTAATACAGAATGTCTTACTGAATTTACATAATTATAATGATTTTAAAAATGAAAATGAAAAGGAAGAAAAGAGACTAACCAATTTAAATCTGATCAAGTAAATTTTCTTTAAATTTTTTACCCAGACACCTATCCACTTTCAGAAGAATTCGGCACAATTATCGAAGATTATGATGACACTAATGTCGATAGTGAAAAGGAATTGTCTCTTGAACAAAAATTAGAATTCGAGAAAAAAAAAATCAACAAACCAAAATACAATACAAAAATCAGCTATATCCAAAAACATCCGACGAGAAATCGATTTATTTGAAGATGAGGGATTTAGAGGTAAATACTTGGAAAAAGTATATCGCGCATTGCTTATAATACCACCAACTAGCATAGATGCCGAAAGAGCGTTTTCGACAACTGGTAATTTTTGCACAAAATTACGTTCCAGGCTTAATGATAGTACAATTGATGCATTATTTTTATTAAGATCATATTTCAAAAATTTGTACCACAGACTGAATAGTGATATTTACACTTTTTTGTGATTTAAAAAAATAAGATGTTCCTTTACTTTTTTGTGATTCTTTATATACAGTTATAATTTATAAGTTACAAATTATTTTTTATGATACTTACACTCTCTCATAAAACTGGCAAATAAAACAAAGAAACACCTGTGTTTTCTTTCTTTTTCTAAAATTTGTAATACCGGTATTAAAACCGGGATCCCGGTATTAAGATCTAAAAAATACCGAATACCGGTATTGAACTTTTGGTCCGATATTGCAATCCCTATTTAGGACCCAGAAAAGATTGAAGAAAGGTTCAGGTCCGATCACTCCTGCTGGACTTGTTTCCCTAGTACGCCGTTTCGAAGAAACTGGAAGTTTGTGTCATCGGCCACGCAGTGGTGCACCTCGTTTAACAACAGTCCGTACCCCCGATGTCTCTTCGCAAATGGTCTCGCTAAGGGAACAGTCTATAAGTGCAGTCAGTAGCGCACGAGAAGTGGCACGAATAACTGGTATACCAAAGACTTCGGTGTACCGTATCCTTCATGGTGTATTGCAATTGTACCCATACAAATTGCAATTGCTACATCACCTCTTACCAAATGATACAGCTAAGAGATTGGAATTCTCAAATTGGGCTTTGGCGAAAATTGAAGATGATCCGCGATGGCTGCTGAAAATATTGTGGACAGATGAGGCTCATTTTGCTTTGCATGGAGCAGTTAATACCCATAACTGTAGAATATGGGCACATGAGAATCCACATGCTTACACTGAGAAGCCCCTGCATTCACCACGGGTTACTGTTTGGTGTGGTTTCACTGCATCCATTTTTGTGGGCTCTTTTTTCTTTGAAAAAAGGGCCCACCCCTGTAAAAAAGCAGGATGGAAGACATGTTCAGTTAATGGAACAAGTTACTTGGAAATGTTACAGAAGGAAGTGATACCATCCTTATTGGAACACGATGTCCTTGACACAGTGACATTCATGCAAGAGGGGGCACCTCCTCACATCGACACCGAAGTGAAGGCATTTTTGAGAAGAACTTTTACTTAAGAACGGATAATCAGCCGTCACTTTACACATGAATGGCCCCCACGCTCACCAGATTTAACACCCCTTGATTTTTGGCTATGGGGTTACCTTAAGTCTCGGGTGTACCGCCATAGGCCAACTTCGTTAGTGCAGCTAAAGGAAGCCATTCGCTACGAAATCTGATGCATTCATCCGGATATGCTGTATGATGCAGTTACCAGTGTTGTCTCCCGCTTCCAAACTGTTATTTGTGGTGATGGCGGATACATAGAACAAGTATTGTAGTACTGGTGTGATACGCATGTAAACAATTGCTTGCATGCAAATAAAAGTATTTTTCCCGTAGAATTGTATGTTTTGCTTGTGTTTAGCGCCCACTATCGACAAATTTTTGAACTTTTTTTTGTATGAAAAAAAAAATCCCCCTTTATGAGAATAACAGTTTTGCAAACCGCATTAAAATATACTCATTCCTTCAATTTTTATGAATTTTTAAAGTATTTACAAATTTATGGGACACCCGGTATATAGGGCGTCTGCTCTAAGCAAGACTCACAACAGCCAATTTCTAAAACTGTATTAATTGCGTAAGTAACTGATAAAAAATGGTCTGAAAGAAATAAGTAATCATATTTTATGCAGTTTATATCAATAAAAGTTCTGTTGAATTAAGAATTTTTAATTTTTATACAGATTGAGAAGTTAGATTGTCAAGATAGTTTTGTTGAATATGATTTATAGGAACGAAGGATTGTACAAAATTTAAACACTTTTATTGTTTTCAGAAAAACCTTTATTGGTTGAAATGAAATAAAATATTATTTAGCCCAATTAAATTTTTTTGAAGATGAAACTGAATTTATGTTGAATCAGAAAATTTTTTATTGAATTATTCTTGGAAATATTGCATCAGTTATTTTTTTAAAAAATATTCTGTGGTGCACATAAGATTACAATGCTGAAAAATTCGATTTCTGTTGTCAAATTTTTAAAAAATATATTTGGATTCAGAAAAAAAAAGTTTTAATATCTATTGAAGTTTTATCGGTTCCCATTTCAAATTCAAATTTAAATCTCACGAGAGCTGACAGAAAATTAGAGATAGTACAATATACTGAATATCATAAGGCTTTTATAATAATATGAATTATATGACTGTCAAAATTTGAAGCTTAAAAATATTTTTCTGAAAAAGCTATTAAGATATCATGGTACATTAATATTTAATTGAAAATTTTAGAAGCATTACTCCTGGAGAACCACCTGGTCGCTAAAGACGACTAGTTACTAATAAATTTGGAAGGAAAGCGCTTTAGTTTAGAATCTTTTCAATGTATCAAACTATAATTTTTTCCTTCCATGCGGTGCGAGGAAATACGGAAATTTTAGAAATGTATATTAAATTTCCAAATAAAAATTCACTTTCAATAATAGCATTGTAAGAAAAATTAATGCACTGAGGAAAAAACTTTTTAAGCTTACCACGTTTCATGTTATTTCATTCCAGCTGCTCCATAAAAAATGTTTAGAAATTCTTTAGTAATATTATAAGATAAAATTTTTGACTGCTGATAAAAATTCACGATTCATAGCTTTATTGCAATCTAAGCATTTTGTCTTTTTTGAAACATGAACGCATCAACAAATGACTGTAACCCTAAAAGAGATTTCAGTTGAATTGGCTGAAAGTTTGCCATGAGAAAACTATATTTAAAAATATGTTCTTTGCTTAGCAATATCATAATTTTATAATCGCCAAAAAGGATATTATTTATTATTTTAAAAATTACTTATTAGCAAACGATAATGAATATAGACAAATTGACAAATGCCAGATGTTTATACCAATTTTTTCAGATGGATTCCAAACGATTTTTTGCATCCATGTTGTTTAACTGAAAACATTTGAGGCAGATTTTGAATATTATATTGAATTGAATGAATAATAGTTTTCGCTGCGCTAAATAAGATACTTATCTAATATTTTTTTTCATTTTATTTAAATCATTAAGTTTATTAATTTCTCGATTTTAAGTATAATGTTCACAGTGTTTATTTTATTACAGTTCTCCTTTCTAAGTTCAAATATTTTTTATTTGAATTTTTATCTGATACCTTGAATATCTTATTAGTATAATGATAAAACATCGTCTATAATTCTGATTTGCATTTGAATGATTCGAAATTAAAATTCAAAATTATTTTTTAAAAAATGTTTTTGTTTCTCCTAATTCTTTCCTTTATTTAAAAATAGATCAAACTCTCTAAATGAATATAAGTGAATATATTCTAAAAGTCCTGAATTCCTTGAGTTATAAAGTATTCAGACACAAAAGTAATAAAGTTTTTTTTTTTTTAAAGCTTTATGCGTAGTATCTACTTTGCAGTTCTATTGTAAATCTGTTGTATCCCGAGTATACTGTGTGTTTAGTATTAAAATCACAAATTTACTGAAATGTTTATATTAGTTTCTTTATTACGATTATAATCAATTTATCTATTGAAATTATTTATTTTTTATTAACTAATTATGCACTGTTTGTTAAATCTTTAAATATCAAAAATAAATCTTTCCACACATTTTATTATTAAAAATGTCATCTTCTCTTGTTATACCTATTTTTAGATACAATTTTTTCTAATTGCAATCTTTAGATAAATCAAACGTTCATAATGCTATTATCACTTTTAGAATTAACCATGTCCCTCTGCATTTTCAATATTTCATAGAGTTTATAAAATAAACTAAGAATTTGTTTGTTGTAAATATCATAAATTTAATTTAAAAGACTGCCTTGTTTGAAACCAAAGAGTCTAGTCTCCCAAAAACATTCTCACATACTCTGCAATAAACTTGCCATGCCAGAGAACGCCTTACATGGTATTGGAGTACAATAGTTACAAAATATTAACTTTTGGCGTGAATTGCTGAATCTATCGTATCATCCTTGGCGAGTTATTTGGCGATTTATCCCTGACATGAGGTTAATAGTATTTGAATTTGTGCTTCAGATGCAATTTTCTCAATCAAATTAAACAAAAATTTGGCACAAAGTTGCTCTTATAATCATAAAATTCTGAAAGTACAGACCGACAGACAGTCAACCCATTGTTGATTTTGTCTCAAACTTTGATATGTGTCTAGACTATACATGGCAAATCTGTGCACCGAATTTTGCCTATCTAGCTCTCTTTGTTTTGTAACAGTCGTGTTAACTTATATTCGAACTGCCGGACAGACGGACTTCCTTTGAACAGATTTTATTCAAAATTTTATAAAAACCTGCAACTTTGGTGTAAAGAACAGATACCAAATTTCAACCGTCTAGTTCAACGCATTGCTGAGTTATCTTCGTCACAGACATACGGACATTTACCGAAATATGTTTTTCGAACTCAGGATGTCTAAAACATGCAGAGCCAACAAAATCTCGAATTCGAATTTTTTTACGATTACTTACTTTCTCGATACTACATATACGAGAAAATAAAAAAAATCCAAAATTATTCAATTCTATTTTGTTTTTACAGTAAAGGAGACTGACATTTTGATTAATTTCAAAACCAATAATTAAATTATAAATCATTTGTACCATCGCATGTGAAAATTTGATAAAAATCATTCGATGTACCCATAAAAAAGGAACATAATATTTTAGTTTGAAAAATGTTCTTGCAGTGACTTGTAAAAATGTGCGAATATTGGAAAACATTTGTTCGTAAAGAGGTGGAGGAGCTACAAAAGAGGGCCAAGGGCACCACACAATGACCCCTTGTCCACTTTTCTAAGCGGCCGTGCGAGATAAATGATCGTAAAGGGGTTGTGTTTAAATCGGGGGTCATTCAGCCATACACACCTCCTATACAACAGATTTTGGAAAGGGGAGGCCTTGTAGGATAAGAATACCTGAAGGTCACACACTTTAAAATAGCCTTCAGGGAGTTTGAAAGTAGTCTAAACTAAGAAGGTTTTCCACGTCGAGTACGAAATCCATGTGGAGGTGTTTGGAGGCTGATACACTGAATGGAAGGACTTGGAAAATGGCGCAAAGTTAGAACTATGAATGCTATAATATATCTTAAATCTAAGGAGTAGGTCCGTTATTTTAACATGCAGAATTTTGATTTGTAATTAGTAAATACAATACTAAAAAGACTTTAATTGATTCAAGAGGAAATTAAATTATGTACTGAATGTAAAAACTTGAAAAATGGCGCAAAGTTAGAACTACGAATGCTATAATATCTCTTAAATCTAAGGAGTAGGTCCGTTATTTTAACATGCAGAATTTTGATTTGTAATTAGTAAATACAATACTAAACAGATTTTAATTGATTCAAGAGGAAATTAAATTATGTACTGAATGGAAAAACTTGAAAAATGGCGCAAAGTTAGAACTACGAATGCTATAATATCTCTTAAATCTAAGGAGTAGGTCCGTTATTTTAACATGCAGAATTTTGATTTGTAATTAGTAAATACAATACTAAACAGATTTTAATTGATTCAAGGGGAAATTAAATTATGTACTGAATGGAAAAACTTGAAAAATGGCGCAAAGTTAGAACTATGAATGCTATAATATATCTTAAATCTAAGGAGTAGGTCCGTTATTTTAACATGCAGAATTTTGATTTGTAATTAGTAAATATAATACTAAAAAGATTTTAATTGATTCAAGAGGAAATTAAATTATGTACTGAATGGAAGATGGATACACTAAATGGAAAGACTTGAAAAATGGCGCAAAGTTAGAACTACGAATGCTAATATATCTCTTAAATCTAAGGAGTAGGTCCGTTATTTTAACATGCAGAATTTTGATTTGTAATTAGTAAATACAATACTAAACAGATTTTAATTGATTCAAGAGGAAATTAAATTATGTACTGAATGGAAAAACTTGAAAAATGGCGCAAAGTTAGAACTATGAATGCTATAATATATCTTAAATCTAAGGAGTAGGTCCGTTATTTTAACATGCAGAATTTTGATTTGTAATTAGTAAATATAATACTAAAAAGATTTTAATTGATTCAAGAGGAAATTAAATTATGTACTGAATGGAAGATGGATACACTAAATGGAAAGACTTGAAAAATGGCGCAAAGTTAGAACTACGAATGCTATAATATCTCTTAAATCTAAGGAGTAGGTCCGTTATTTTAACATGCAGAATTTTGATTTGTAATTAGTAAATACAATACTAAACAGATTTTAATTGATTCAAGAGGAAATTAAATTATGTACTGAATGGAAAAACTTGAAAAATGGCGCAAAGTTAGAACTACGAATGCTATAATATCTCTTAAATCTAAGGAGTAGGTCCGTTATTTTAACATGCAGAATTTTGATTTGTAATTAGTAAATACAATACTAAAAAGATTTTTATTGATTCAAGAGGAAATTAAATTATGTTGAACAATGATTTTAAATTTCGGGGCCAAACTCTTTAAAGTAATGTGGGGAGTCAAACAAAAATTCTAACTTTTGAATCAAAAATAAATATGAATTATTTTAATAAAAAAAATCAACTTTCCGATATAGGAATATTTTTAATTATCACTTAAATGCAACGTTTAAGAAAAGTAATTTTCCAAATATTTTTATTCCAAGGCAAGGTTCTATTTATATGAAAAGTTTGAAAAAACTATAATTATACTAAATTAATTCAACACAACAATACAGTTTAACATTATTATAGCTTAATGTAATTTAACATTACTTTTTAAAAATTAGTCAATTAAGTTTTACATAGCGGCAAATTTTTAATTTAATCAACGTACTAATGATGTATTTAAGTTTAGTATTTTGTTTCAGTAACTTCCTGAAAATATGAATGTTTTGACCTTATTTTATATGTGTATCATGAGAAAATAAATAACTAAAGTTATGAAATTCTTGAAAACTAAAAACATAATTATTAGTTAATGAGTTTCTTACTTATAAATAAAATCATTTACTTATTATGATAAGTATAAGGAAATAATGAACTTCAAAAAATTCAACAATAAAAATTATTATTTTTCAGAACCTGTCAAATGGGGTAGCGCATAATAAGTTAAATAAGTATTAATTTTCGAATTTATTATAAATAAGTAGTTAATTATGTTTAAGGTTATTTAACAATAATTTTTAATGATTTGTTGTAAACACAATTAAAGGTCTTATATTTTAAAATTTATTGAATTTATATATTTTACTAATTTGTTTATTGGCAACAAGACACATTAGATTTTTTTCGTTGGCACTTCTCAGTTGAATGGTCTTAATTATACTTATTTGTAGCCAACTTAAATTGTAGCCTTTGGCGACCAGTTGTAGACACTAATAGCATTTATCTAGTGATGCCAACTAATTTTGATAACCACAACTAATTAACAAAATGAAAATTTAACAAATTTAAAATTGTATTTCCACAAATCTTAGGTTAATTTTTTAATCCATTCAAATCTTAGGTTAATTTTGGGATGCCCTTTATAATATAAATTAGCCGCTATTGGTGACTACTTTGTACGCCTAGATTATTGACTTTTAAAGCTACTAAATGTTTAATATTGACAGCATTTTTAAAAAAAAATCCATCTTGTTATTTGACACGACTGAAAAATATAAATTCACTTCAGAATCAGTTCACAGAAAATTGAAGAAAGAGTATATTGTAATAGAGATAAAAGCAAATGTGAGAATCTTCCTACGGATTTAATGATTGGCAAAAGCGAGTGACTAAATGTTTTGATGAATGAATTTGATTTCCATCAAAACATTTCAAAACAAATTACACATCAAATTGAATTTTTTTAAAATTATTAAAAAAAAGGGGAATATTATGCTGAAATGAAAATGATATCATTAACGATCAATTTTTCTCTTAAGACTCAAGAAAATACAATTTTTATAAGATATGAACATCAATTTTAATAGGCAAGTCATATCAATTACCCGTCTGCCGACGGTTAAGCCTATTTTTACATTGGATTAAACTTTTTGTTTGAAGCCTATTTCTTTTATATCTTCTTTCCTCTGACTGAATGAAGTCTTTGATGAAACAGAGAACTCACGCCAGAACATTTTATATGATATTTTTCAGTTCCATTAATTAGAGAAGTGAAGCGATGAACTCAGTTCACCTTTAAAAACATTCAACGGAACAATCTGAGATTCGTATGAAAGTTAGTTTACATTTGATTATTGTATAATTATTATAAAAATAATTATATTAAACTTATTACTTATTATAAATAAATAAGAGCTATTTTTGTGCCCCATATGTATCGTTTTATATATGTATATAAATGTTATTTTCAGAAACATACAGGATGATTAGAAACAAATATTACCTTATAATTTTAAACGTGTAATTCTTGTTCGATTTGGATAAAATTTTATAGCTAGTTAAGTGATGGTTTTATTAAAGTTTATCTATAAAGTGTCTCTTCTGAAAAAATGCTATTTTACGCACACACAGTTTTTTTTATAACTTACTATTAGAATAAGTATATTCAACTTTACGAAGTGTGAACAGTGCAGTATAGTAATCAGAACAAGATGATTGGCGTGTATTTTGCGTGTCCTCAGTTCGAGTCACGCTTCTTGCTTTAGTTTTTTACTCATGTATTTAGATTTAATATTTTTGCTTTATAAGATTATCTATATAGATATCTTTCCTAAAAAATCGAGATTTTACACAAAATATCCCCATTTTTTTATAACTTATATTAGAACGTTTTTCTGTCCGTTCTCATGCTGACAATGTCGTATAACGTCATCTTGTAAATTTTTGTAGTACTTGCATATGACCAATTCATATGTAAGTAAGATTGGAAAATATTCATAAGTAATCAGCATATGTTTCGTATATAAATATTTTTCTCTCCCCCCCCTCAAAAAAACAATTAAAAAAAAAACTTGCCTAGCGGAGTTTGGTCTCCCAGGTGCTAATTTATAAACTAAAGTCCAATCGCTCAAAGATGTATAATTCATTATAAAAATATTAACAAAATGCAATAAATATTGTAATGTCTTGATCTAGACTGATCAAACAACGAAGCTGAATTTCCAGACAATTCTTTATTTTATAGCCCTATATACACAAAAGAACAACTTGTTCTAATCTTGATTAAATGCATAGTCATTTACACCTGTAGTTTGTCACCTCGTTCAAAATTACGAGGTCCGTCCCAAAATAGTAATAGTGTTGCTTTACAACGGAACGTAAATATAACTAATCGAAAACGAAACCGCAATCTCCGCCTCTTATTTTACATTGGTCATTTGAGCTCTCTTTCGACCAATCGGGGTTCAGCAATATGCTCCCTCAGCGGCGCCAGTTGGTCGTGGGAAGGTCCTTTAAGTGATGCACCTTTCATAACTGACTATTCTGGAACACGGAGTTATCATAGTCCTTTCACAATGAGAAACATTTAGCATCCAGATGTTTGGACACCCCTTTCTCTTTGAAGGTACTATCAATATCTCTTGGACGAGGAATCCCCACATGTGGTCTTTCACTGTAGTCGCTAATGAACAGATGTGAAACCACCCAGGTGAAAAGATCCACCACCTGGCTATCTCGGGGAGTTTAGTAATTAACATCGACGACACAGCTGGTTGTAAATGTCTTATAAGTACTGGGAAACGGGGAATGTTACAATATCCTGAATATTCAATGGAAACAAAATCCAAATAATAGCAAGTATCTAAAACACACGGTATCACCAAATAAAACAGCATAGAAAAGTAATCAATTATTGAAATCTCTGCTAATAATAAAAAAAAGAATGTGTAGGTGTACCTCTGTATGTAGTGGCGCTCTACAAGATAAAGCATTTGATTTAAGGTTACTAAATTCAACATAGATATACAGATATTTTGGAGAATAAGAATAAGTATCTCGGAACTATTTTATTTTTATATTTATTGTTACGAAATTTTCCTGGGTTCGTTTGGATAGTGGGGATTATATGGTGTGAAGAACGCTCAATCAGCAGGCGGCAGTAGAAAATAAAACAACGACGTTTATTTACACGAAGACACACAGGACAGCACAAAGACGACAACTATATACAGCACAGAAGATGATTATCTTCAGCCGAGACGTGCAGCATACAACAAGAATCTACTGTAGACAGTAGCGCACAGCTTAGTTCAGCACTAACTTCACTCCGTGGCTGCTCCGCTTAGCTCTGGAAGGCCAGTTCTTTACCGTCGGTTCCGACTACTCTCCACTCTGTCGCTTCCGACTACAACTCTCCGATCTGGTTCACGACTACTCGGCAGCTGCAGGCTGCTCCTTTTATAGGTCTCAGGAGGCGGGGCTAGAAGCCTCTCAACCAATCAGGAACGTTCGAGGCGTAACTCGGTTCCTACTGGACGGATAGGGAAAATTCTCGATGTTTCGGGTATAATCTATTTTGGCGCCAAAGTCGCCAAATGGTCGCCAAGCTCTGGGACCTCCTATGGATCCAACTATGCTGGGAAGCCGCATCACAGATTCGTAACATTATTAAACATCAAGCCAGATTTTGGCCTTTTTCCGTGATAATTCCCAAAATACTCTTGATTTTATACCATTTTAAAGTTAAAAAATTCTTTTTAATGATATCAATTTAATTACCATAGAGGGTTTTTTTTCTAAATTTTAATATTTCTTTTTAATAAATATATTTTGCATTATTTTCAACAATAGAATAGAAGGCCGTGATGACCTGTTAGTATGATCTCGCTTCGGGACTGGGATTTTCCAAATATTGAAATTTTAAAGCTCACATGAGTAAAATCCAATAAACATTTTTTTAAAAAAAAATCTGAATTTCTACAGTTATCCATCATCTAAAAGATTACCAGTAAGATAATAGGACTAAAACTACTTTTTAGTCGTAAAAAAAAATGACCCAAAGAAAGAGATCACACAAGAACAAAGTACACGAGTCGGAAAAAAGTGCAATAAATTAAATCGTAAGATGTCACAATCACACAAAACCGGGCCCAACACTGACATATACGACTGCAGTCTACTCTGTGGTATAGAGGGTGCAGTAAAAAAAGAAGAAAAAAGAAAGAAAAAAAAAAGGGTTTCTGTAATGGCGAGTCATTAAGATGTCAGTGGGGATGGTGATTGAAGGTGGAGAAGTTCACCTCTTTCGCTGATGGCCGATGGCTTCCTCGGAGACGCTTTGACACAAAATTACTACTTTTCGAGACTGCTAAAAACCGACAAGGGAAGGACAAAATGGACCCGCCTATTTGTGAGGCTCTGTGATCTAGAGGGTAGTTAGGATTTCCTATCTGGCTTCTGTTCCTTCCGTTTTGCCTTTATGCGATTTTTATGTGAAAAAAAAAAAAAGATAGGGTTGTCCTTTTGTTAGTTCGTTATATAATTTCTCATAAAAGAGGTTAATGGGAAAGTCCGTGGTCTTTGAAAAAAATGTATAGAAGAATTGAAATTCAAGTATATATATGTAACGATATTTTAAAATTTAATTTAATCATAATTAATTTCCTAATTTTTTTAACCTAATTCAACCCATGTCAAAGTCATTCGAAAATATTCTCTTATTTCCTGATCCTATTCTACTTTTTCTTTCTAATTAATTCAACTGAAGCTTTGTAAAAATGATTGCGTCAGAGGTTCCACGTGCCGAGTGAAGGGATCCCTCTGTTTCTCTTTGCAAGGTCGACACGTGTAAGAAATTTCAGTTAGAAACAACACGTGTCAGAAACCTCATGTTATATAAGATTAGGGATAAAATGTTCAGTCGGCCTTCAATTTTCTCTTTTCGCTATGTTGTGCGTATGTTCGTAGCTCCTTCTTGTACATAATGTGTGTCTCTCCTGGATGAAAAAAAAACGACGTCAAAGAATTGAAAGTCTCTTCAATGTCTTCGAAACTGCCTTCTGATTAGAAAATTATATGCTTACATATATGTAATAATATCTCTTAATCTATTTAAATCCTAATTAATTCCTAATTTTCATCTTAATTTAGCCCATATTAATTTCATCCCAAAATAGTCTCTTATTTCCCGATCCAATTCACACTTTTTCATTTAATTAATTCTACACGTGCTCTATAAAAATACTCGCTTAAGCATTCTCTCATACTCTGAGGTAAGGGATAAAAATGCTAATGTTTAGCACATTCTTTCAAGGATACCTAAATTTTCATATCCTAAATTGATACGTGTCAAAGAAATTCCTATCAAAATCCTATCAAATTCCTATCAGAGCAAAAATCTCCAAAGGGAAAATGTCGGTTTCTTTTGCTCTTGTGTCACGATGTAGACTGACGTATTTCTGACTTCTTATTCTTGTACATAAATTATGCCTCCCGGGAAGGAATAAAACAAAGTTAAAAATACAAAAGTATCTATTCGGTCACGAATCTACTAAATTATTTTTTACACATACACACACACAAAACAGACACACGCACACAGTAGCCGTCTTTGGCGACCAGTTTGTTCATACTGATTATTGACTTTTTACACTGTTCAATGATTTATGGAATGTATCCTTTTTTCTCAAATATATATATATATATATATATATATATATATATATATATATATATATATATATATATATATATATATATATATATATATATATATATGTAAGCATTATTTTATGTGAAGCAGAATGCAGTTTGAAGACAGTGAAGATACTTTTAATTTCGTGACGTCGTTTTATTTCATTTTGAAGAAGCACGCCTTATTTACAAGCGATGAGCACACAGAACGACACAGAAAAGGAATGAGGGAAAAGCTCTTGGACATTTTATCCCTGATCTTATATAACCTATGATTTTGATAGGGAAAATATTTCTTTACAGTGCTAATGTATTATGAGATTTCGATAGGGATTTTCGTTACACGCGTGGACAAAATAGGGGAAACACAGGGAGATTTTAAAAATGAATTTGCCAGATCAGCGGTATTTTGTCTCTTCACGCGGAGTGTGGGAAAGTTAGGCTTTTAGCTGATTCAGCCATTTAACAAAGCTTCTCTTGAATTAATTAAGTGGAATTGGATCACGAAATAAGAGAATATTTTAGAATGAAGTTACTAAGGGCTAAATTAAGATAAAATCTCGAAAATTAATTAAATTGAAATTAGAGTTAAAATATCATTACATGCATATATCTTTCCATCCTATTATTTGATACAAGAGAAAAACCTGAATTCAATTAAATCAGTTTACTGCAAATTAAAAGTGAATTAATACGAAATAAAAAGAGAAAGGAAAAATCCTGCTATAAAATTAATACACACGTGATTGAATAGGTTGATGAATGCTTTTAAATTTCATATAGAATTTAAAAACATTATTATATATAATATATAAAATTGTGTAAAAAATATTGTTAACGTTAAAGGGAAAATTCTAATTAAATGAAATCTATGTCATTAAACCAGCTGAAGTGGTGTCCCAAAAACTTTCTCGCGTATTTTTTAATAAATTTGCCATGCCAAAGAACGCCTTGATGACATTGACGTACAACAGTTACAAAACATTAACTTTTGGCGTGAATTTAGCATTTTTACTAAATTTATCGGCGAGTTCGCAAATTGTACAGACTAAGTCTATGGCAAAGGATACCGAGGTGCTCTGATTGGTTTACGCCTTGGCCTCTTTTTGGCAATGTTTTGCACTCATAATAGTATAATTTTCGCTTATTTGGCTCAAACCTTGTACCTTTCATTAGTATTATGGAAGATACGAGTGAATATCAACACGATCTAATTTTTATTAATATAATTTTTTCTCTAAATATTACTAGTAATACTACTCATACTAATTATTATTAATAATAATAAATATTACTAATAATGCCATAATACAAGTAAGTAATGTCGTTTATGCACAGAAGTATAAAAACTATATGAAAGTAATGACTCAACATATGATGCAGCAATTGAATAATTCTTATTTTTCTATTATTTTCGAGCCTTTATTAGATAATTTATGCAGTCATTGAAACTTGTTGCTGAACTTTTGTTACTTTCCCATCCACTACATATGGGGAGATGATTGCTTAGTGCCCAAACCATATAAATATGTAAGCTTTAACGGAATATGTTATTTCGTAGCTAATTTTTTTTAGTTATATCAAAATCATATTAAGAAGAAAAACACACACAAATATTTTTAATAAATTGTAATTTTTATATTTTCTGAATTTAGGTTTCAGAATTTGATCTTTTTTGCTGTATATGGGTTCCAGATTAATATTACATGTAAACCGTAAAAAATAGGGAGGGGGGATAAATTCACAAATTTTATTTATTTTTATAAAAATATATTTCGGTATGGCATCTTTTTGGCAAAACATTGCCAAAAAGATGCCAAGGCTTAAACCAATTGGAGCACGTCGGTATCCTTTGCCATAGACTTAGTCTGTACAATTTGCGAACTCACAATTTATCGTGTCATCCTTGGATCTTTTGGCGATTAATCACTGGCATGCGGTTAATAGCATCCGGAAATCGAATTTGTGCTTTATACACATTTTTCTCACTCAGTTGGAACAAAAATTTGACACAAAACTGTACTTGTAGTCTTAAATTTATCAGATCAAATTTGATGTATTTCAGTCATTGCATTTTTGAATTATCGTGTTTACATGTTTCTGAAAGTACAGACCGACAGACAGTCAACCTATTGTTCGTTTTAGCCCAAACTTTGACAGGAGTCTATACTATAGATTTTAAATCTGTGTACCGAATCTTATGTATCTAGCTGTCTTCGTGTTATATTTATCGCGTTGACTTATATTTGAATAGCTGGACAGACAGACATACTCAGAGCAGATTATACTCAAAATTTGACAGGAATTTGCAAATTTGTTGTGAAGACCGTGTACCAGATTTCGACGTTTAGCTTAAAGCATTTTTGAGTTATTATTGCCACAGACAGACAGAAGGACATTTTCCAAAAATGATTTTTTCGAATTCAGGGAGATCTAAAACGTGGACATTTATCAAAATCGTAATTTCATTTTTTTTTGGCGATTATTATACGTTCTCTATACTGTATATACGAAAAAGTAAAAACAATAATAATAATATTTTTAATTCTAATATAAAGATTATTTTTGTACGATAACATTTTTGGAATATAAGGATATAATTTTCCTGAAAAAGTCACAACTATTGCCTATTTGGCAACTGTTGACTCTATTCCCGCTCTAGATTACATTTTCTATTTGAAGAGTAATTCTTGATTTCTTTTATGTTTTGTTTCCACTGTCTAAATGCACTTTTTAGTGACAGAACAAACCATTTCCAGAACATTTCTATTGATATTTTACCTCCACTAATTAGCTAAGTTAAGCGTTTAGTTCAAAACAGCTGTAAAAACGTCCATTGGAAAAAGTCTGAAATGCGTCTGATAATTGTTTACATTTGACTGTTGCCATTCAATAGTAAATAGTAATAAGAGATATTTTTGTTTCACTTTCGTTGTTGTTTTATATATAATGTTTCAAATGTAAGCTGCAAATTTTTGTCCCACATACGTTAGGGTTTTATATGTGATGTTTTAAATGTAAATAGTATTTACTATTAACATTTTGACATTTTTTTATACCAACGTACAGAAATACAGAGGCCAACTTTTTAAAAAGTAATATGAATAAAAGGTTTTGCCATTTTGTCTTGTCAGTATTCTCCTATCTCAAACTACTTGCGTAAAAATTAAATTAAAATCAATAAGAAATATTTGATTTAGAAACTAAATATAAGTTAGGTTAACTTTTGAATAGAAAAAAAAAAAAAAAAAAAAAAAAAAGCAGCCCGAGGTTTGCATTACCTAAGAGCCTTGGGCGCTTCATCTGGCCCTGCACCGGAAATATTGGCTAAATTAATCTCAGTTAAATTTTTTACGCATAAGTTGAAGCTTATAATTTCTTCGACATGTTGTTTTCAAGCCATAATATATTAGGTTATTATGAAAGCCTTACACTTCTTCTGTTTATTGTGTACATGAATTCTCCTACCAAAATCTAGTCATAATCCCTCTCAGCAACCTTAAAAGCGTTAACTGTCCTGCCAGTATAATGGCACGTTGTCTTACGTAGTACTGATTTTAACCCCATTTTCTGATTCTTCAAGCAAAGTGAGGACAATAATCTTCTCCCTCAGCTTTCAACAATGAGAGCACATAAATATTTGTAGAAACAATGAAAACAGTTTAATTTTCATTGGAAAATGTAAGTATCGCTGCAGAAAAGTATTTTTATAAATTTGTCAAATTAAGAAAAAAAAATATGCACCAATTTAATTGATAAATTGTGCAATAAGATAATATCTCGAATTTCAGGATGGAAGAAAAGTCCTGTACTGAAATTATCGATGAGAAATGGCAAAATTTTGTTTAATTTTTACATTCGCGCTCTTCTTTTTTCCTTGCTCCAAGGTGTTTATGGGAGGGAACACCCTTATTAGCAAGCATGCGAGAAAGTTTAGAAGAAACCACTCACGCTGGCTATTTTTTAAAAATATAATCAAGATTTCAAAAAAAAAAAAAAATCATTTCGAGCTTCACAATCCACCTTTCAAACGTATATGAGCAAAATTTGGAAGCTCTAGTCTAATGGTTGCTCTATAGGGAACCAACTGCCATATACAAATAGACTTATATTGATTTTCATTGTTATATACTAGCCGCCTTTGGCAACTATCTGATACGTCGGGAATACTGATTAGGCTTAATCTCCTTGAAATTTCATATGCATGACTTGAAATTTATTATTCCTGCAATAAAATAGTCATATCAAGTGATTTTAGACAATAAAATCGTGTATTTAATGCTCTCACAGTGATTCTGATTATTGTTCACAAATTTCCTAATGGCTCTCATAAATCATAAGGTAATTATAAACACAATTGACCGGGTTTTCAAAATTTTCCGGCTTCCGCATCTTCTTCTTCTTGTAACAGATATTGAAAGAATCCTTGTTCCTTTGGTTTTAAGAATGGAAAGCAATCACAAGATTAAATATTTGATGAAACAACGAAACGATTTGAATTTCATTGCCAATGCGAAATGTAATATTGAAAACTCTGCGATAAAAATCTCCAAAGAAAAAAAAAACTGAAAAAGAAGGTAGAACTAAATTGATATATTTAATGAATAAGGTTTCTAGATGTTAAAGCGATGAGAAAATAATTCTGAAACAATAATATTACTGAAGTTACCTTGGGGAAAAAGGTCAACATCCCGCTTAAGTTTGGGTTGAGTCAAATTGTTCCAATTCGAAAATTCCCAAGCTCAACGTACATTCGTGCTGTGCTTGGTTTGCTAGCTCTAGGGCAGACATTCAGGACTGTAGAGCACTAACGTATACATATATACAATCATACACTGTTCTTTATTATTAGCAGAAATTATTATACTGAAAGGAACAACATTTCTACATTCAGAAATCAGTAAAATGCTTATATTCGGAATCATTGAAATTCTTATATTCAGAATCAATGAAATTCTTACCTTGAAAATCAGTAAATTTTTTGCTAAACTTACATTCAGTAAAATTTTTAAATTTAGAATCAGTAAAAATGTTACTAAAAATCTTAAATCCAGAAACATTAAAATTCTTACATTCAGAACCAGTAAAATTTTTACTAAAATTCTTACATTCAGAATCTACATTCTTACATTTAAAATGTTTACAAAAATTCTTACATTCAGAATCTACATTCTTACATTCAAAATTTTTACTAAAATTCAGAATCAGTAAAATTCTTATATTCAGAATCAGTAAAATTCTTACATTCAGAATCAGCATTCTTACATTCAGAATTTTTACTAAAATTCCTAAATTCAGAAACATTAAAATTCTTGCATTCAGAATCAGTAAAATTCTTATATTCAGAATCAGAAAAATTCTTACATTCAGAATCTACATTCAGAATTTTTACTAAAATTCTTACATTCAGAATCTACATTCTTACATTCAGAATTTTTACTAAAATTCTTACATTCAGAATTTTTATTAAAATTCTTACATTCAGAATCTACATTCTTACATTCAGAATTTTTACTAAAATTCTTAAAATCAGAAACATTAAAATTCTTGCATTCAGAATCAGTAAAATTCTTATATTTAGAATCAGTAAAATTCTTATATTTAGAATCAGTAAAATTCTTATATTCAGAATCAGTAAAATTCTTACTTTCAGAATCTACATTATTACATTCAGAATTTTTACTAAAATTCTTAAATTCAGAAACATTAAAATTCTTGCATTCAGAATCAGTAAAATTCTTATATTCAGAATCAGTAAAATTCTTACTCTCAGAATCTACATTATTACATTCAGAATTTTTATTAAAATTCCAGTAAATTTCTTACATTCAGAATCAGTAAAATTTTTACTAAAATTCTTAAATTCAGAATCAATAAATCAATTTACCGACAACAAAATACTGCTTTTTATCATTTTAAATTGAAATTTATCAGATAGAAAAAAAAATTGCATAAAAATATATGACCAATGGATTAAATTGCAATAAAATTATTTTTTAAAAAAAATATCTATTAAATTATGCGCGATTACAACCTTACATAAATTCTAGGATCGATTTCGACTTGCTGCAAAATAAGTATATCACTGGAAACAATTTCTTCATAAAATAAAACTTCATCCACAAGAAAAAAGTAGAAATAAAAAAAAGGAATTGATGAATACTATTCATATACTTCGGTATCAGCCTTGTGGCAAATAACAATGCCGTAACCGTCGTGAGTTGTATGGTTTATGATATGTTTAATGTATTCTCCTGCGTTTTAGAGTTTCATTTCTTAGAAATAACCCCTCATCAAATATTAATTTTATGCCTTACTATTGCATCTCGTATGATTCATGGTTTGTAGGATACGTAATCGTTGCTGTACGAGATGCAAAATTTTTTCTTCTCAGAATAGATCCATTTATCTTCATATCTAACCTAATTCAGGTTACGAGGTTATTTTGTTCGTAGATGCTTAACAATGTTCTGATTCTAGCAATTCGGTGAATCTAGAATTTTATTTTTTGTATGTGACATTGAAATTTTCTGAACATTGTCAGTTTATTGATTAAACAGAATTCAAAAATTCAATCTCTACTAATAATAAAATTGTGTGTTTGTGTTTTGTGTGAGTGCGTGTGTATGTGTGCGTGTGTATGTGTGTGTGTGCGTGTGTGTGTGTGTT
This sequence comes from Argiope bruennichi, assembly GCF_947563725.1. Classification (NCBI taxonomy): domain Eukaryota; kingdom Metazoa; phylum Arthropoda; class Arachnida; order Araneae; family Araneidae; genus Argiope; species Argiope bruennichi. The sequence continues at coordinate 21,129,819 of NC_079161.1, forward strand.
GTGTTAGTTCTCTATATGTGAGATCATTCGAATTAAATCTACCAGATTTGGCATAGATATACTTTGGACGTTGGAAATGAGCACCTCGAAAATATCTTTTTTTTTCTTTTAACTGCAATTTTAATTAATTAAAAATTAAGCGAAATTCCTACGTTTTTTACTCAATAATTCTCGAGAATATAATTGAAAAAAAATTAGTTTTTACACCATTTAAAAATTCCAAAAATTGTCTTTTCATTGATACTAATTTAGTTAACGTGCAAATTTGTCCTGGATTTTAAGATTTTTTTGAAATATTTTATATAATATTCCACAAAAGATTTCAATTAATTATTGAAAGTCAAAATGTTTTCATTATTTCCCAAATATATCACCACGTGATTTTTTTTAATCTGTTAAAAGCAGAATAAATCTGCTTACATATCATCACAATTTACATGAGGAATCAGAGAGCGAAATTATATTGCCTCAAAAGACAGTGTGCACTCAGACACTCATGTTTTTATAGTATTATAACATAATGGCACTCGATTCCATTGTCATGTACACAATTAACAGAATATCTATTAAAATAGACCATTAAAATAAGACGATTTTAATGTCTGCCACAATTTAATTCTTACAAATATTTTATTTAGAGAATCATGAACGCCAATGATTCTTTAAATGGTAATAATAATAATGGAATTCTTAATAAATATTCTTATAGTATTCTTATAAAAATTCCATAAGAATATTATTAAAGATAATGGAGTTATGGAACTCCATAATTCTTTTCTTAAGGATTATGATTCCATAAGAAAAGAATTATGGATTCTATAATTTTATCTTATCGATTCCAAAGTTCTTAACATAAGGATTCTAATTAATTCCATAATTTTTATTTTAAGGATTCTTATAAAATTATGAAATTCTTATCTTAAGGATTCTTATGGAATTATAGAATTTTTATTATAAGAATTCTAAACAATTCCATAATTCTTATCTTAAGGATTCTTATGGAATTATAGAATTTTTATCGTAAGAATTCTAATCAATTCCATAATTCTTATCTGAAGGATTCTTATGGAATTATAGAATTTTTATCATAAGAATTCTAATCAATTCAATAATTCTTATCTTAAGGATTTTTATGGAAGTCTTATCTTAAGTATTATTGCAGAATTATCTAATTCTCTAGTAATTCCATTCAATTTCAATCAATTTTAGATTCATTATTCCCAGCGAACTAGCTGGTTCTGTAAGGCGGCTACTGAATAATATAAAAGTTTTTAAAATTTGAAAAGAATAAAATAATCAACCATTACAACAGCATATAAAAGAAATCAACACATATTTTGTTTCTGGAGAAATTTGTAATGATTTTATATTCATTTCTTTAGCTGAAAATGAATAAGATGCTTGTTTTTGCCTTTCATCACGTGTTTTTAAGATATAACAGGAGGATTATTTCGTCAATACAGTAAAATAAATTCGATAAAATGCTAAATTAAAAACCTCTTTCTAGATAAATTTTTATTATCTGAAGGAAAAAATACAGTAGCGTTGTAGTAAATGTACAACAAATGAATTGAAAATTAACCAGCGGGATCTGTCTCCTGAAAAGTTTCTTGCATACACTCTAATAAAGGTTTTTATCTCAGAGAATGCCTTGGATAGCTTTAGTGTGCAATAGTTACGAAATATCAACATCTGGCGTGAATTTAACATTCAAATTGGATCTGTCGTGTCATCCTTGGCGAGATTTTTTTATTTTGGCGATTAATTCCTGGTATGCGATAAATAGTATCCTAAAATCGAATTCTAGTTTTGGACACGTTTTTCGCAACAGATTGAAGCAAAAATTGTGCATAAAACTGCAAAAATAATCATAAAATTCTATACCAAATTTGATATATTTAAGTCATTATACTTTTAAATTATTTCATTTAATGTTTCTGAAAGTACAGACCAACAGACAGTCAACTCATTATAGGATTTACAACAAGATAATCTGTGCACCAAATTCTATCTATCTAGCTCTCTTCGTTTTGTAGTTATCATGTTTATATTCACGGGCGGGAAGATTTCCCTTGAACAAAATTTGATAGAAATAGTTGGACAGATCTTCCCTTGATCAAAATCTTTGATAGAAATCTGCCAATTTGGTGTAAAGACCGTATGCCAAATTTCACCTGTCTATCTCAAAACGTTTTTGAGTTATCTTTGTCACAGACAGACAGACAAAAAAGTCGTTTGTCAGAAAAGTGTGTTACGAACCCAGGGAAATCGGAAACGTGTATAGTCGTCAACATCTCGAGTTCGAATTTTTTTTATGATTACCAAACTTTCTCTGTACTACATGAACGAGAAAGTAAAAAGAAGGAGCCCGAAATAAAAAGAAGAGAAAATGGTATTTTCTCTGTTCCCAAGATTTATTTTGCTTATAAATCTTAAATGCACTTTGCTTATAATTCAATTTGCAGATTCCAAGAGTAAATTGACTTCATTTTAGTATTTCATATGTTCTAGTATCGGTTTTATGACTTGGAAAATCTTACACTTTGTTTTCTCTAATATCGCTAAAATTTTCAGGAAAGCGGTTTAAATAACTACGCAAGTTATGGACATTTATATTCGCAATAAAATTTCAATACACAATAAGTTTTTAAACTGCTAAGTAAGTTGTTAATAAAATCAGCATGGTTTTAAACTTTATGGTTTTA